>NC_063340.1:70934613-71041913 GCF_021869965.1 Rhincodon typus
CACACACACACACACACACACACACACACACACACACACACACACACGCATGCCCACATGTGAATCTATGGGGTGAATTTATATTTGCAGATACATTTTATTTTGTTAAAACCACCACACAGTTTGTAGATAGTTAGTCAATATGATGTTTTATAAATTCCTACTTTAGAAATAAAACCAGTTTGACTCCAAACTAAAACACAAACAGATTCTAAACAAGGTCTCACACCTAACATACATTGTCTGACCTAAAATGTCACCTCTTCTTTACACCGATAAAATCTTTAGTTCTCTCAGGACCATGACTTGAAAGGAATTCAGGGATTTACATATACATATTAATCAATTAAACCTTCTAACTGATTAAAGATTTAACAGTATCTTCGGTTTATTTAGTACATCCTCATCAATGGTGTGAACCTTTGAGCTTTTACTTATAAGTTCTGTGTCTGATACTGTCTGTCTGACTAACACCTGAAGAAGGACTGAGGCACCAAAAGCTTGTGTTTTCAAATAAACCTGCGGTCTATAACCTGGTGTCATGTGATTTCTGACCTTGTCCACCCCAGTCCAACACCAGCACCTCCACATCACACCTAAAAGTAGTAATATCAGCATCAGTAATGCAACTAAAATGGGTTCATTACAAACATAAGCATTCTCAATCAAGGTTGGAGGGTGGGGTGGGACTGAATAAGGTCGTAAAATGGATAAGGGGATGCCAATACATAATCATAGAGTCATAGAGTCACAGTCATACAGCATGGAAACAGAATGTTCAGTCCAACTTGTCCACGCTGACCAGGCATCCCACTCTGACCTAGTCCTATTTGACCCTATCCCTCCAAATCTTTCCTCTTCATATATCAATCCAGATGCCTTTTAAATGCTGTAATTGTACCCTTCTTCACCACTTCCTCTGGCAGCTCATTCCATATACGAACTGGGTGAAAAAGTTACCCCTCAGGTTCTTTTTAAATCATTCCCCTTTCACCTGCAACTTATGTCCTCTCGTTTTCGCCTCCTGCACCCTAGGAAAAAGGCTGTTGCTACCCATGCCCCCCATGATTTTATAAACCTCTGTAACGTCACCCCTCAGCTTCTGATATTGCAGGGAAAAGAAGCCCCAGCCTATTCAGCTTCTCCCTAATGTCAAATCTTCCAGTCCTAGCAATATCTTCGTAAATCTTTTCTGCACCTGCTCAAGTGTAACAACATCCTTTCTGTAGAAAGGCGAACAGAATTGTATACAGTAATACAATAGCGGCCTCACCAATGTCCTGTACAGCTGCAACGTGATATTCCAACTCCAACACTCAATGTTATGACCAATGAACGCAAGCATGCCAAACAACTTCACAACCCTGTGACTCCACTTTCAAGGAACTATGCACCTGTACCCGTAGATCTCTCTGTTCGGCAGACCCCAGGACGCTACCATTAACTGTGTAAGTCGTGCCCTGTTTTGACTTACCAAAGTGCAACACCTCACATTTATCTAAATTAAATTCCATCTGCCAATCCTTGGCTCATTGGCCCATCTGATCAAGGTCCCATTGAACTCTGAGGTAATCTTATTTACTGTCCACTATACCACCTATTTTGGTGTCATCTGCAAACATATTAACCATACCTCATTTATTCACATCCAGATCATTTATATAAATGACAAAAAGCAGCAGATCCAGCACTGATCCTTGTCGCTGCTGGTCACAGGCCTCCAGTCTGAAAAGCAGCCCTCGATCATCGCCCACTGTCTCCTACTTTCAAGCCAATTTTGTATCCATTTGGCTAACTACCCCTAGATCCCATGTAATCTAATCTTGCTCACCAGTCTGCCATGTGGAACCTTGTCAAACGCCTTACTGAAGTCCACTCTGCCTTCATCAATCCTCTTTGTAACTTCTTCAAAAAACTCAATCAAGTTAGTAAGATACGATTTCCCACGCACAAAGCCATGTTGGCTATGCCTAATCAGTCCTTGCCTTTTCAAATACATGTAAATCCTGTCCCTCAGAATCCCCTCCAACAACTTGCCCACCACTGATGCCAGGTTCACCGGTCTATAGTTCCCTGGCTTTTCCTTACCTCCTCTCTTAAATAGTGGCACCACATTAGCCAACCTCCAGACTTTTGGCACCTCACCCGTGGCTATCGATGATATAAATATCTCAGCTAGAGGTCCAGCAATAATTCCTTAGCTTCCCACAAGATCTAGGGTACAACTGATCAGGTCCTGGGGATTTATCCGCCTTTATATGTTTTAAGACATCCAGCACCACCTCCTCTGTAATATAGACACATTTCAAGATATCGCTATTTATTTCCCCAAGTTCTCTAGCTTCCGTAACCTTCTCCACAGTAAACACCAATGCAAGATACTCATTTAGTATCTGCCCCATCTCCTGCGGTTCCACACGTAGGCAGCCTTGCTGATCTTTAAGGGGCCCTATTCTCTTCCTAGTTTCTCTTTTGTCCTCAATGCATTTGTAGAATCCCTTTGGATTCTCCTTAGCCCTATTTGCCAAAGATATCTCATGTCCCCTTTTTTGCCTTTTTGACTTCCCTCTTAAGTATACTCCTACTGCTCTTCTAGGGATTTATTTGAGCTCTGCTATCTACACCTGACATACGCTTCCTTCTTTTTCTTAACCAGAATCTCAATTTCCCTGTTCATCCAGTATTCCCAAACCTACTTGCCTTGCCCTTCAAACTAGAAAGAACATACAATCTCTGTACTCTCATTATACTACATGATGATCCTCTAGCTCTGGAGAGAATAATCATTAGCTTTACTTTATCCACTCATCAAAATGTGCTACAAACTGGTGGAAAAATGTTCATCAAAGCTGAAGTGACAAAAAAATTAGCAGAGCATTGAGATATCATACAAGACTGCCCAGGGCATCTTTCAGTTCTGGTTCATATGTTTGGTATAAGAGAGAGAAGGACACAGGGATTGGAAAGGCCAGTAACATTTATTGATTGTGACAGGAAAACTTTAAATATACATGGGATTTAGACTATAGAAGTATATTCTTCACAAGGAATAAGGATGAGTTATGAATTTTCAAACTGAGAATATGGAGAGGGTAAAGATGAGGTACCTTGTAGTTTGCATATCAATGAGTTCTACATTTTGGAACCAAAGAGACAGGCCTTAATGGCTCAAGAAATACATATGAATACACATACGCACCATGGAAAAGTTATCTCACAAAGGGATTGTTTGCCTAAAGTAGTTTCCCAGGTGGTGTACTGGTCAGTAGAGTTAGACAACTGGAGGGAGGCCACAAAGGTGGGAGATGCAGGGAAATCTACATACAAATATAAAAAGTAGTTAACCATCCATGGTGAGGGACAAGACATGAGAGCCATGGATTGACAGCAAGCAGTGTCAAGCATGTAGAAAAAGAAAATATACATTGAGCTGTGGTTGTAGTTACTAATAGAATGGAAGATAGGGTGATTAAAGAGATGAGATTAAGTCAAGGGTTGAAAAGCTGGAAAGAATTTGCACTATTTTCTGAAGATGACAATATAGTTTAACCTGTTCCGCAAATGGAT
Organism: Rhincodon typus; assembly: GCF_021869965.1. Lineage (NCBI taxonomy): Eukaryota > Metazoa > Chordata > Chondrichthyes > Orectolobiformes > Rhincodontidae > Rhincodon > Rhincodon typus. The sequence continues at coordinate 70,938,181 of NC_063340.1, forward strand.
CTGCAAGGAAAAGGTCCTACTAGATTGGAGATAGAAGGACAAGCCTAGGTTGATAACTAGAGATTTTCAGGAATGTTCGGGGGACAGAGAGAATCGGAAAGCATCTTCCACAGATGGTACAGTAATTTTGAAGATCATTTAGGAATTTGAACAACCTACTGTTGGCATTGTTTATCCATAAATGTCAAAGCAGTTTTGCTTCACAGTAACCTATTCATGAGGGATGCATTCTCACAACCTCTGAGGGAAGCACCAAGAACAGAGAAGAATCTCTGGAAATTGATTAAAGTATTTATGAGTTGAATGAAGCATCTTGGGTGTGATATTTCCCAAGATGGGCAGTTCTGTTCAAGTCAACATGTTCATAACAGAAGATGGACCCAGCAATGTTCTTTTGGCACCATAATGGAAGCAACATTCAGCATCTTTATGGTGTATTTAGATAATTTTCTATTGCATGGGTGGCATTAACGACTTTGAAAAAAAAATCAAATTAGGAGTCAAGCTTTTGGAATGTTACAATATGTAGATTTAGAGATTAAGCAGAGTGATTCATCAGGCTAAGTCAGAAATAATTCTAAATCAATGGTCTGACTTGGAAAATGTCAATCCTGGCACAATTAGTCATACCAGAAAGATACGGATGCAACCAAGAATTAGAGAGAACAGCTAAGGAATCTCATCAGACAGCGGAAGTGGTTAGGTGTATAGATCTGACCAGACACAAGTTTGGATGTGCTGGAACTTATTCTTGTCACAAATAACCCAATGGCGGAGGACATCTTGAGAGCGAATGCAGGTTAAATTAAACATTGAAAATAGAGAAGTGTATGCTGACGTTCCCAGCTCTGGGACATCCCAATAAAATTAATCATTTCCAGTGATGCCTCACATGTAAATCGTAACAATGGATTTTCCAGTGTATCAGGATCCAAGATATTCTTTGTGGGAAAGGATGGAAAAAATTGCTGTTTGGCATGAGAATTGAAGAAAATAAGAAAGGTGGAGAGCACATTAGCCATTGAAACTTTTGTTCTCTCTGAAGCTGTTGACATGATTTTCTATTTTTGAATAATCGTGGAGGAAATGCTGCACAGAGAAGAGTGAAAGAACAATATCAATAGAATAATGATACAGAGATAATTGGTCTTTGTGGGATAATGTATATCCTGCAAGAAGCGTAAATGAAGAAAAGGTTTAGGATAGATATAACCAATTTAAAGCAGATGCCAGAGAGGAAAGAAATCTCCAAACTATGTTGGGCAGGGATGAGTCATCAGTCATTGGATTGTTTCACTTAGAGAAATGGTTGTACAGAAAAGCATTCAGGAGACTCTGGAAGGATGTCTCATGATGTGATAATGGCAAATCTGAAAGTTTTTTTTTCATTTTCATCTATACACCATTTGTCTAAATATTTCTTTCTAAAAGAAAAGGAACTCAGTGTTAGAAATGTTGGTCCCTTTTAATGATAAACACAGACAGCGTCAGAGTTAATTCAAAGCTAGTGATGTTCATTGAGAGATGGTTCTTCTCCATTTGGAGGTTTGTTTTTGGAGAGGGAGAGGATCTGAAAGGGAAGAATAGAAACTGGCACTGTGGTTTAACAATAAAAAAAATGTAAGGCATGGAATGTCTTCAGTTGCCTGATTCAGTATCTACCTTTTAAATAACCTTGGCTTAGATACTTCCCCAGTTCTGAAGAGACTAGTTTCCCTGCCCAACGCCCCTTCTCTTCTCCAAATTGGCATGGCTGATACAAAAGGCTGTGTGCAACAAAGCACGCATTGAGCATTTGACAATCAATGTTCTATTGTTTGCCAGGACTATCAATGTGTAAAATAATAACCCTTCTCTCTCAACTGCTGACTCATCAGTTACTTCTGCAGATCTTGTTTTTTATTCCTACAGATTGTTTGCTTTGAAACAAAGGTACCATTATTCGTCATCATATTTCCATGCTTTACACCATTATCACTGATCCGTATCAACGGCCTCCATGGTAGTGACTGTCCACATTCACACTTTGCATTTATATGGTGTTGCTGACAAAGGAAATCTCACAGCATTTGCAAATATTTGTATGGAAAAGAATGCTGGATGTGAGTGAGAGGCAAAGTGTGGGCAAGGAACTGGATCTTAACAAGGTTATCGGCAATAGGGGAGGTCATGAAGAAAGTTCAGGAGGAACTCCTAAGAGTAAAGGTAAAGTCAGTATAATCCTACTGTTGACATTTACATGTCAATGTTAGCCAGTGTGGGAATTGAATCCATACAGTTAGCATCGCTCTGCATCATAAACCAGCCATCCAGCCAAATCAGTTAAAAGATTGAAGCAAGTGAAAGGTCTGAAAACAGGTTGCTGAGTTGCAAGGAGTCAGAGAAATGGAATATTCCTGAAGAATTTTATTTTATGGTTATGCAATGTTGTTGAATTTGAATTGAAGACAGTCTACAGTTCTATCGGGAATATGGAGGGATAAAGTGAAACTTAAGATAAAAGAGCTACGTCTTAGTTCTGCTTTGGGGTCTGTGGAGGTATACCTCACAGCTTCCTGGCATAAACTTGATGTTGACCCTCCAGCATAGCACTGAGTGAGGACCCATCACCTTGCTCAAGTGGATGTAAAAGGTTCTGTGAAAAACAGCAGGGGAACTATTTCTGGTGTCTAGACCAATATTCATCCCTCAAATCATTTTCACAAGAAAACATATTATATGGTCATTATAATATTACTGTTTGTGGGGAGTTTTCTGTGCACAAATCAGTTGCTGTATTTCCCAAATTAAAACCCGGCAAAAAGTGTTTCATTGGCTGTAAAGCACTTTGAAATTAATTGTAGTCATCATCAGCAGTATGAAAATGCAAGTTCTTCATCTCCCTTTTTTGAACAAGCCAAGTCAGAGTCTAACAGCTGTTTTAAGACCAAGCTGGTTTTCCCCTAAACACTGCATGCTTCCACCTCCTAGGGTATGAAATACCAGGTCAACGTGCAGCCAAAGCAGTGGTCAAAGTCAACGATTTGTGTTTCTGTAAAGTTTCCACTGAATATTCATTTTAATTTCAGCAGACATAATGGTATAGGGTGTTGTTTGAGGCTAGCTTCTCTAGCATTTGCACTAATCCACCAAAGCTGCAATGAGTCATCACAAAACTCATTTAGGAAAATAAAAGCATATATTTTATTAAACCATCTTATAAATTAGTAAGTACTGCAAAATAATTTTCTTTAGTCACACATAGGTTGGAAAACATGCACTCAGATACTGTTTTGTATGGAATCAACCTAATTACAATTGGTCTTGTAATTATGCTATGGGATGAATGCATAACAAGATTCATCAGAAATTCTTGTCTGTAGTATTTCAGCAAAAATTTATCTTAAATAGGTTAAAGCCTCCACAAAATACCAGATTTTAAAACAACTTGTTAGGTATTTTTATGCTATTAATCTTACTGTATAATTTCAAGATTGTTATTCACACCACACAGCAATATTTGAGTTTATCTTAATTATTGCTTTTACAAAGACTGGGATAATTTAATGACTTTATTGCATAGATTTGTAATGTGTGCAATATATCACTGTGGGTGTGAGACAAGTTTTCAAGTTTCCAGGCCCCAGAGCAAAGGGCTTAGGCATTGGGCAGAGAACCCAAACTCTTGAGACCAACATGGGGCATTGCCCATTGCCATGACAGGAACCTCAGTGACATAGCTGCAGCTATTTGAAACTCTCAAGGACATGTTGAAGGGCCACTTTCTAATCTAGCTGACATTTTCACAAATATTTTGGGTCTGTTGCGGCACAGGAAGATATCCGTGTAAAGCCCCCATTTCTGAAGAAGGGTCCCGACCTGAAACGTCAGCTTTCCTGCTCCTCTGATGCTGCCTGGCTTGCTGCGTTCCTCCAGCTCCACACTGTGTTATCTCTAATTCCAGCATCGGCAGTTCTCACTATCTGTGTAAAGCCCACCGTCTTCTCAGTGGATTCCTGGTTTGGCCCAACACAATGATGGCTCTAAGGCCCATGAAGGAACCCTTCTGATGACAATGGATGCCTCCATATCAAAGGCACTGCCAGAGTAATGTGATCGCCTCCGTTTCCCAGTTATCAAGACCCGAATACCTAGCCCTGGCTTGTTCAGACATACTTACCATCCCTGGGGTGGTGCTCCTAAGACTTCTTCTCCAGCCTCAGCAGTAGCTACCTGTAGCAATAATCTGTTTAGGCTGGCTGTATGGGAGTGGGGCCTACTGTACACAACTACACAGTGGCCTCAGTTGGCAGGACTTCTGCTATGGTAGCAAGATTCAACCCAATGTTCAATGAAGACAAAATTCCAATTAGGCATATCAATTGGCATTGCAATCACAAAGCATGCCTTTGCTCTGCCTCTCACTCCTAAACTTATTAATAACTTGGATGAGAGAACTGAATGCATGATTGTCAAGTTTGTGGATGGCATAAAAATAGGTGGGCGGGCAAATGATGAGGATGATACAAAGAATCCACAGGTGATAAAATACAGGTCACATAAGTGGGCAAAAAATTGGCAGCTGAAATACAATGTGGGAAAATATGAGATTACACATTTTGGCGGGAAGAATAGAAGAGCTGAATGCTACTTAATTTGAGAGAGACTGTAGAAAGTTGCAGCACAAAGGGCTTGGAGGGATTCATACATGGATTACAAAAAGCTAACATTGAACTTCAGTGGGAAATAGGGAGGGCAAATGGACTTTTGGTCTTTATTTCAATGGGAATAAAGTAGAAAAATAGGGAAGACATGCTAAAACTATATAAAGCACTCATTAGATTACATCTGTGTACTGCTGTGAACAGTTTTGTCCCCTTATCTACACAAAGATACACTGTCATCTGCAGGTATTCCAACAAGGGTTCACTAAACTGATCTCAATATAAAGGGACAACAAGGTGCAGAGCTGGATGAACACAGCAAGCCAAGCAGCATCATAGGAGCAGGAAGGCTGATGTTTCGGGCCTAGACCCTTCGTCAGAAATATAAAAGGATTTTCTTTTGAGGAATTGGTCTTGGGTACTCATTAGTGTTTCAAAAAGTGAGTGGAGACTTTATTGAAACCTTTGAGATTCTTAGGGGGCTAGACAAGGTAGATGTAGAGAGGCTGTATCATATTGGGGGAGAGTTTCATCTTGTCATTGTAGCCTATATGAAACAGCAATGTAATATTGATGGTACACTGTTTTAAAGTCAAAAATATTTCAGATTAAGAAGCATTGCAAGGAAAAGGCAGAGCCTTACTTTGCAACAATCCCATGCTATGTCTGGGCTTCACATGACTGAAGCTAACACTACGTATTTTGCATAAAATGTTCCATTCACAATGCAAACATCCCTCACACTGACATTACAAGGAAACAGAAAGGGATATAATCTGTTTATTTAAAATACCTTCAGGAGGGTAGTAACATAAAAAAATACAAAACAGTTGTAGCTGCGAGGGGAAACCTGTCAAGGGGGAACACAATTTTTAAGAGGCTGTCAGGGTTGGTTATGAATGTTTGTGCCACCTAATTTCAGAAGAAGGATTTCACAATTAATCTGATGTAATGCATCATGATTATAAATTCACATAATTTTATTAAGGAAGTCCACAAAAACTGGATACAGGTACAACATATGGAAAACACATTTATTTACTGGCATCCCTTCAAGACAGTCTAAAATTCAATGTTTACATTGCAATGTTATGGCTTGAGTACAACCCGAAAGGACACAGACACCTTACATATTGATTTAGTCATGGCTATACACAAAAGATATTCTAGCATGCACTGCAGTTCAATGATTTAGCAGGATTCCGTGGATTTTTTGGCCCCAACACCTTATCTTCAATCTTAAATAATAGATAGAAACAATTGTCTACTTCTTTTCTTCCCCAATTCATTAAATCTCAGTTTAAATGGTCCCAGTTGCCACGCAATCTAGAAAATGCAGTGTACCATTTCTTAAGAATTTAGCATTTCAAAGAGCACAGCATTTGAGTGATAATGTTAGCTCACTAGAAAAAAAGGCATCAATCTATCACTATTTTGTTTCCTTGCATACTTTACAATTTTATTCTCTTGCATATTTCATGTCATCTCTGGTCCATCCTTCATGCTGCTGTCTCTGATCCTTCTGTGTTTTCATTTCTTTTTCTCTTTTTTCAGGCATTCACACCCAATGTTTGAAGTCCTATTTCTTCCCTGGGCTACCCTCAAGCCTGATAGTGTTTCAATTGCCTCTTCTTTCTGTAGAATCCATAGAATCCCTGCAGTGCCATTTGGCGCCACAAATCCACACCAACCCTCCAAAGAGCATGCCACCCAGACTTACCCCTGCTACCCTATCCCTAACCCTGCATTTCCCATAGCTAATCCACCCAACCTGCACATCCTTGAACACTATGGGCAATTTAGCATAGCCAATCCACCTAACCTGCACATCTTTGGACTGTGGGAGGAAACCGGAGCACCCTGAGGAAACCCATGCAGACATGGGGAGAATTCTGTTATGACATCCTGATTCACTTCCCAAATGGCATCTCTGTTTTAGCATTGCTGCCTTCTGTCCCTCTTCAGAGAAATGCATCAGGTTTGTGGGCATGCCCACAAACAAACTATGGATCATTTATCCTCCTGGATCATCTGGGTATCCAAGACCTAACAACCATGGTTCTTATTTGGTAGAAATTCTTAGAAGTTAACTGATGTTAAGTCAGAGACTGCCCCACTAAAATGAACGTAAGAACACAAGAAATCAGAGGAGGTGTGGACCATATAAGCCCACATGTCTACTCTACTATTCAACATGATTATGGCTGATCTTCTGCCTCAACGTCACCTTCCTGCCTACTCCCTACATCTGTCAATTTCCTGAGCGACCAAATATCTGTATTTCAGCCTTAAATATACCTTACACAAAAGTATTCATGGCCGTTTTTGAGAACAGTATTCCAAACATTCATAAAATTTTAGCGATGAGTTTCTCTACATCTCAATTTTAAATGGTCAAGCCTTTATCCTGAGACTACTCAGGCAGATGTGCAGCTTTAAAAGACCAAGTCAGTCCCAGCTCTCCTAAATGCCTTGTTTCTTCCTATTGCACTGAGGCACAATCCTCAATGTCCCTTGGAAGTCATTTCCATTTAGCTTCCAGATTCAACTTCCATCGGCAAGACCACCCACTGTCTTCCCTCATGGAATTCCTACAGTGTGGAAGAAGGCCATTTAGCCCAACAAGTCCACACTAACCCTCCGACAATCCCACTACACTACCCTATCACCATAACTCTGCATTTCCCATTGCTAATCCACCTAACCTGCACATCCTTGGACACAATGGGCAATTTAGCATGGCCAATCCACCTAACCTACGCATCTTTGGACTGTGGGAGGAAACCGGAGCACCCAGAGGAAACAGACGCAGACACGGGGAGAACATGCAAACTCTACAAAGGCAGTCACCCGAGGGTGGAATCGAACTCAGATGCCTGGTATTGTGAGGCAGCAGTGCCAACCACCGAGCCACTATGCCACCCCTCAATCCTTAAATCTCTGGAAATCTTGTCTGTTCTATCACTTTCTTTTTGAACAGAAAATAAACTTTTACAAACATCCTCATGTGCAATTGCATTCTCCCTCTCCTACAAAATCAGCTGTCCCTTTGCTATAGGATACTGTGAATAGCAATCAAAATTGCCATTTGAATTCAATAAGGTTCAGTTTGAGTTTCACTCCATGGCAAACAGAATACATAATTCTGTGTCAGACCTGGGGTGCTTCGGCAATTTCCAATTTTACCTTAAGTTAAAGGAGACATTTTAAAACAGAACAGCACTGTCGTGCTTGGTGGACCTGCATGATAACCTACAGGGTTCCTCATACGAGACACCATAGACCCTTTGACTATGTCACTGAGGCATTTAATGCCTTTTAAGAAAATATCAATTTCTCCATTCCAAATACCAAAGCAAATAGTCTCACGTTTCCCCACATATTCTCTACCCTTCACCTTGTTACTCATTTGTGTAATAAATATAAGATTTTTAGTATGGCTAGGAAAAAGACATGCTGTTTAAGTTCTCCAGCTCGCATTCATCAGGACAGAATTGCAAGAATTCCAAATCTTAAAGTGAACAACAATCTATACCTAAGATAACAAGGTGTGGAGCTGGATGCACATAGCAGGCCAGGCAGCATCAGAGGAGCAGGAAAGCTGACGTTTTGGGTCTGGACCCTTCTTCAGAAATGGTGGAGGGGAAGGGGACTCTGAAATAAATAGAGAGAGGTGGGGAGGCGATGATAGAAGGTGGATAAAGGACCAGATAGGTGGAGAGAAGACAGATAGGTCAAGGAGGCGGGAATGGACACAGTAAAGGTGAATGGAAGTAGGGAGTTGGGATGGGGGTTTGGCAGTTGAGGGAAGACGGATAGGTCAAGGAGGCAGGGATAAGGTTGTAGGTAGGAGGTGGGGGTGGGGGTTGGCCAGTGAGGTGGGAGGAGTGGGTAGGTGGGAGAAAAGATGGACAGGTCAAGGAGGCGGGGACAAGCTGGGCTGGTTTTGGGATGCGGTCGGGGAAGGGGAGATTTTGAAGCTTGTGAAGTCCACATTGAGACCACTGGGCTGCAGGGTTCCCAAGCGAAATATGAGGTGCTGTTCTTGCAGCCTTTGGGTGGCATCGTTGTGACACTGGAGGAGGCCCAGGATGGACATGTCATCCAAGGAGTGGGAGGGGGAGTTCAAGCGGTTTGCGACTGGGAGGTGCAGTTGTTTGTCACAAACCAAGCGTAGGTGTTCCACCAAAAGGTCTCCAAGCCTCCGCTTGGTTTCCCCGATGTAGCGGAGGCCACATCGGGAACAGCGGATACGATATACCACATTAGCAGATGTGCAGGTGAACATTTGTTTGAGGTGGAAGGTTTTCTTGGGGCCTGGGATGGAGGTGAGGTTGGAGGTGTAGGGGCAGGTGTAGCACTTCCTGCGGTTGCAGGGAAAAGTGCCGGGGGTGGTGGGGCTGGTGGGGAGTGTGGAGCGGACGAGGGAGTCATGGAGAGAGCGGTCCTTCCGGAAGACAGATAAGGGTGGGGAGGGAAAAATGTCCTTGGTAGTGGGGTCAGATTGCAGATGGTGGAAGTGGCGGAAGATGATGCATTGAATCCGGAGGTTGGTGGGGTGATACATGAGGACGAGAGGGATTCTGTCTTCTACACCTCACTACTATACTTCTGTACTTCTATACCTCATCTGAAATGGCTGTTGATTGGTAGGCAAGTGGATTGGCAGTGGCATTGTCATGGAAAATGCATGAGGGAATAGGTAACTGCCAAGCTTTTAGTTAAATTGAACAGGTGATTCGACTCTGATTGACCCAGACATTGTTATGGGGCATGCAATAGGGAAAGGCTGCCCCTCAATCTCTTGTTCAGTTAAAAAGGCAAAATGTGTGGTCCTGTTAAACTAAACATCTGGACTGAGCATGTGTGAATATCTAAAGAACATAGGAAAGGTGTTGAGAATCAGAGGATACCAATTTATGAATAATGGCAAAAGAACCAAAGGTGATATGAGAAGAAAATTTTCACACAGCAACTAGTCAGGATGTGGATTGCACTGTCTGTTAGTGTGATATAGAAAGATTCAATCAAAGATTTCTGAAGGGCATTGCATAGTTATCCAGAGAGAAAAAAAGAGATGACTCTACCATGGGGAAAGGGCAGTGCAATAGAACCAACTTAGCCTTTTTTTAACAGATAGCCAGAATGGGACTCCTTTATGCTGTAACCATTCTTTGATTCACCCAAAAGAGAGCCACTACAAATGGGGAGATGCATTCTGGCTACAGACAACAGAAAAACTGCCAGGATTGAACAAAACTGGTAATGAGCTCCAGAAAAGACTGACTCTCTGATGAAAAGCTGGAGGATCTGGTCCAGAGGAGGAAGATATCAAACCCTCCAATCAACACCTCTACCACTAATGGGAAGAGATTGCCAATCAATACCAGGAATTTATCTCCCAGGACATGTTAACAATGCTGAAAGAAGTTCAATGATCTCAACAAAGTTGTATGATTAAGAATCTGCCTTCTTATTCTCTGTTCTCACCTTCGGGCTGACTGCCCACCTACCTGCAATACACCCTTTGCATTCTCCCTTCACTCTCCAATGACCACCACCACCACATTTAACATCAGTTCAAACTTATACTCGCACACTTAACCATTACTGTAGTTTATTCTTGGGATGAGAGGCTTATTGTATTATGACTGTTTAAACCCATCAGAGTTTTAAAAAAATGAGAGGTGATCTTATTGAAACATATAATATCCTGAGGGGTTATGATAGGCTGAGATTGTTTTTTTTCTATGGAGGATGCTAGAGCCGGGGGGACACAGTATGACATTTGGAGGTCTCCCTTGTAAGGTGGAGATGAGGAGTACTTTTTTCCTCTAAGAGGATCATTAGTCTGTGGAATTCTTGCACAAGAGGCTAGGCCATTGAATTTATTCACAGCTGAGCTAACTATTTTTTTAATAGACAAGGGAGTCAAAAGTTATGAGGAGCAGACACGGAAATAATAATGGGGCCACAAACAGATTGGGCATGTGCTAAATGAATTGTGGAGTAGGTTGCCAGGGCTGAATGGCCTACTCTTGTTGTTAAGTCACCCTCAAATGAGAAGTGAAGAAAGAAGAGACAGTGCTCTTCTGAGGGACAGTTTACTGACAGAAAGAATGTGGATTTGGCTTTGTAAACAGCCATACTCCACCTGACCTGAAAGTGCCCAATCATGCCAATAGCAGTCCGAAGTGCACTCCAGTCCCTGACACTGGCATCACTCACCTTGAGTAACCTGCATATTCAAGAGGCAAAATAAATGGAGATTAAAAAAACACAAAGGGTGTGCAATGTACTACCTTCTTATCAGTTGTTCAACTTATGTGTAAACCTGTTGCTACAACACAAACCTTCAACGCCTGTGCCAGTCTTGATTATCAGGTACTCGTCGTATCCTTGAAGACAGAATAGCAACAGCAGTATTCAAAAACAACAAGATAAAAGTTTTTAAAAGCTCGGCTTCTGCTTTTGCGTTTTTTTATCTGTTACCAGCAAGCAGTTATTTTTAGCCAATGTGAAAATTCCAACTAAAATATAGAACAAGATGTTCACTCACAGATTTCAGAAGCAGGATATTATGGCACGGCCACCTGCTTCTGTTGTACTTAAATGTTCACATCACAATCACATGCTCAGTTCTCAGTGCTGAGTGTAAAACATTTCTGTCGAGCTTTGCCAACTCTTTAAGAGCATCTCACTTCTGAGGAGAAAGTGGAGGCAAACAGAGTATTTTTGGCTTAACACACGTTAAGACTGTCATCGTGAGTTATTGAAACAACTTCAATTCCTACCCACTTTGAAGGTCACAGGAAAAACAGAATCACAATATTAAACTAGAAGAACACAGCAAATAATTTCTAAATATACAAATAAACTAAAGAAATGCAAGTTTTTTCAAAATTCACAACACACATCATTTTTGCAAAAACACTTAGTAATCTAACTGAACATGTTATTTACAGAAATAAATGTTGTGATATGATAAATTCTTAATGCCATTCATAAATTACTAACAAAACACATGATTAGAATATGACCCGAATGAAATCTCTTACGATGAATGTACTTCCACTTAAGCTTAAATACGACAGGTACAACTTATTCAAACTTACTATTTCTAAAAGACATTGGTCTCATCAATGTGGTATTTTGTGGTTGGTTGGCTCGCCTAGCTGGTTCATCATTGCTCCACAGATGTTTCATTACCTTGCTGGATAACATCCACGAAGAAAGCTATCAACAAACACATAGAATTCGACCCCATATACACTCCACTGCCAAGGAAAACCGGAAGTGAGGTATTCCAGCTCAACGGACTCCAGAGTTTAAAAACCAGGCGGGAGAACACAATGGCGCTTCATTGGAGGCTGCACTGATGATGTTACCCAGCAGGGTAACGAAACGTCTGCGGAAGAACAATGAACCAGCTCGGCAAGCCAACCAACCATAACATCCACAACCCGCGCTACAAATCTACTCCAAAACCTTAATGTGGTACTTTATTGCTATTTACTCATCATTTTATAAAACCTTGGCCTAAAATTGGATTGTGCCTGAAATAAGGCACAATCCAGATTCAGTGCATGATGTACGTGCATAAAGTTGCCTAAACGTTTGGTGATAACCTCGAGGAGATCCTTTAAGGGTCGTTGGTTTTGCTTATTTTACCTGAGAAAACTGACCACATCAGTGCATGACCACTTGGCAGTCATGAACTTTGACTTTTCTCTTTATTTGACCAAATTCTCATTAAATCTGGGCTGTCAGCAAAGAAGAAATATTCTCAGTACCTCTGTACCTTAGATAGCACCAGAAATGGTGACTTTGTACACTTTTCATTTGTACTCTTGTATCCCTGTACTTGAGTACGTGACAATAAATCCAATTCTAATTCTAAATGGTTGATAGCAAGCACCTTGCTAGTGATTCCAAGGAACACTTCGAGCACTTTCTTTATAAATACCCATTTTATCAACTTTTATTTCACTCTTTTTTTCCAGGTTCTAGGTATGAGCAAAATGCTTACTAAATGACACATGGACACAAGAATACACAGATTCAACTACAAAGAGATAACATCCAGGCTCTGAGAAGAGGTTTTAGCTGTGGGAAAAGCAACTCTCCTAAAGTAACATGACACAATTTCCTGCCTTGAAATCAGTACCATGACAAGAGGGAATGGTTAAGACTCAACATGATGGTACAACAGAATGCTCAAAGAGGCTAAGCTGAGAAAGAAATCTCAATATCAATTCCCTGCTTCCGTGAAGTTTGTAAGTTTTAGCACAACATTTTCTGTCAATGTGTGTATTGAACAATAAATCACTAGCCAGTTGAGTAACAAGTTAGCTGATAGTACTGTTACCAAGCTTTAACAATATCAGGCAACAAGCAACAATTACCTGAGCTCCTTACATCAGCAATTATTTACATGGTCTGGGAAATGTACATGTGTGAACTATTATACTCCATAATGAATCTTCTCTGCTTATTCAAAGGATGTGGCCAATGCTGGGTAGGCCAGCATTTATTGCCCATCCCTCATGACCTTTCAAGATATTGGTGAACCAGTCCATTAGCAAGTGTAAACTACTTTTTTGATGGCGTGGCACAAACCTGAACATGTATCCAGGATACCTGCTATTTGTCACAAATGATTGCGCAAGATTAACTAAGATGTTGGAAATTTGGGGGAAAAGCATAAGCAGTATTATCATAGAATTCCTACAGTGTGGAAACAGGCTCATCAGCCCAACAAGTCCACACCAGCCCTCAGAGCATCCCACCCAGATCCATCCCCCTATAACCCACACATCCCTGATCACTACGGGCAACTTAGCATGGCCAATCCACCTGGCCTGCACGTCTTTGGACTGTGGGAAGGAAACCAGAGCACCCAATGCAGACATAGGGAGAACATGCAAACTCCACACAGAAGTCACCCGAGGGCGGAATAGAACCTGAGTCCCTGGCAGTGTGAGGCAGCAGTGCTAACAACTGAGCCACCATGCCATCCCATGGATTTATGTTTCACACTCAGCATTTTCACAACTTCAGGATGTTCCAGAGAGCTTGATGGATAATGACGTGCTTTTAAAACGTAGTCATTGTTGTAATATAGGAAATAATATCCAAATGCATATAGAAACTAATATGATTTATCTTTATCTATCTGTAGTTTAATAAATTTTATTTAATGGTGTCAGGATATTAGATCAGACCCACCGCATAGAATTGAGTTTTGTCATTCTGGATTTGTAAAATATCTTTTTACAGTGTTCACCAAAATGCTAAACAACATGTGGGATATTGGGAATCCAGATGTTGCTCATTGCATTTCTGATAAGTGAATTTTAAAAATTGAGTAATAGACATTGCTGGGCAACCAATTTCAATAAGCTTCACAAGGGATACATATTTTAGCTTTGTTGGGGAGTTCTTGGCAAAAAAAAATTAAGACAGGAAGCATAGTGTGTGACTGTTTTTTGATTTTTGTCAGTGCTTTGCTACCTTGGCAACAGAATGGTGGATGATGTTTGTCAGGAAATATGCAAACAAAACACATTTACATGAGATGAAGGAAAATTTTCTTCACTCAGAGGCTTGTGGGTCTTTTGAATTCACTACCCAGTTAGCTGTGGGTGCTCAGTTATTGACTGTATTTGAGACGAGATTCAGTAGATTTTTTGACTCGAAAAGAACCAAGAAATATGGAAATTGGGTGGGGAAGTGGAGTAGTACTTGAGGATCTTAAATGATCTTATTAAATGGTAGAGTAGGCTCAAGAGGCTACAAGGCCTCCTCTACACTTTTTTTGTGTGTTCTTACCCATATTGTGTGAGTGTGTAATAACATACTTGGTTAAAACAGCATTATCACGGCCATATCTGGGGCCAGTCTGATTTTATTCCAGTATACTGTGTTCTCTTATCAAACCCACATTATCGAACAATTACAGTTGAAATTTAGGGCCAGATATTTGCTACAGAAGCAGGTGGTTTTGGGAAATTTTGCGAATTAGCAGTGACACCTCAGTTTAAAAGGCTTTATTATAACCGAAGGAGGTGGGGGCAGGTTGGAGTCAGGTCTGCTAACTCTGGAAGCAGAGTGTAGGTAGCTACAAGGGTGAGTGAGTGCCAAGGCGGACTGGTTACAAGCTAGTATTAGTTTTCTGAGATGTCAGCCAAGATATTTTAGAAACTGTTAAGCTCTCTACTTCTCACATACTCCTCCTTCAAATGCCCCGGCCACACTCCATGCCCCTGCCATGTCATGAACAGACTACAGGAATACATTATTAGAGCTCTCACTCATGAATTCTTCATTTAGAAGGAAAACTCTCATTTATGAAATCTATTCAAAGATTTTTAATATCCTAGGGTGTTCAATCATGAAAACAAACTTCTATCCAGGAATCACAGCCAGTTAACAGATAATAAAAAGATAGTTAATCAAGTAATAGCCTCTTGAAACTGCCAATCAAAATGGGAATCCACATCCACACTCCCTGCTTATAGAAGTGCTTTTGGAACACTTGAAACTCAGCCAAGTGTCTATAATTATCTCAGTTGTAATAACTGCACTGTGAAATGTCAACAGTGAACTCTATTAAAACTGCAGGATTGGACGTTACTTGTTTTTAGCCGGCCTGTCAATCAAAGTAGTGGAGCAAGTGGTGTTCCTTTAAAACTCTCACTGACACCCACAGCCTGTTTTTCATGTTTAAAGGTCTGATATTTAACTAACTCCAGATCATGAAATCGACACAGACCTTAACAGCCCTTCAAGAGCATTAATGTCTAAATCGTAACTTGGTGACTGTCATAATATGCGTTAACGCTTTTGGAACAAGGAAGATTGGGTCTGTTCGAACTCAGCACCAATTCAAATGTCCCTGCTCAATGTAGGTTTCCCAACTGTGCAATTCTTGCTCTGTCCCTTTCCCTCGCTGGGCAAAAAGAGAATCTGTTGGAAATGGGGGCAGGACTTCCGCATCCAGGTCAAATCTGTTTTAATCAAAGGCCCCTGGCCCTTTCCGAACTCCATGTAAATCTGACTGTTTGTTGTGTTAAAAAAAAATCAGCAGTTTCCCACTATTGAAAAAGGAGATATTGACCAGGAGGAACATTGAATATGATGCCAGAAAACTTCTTCTGTGTAGTGCAACAGGAGCTTTTATATCTATGACAACAGGAAGCAAAGGTATTGGTCCATTCAAAAATTGGGTGTCTAGAATTGCACATTCTGATCAGATCATACACTGATACGCACAAATCCTTGATACTGAGGCAAGGGATGTTACTCCAAGTGCAAAGCAGTGCTTGTTGTGATCCAAGTCATTGCAGTTTCTATTCATTAATGCACAACTAAAGGGAATTGCAGTACATTCCAGATGATAATACAGCCCGGCTCTAATCTTTCAGCTGACAACAGATGCAAAGGCAGCTGGTGCCAGATTTCTCATTCTCCCTGTCAGTGCTTATTCAAGGGAGGTGGATAGGTTGGCAAGTATCGCTACACCAACCTTTCCCAGGCACTGTCAGTTGTTCCAATTACCTGCCAAATAAGACCACGAATACAGCTGGCAACAGCCAGAGCTCTCATGCCAAACTGTAATACAAATGGGGCCGAGATCTACCTCTAAAGGCACAAAGTACCACCTCAATAAGCAGCCATATCCAAACACAAATGACCCTATGGCTGGCATTTTCTATGGTAGCACAGTCTATGCCCAAGTGCCATCTGTGCATCGCTGAGCTGCAGCAAGTTTATTTTAATGCTGAAATCGACTGCCAGAAATTTAAAAAGTAGCAGTAACTTTAAAAAACACTTTATACTCAGATGTAACAAGGTGTAGAGCTGGATGAACACAGCAGGCCAAGCAGCATCAGAGGAGCAGGAAGCTTGCTTTCCCCCTAATCAATCTACTCAGAGATGTTATAACACACCTCTGGAGCAAGTGGGATTTGAACCCGGGCCTTCCAGTCCAGTGATAGTGTCACTCACTACTACTGTGTTACAAGAGGGCCCCAAAAAGATCACATTCTATCCTCAGGCACAGACAGAAGTGTTACTCTGGCTTTGCTATGCTCTTGACATTGGTTTACAGGCAGAATGAACCTGCTGCCTGGCTGTTCTTACTATGGTGGCCACTTTGGATTGAGCCCTTGTAAGGACTGAACTTTATTTGTGGGAACCAAGTGATAAGATATGACTTTAAGACAGATTCATTCTGCCCTATTTTCCTTGAAGAGGGGTGCTGTAAACCTGGTGCTGAGGTTTCTGCTCCATGCAAAGCAGAGTAAATAGCTTTGTTCTTTGCTTAAAGTGGACAAAAGAAACATGAGTGGGTAGAGGCAGATTCACACAAACCCGGGATTTACTTTTGCTTTCAGTTGTTGAAGTTGGGCTTTGGAGTTGAAGCTGTTAGATACAGCTCTCTCTCTGCTGCTGCAAAAGCTTGAGTTCTCCCTCTGCTGCTAGATTCATTCTGGCAGTGTTCCTTCTCCTGGATTAGAGAAGATAGCAAGTGAGGGAAATCTGTTTTGCTGAATTTGCTGTTGTCAAGTGTGGGTTTATGAGATGCTGCTATACTAGAACAGTTGATCAGTAATAGTTAAATAATATATTATTTTGTTAAGTATTTTGATAGAGTTAAAGTTATGCCAATTCTTTTCTTTTGTTTGTAATTTAACTGTGATGTCAGAATAAAGATTTTTTTGCTTAAAGCTTAGTAGTTTGACCAGTTGAATCACATCTGAAACGCAGTGCCTACACTTGCCTTTAAATAAGATCAAAGTTAGGGTCTAGGCTATCTCCTTGAGGTGTTTGGTCTGGTCCATAACAGCCCTGAGAAGCACTCCTGCTTGCCCTAGCCCCATCAAAGGGGGAAAGTGAAAAGGAATAAATTATGTGCTAATTATGCAGCTTTCGTCCCTTCAATGCAGCAGCTTAAAGTCAGGATGCCCAGTTAAAATGGGGAATCTAAGAAGTGTGTGCCTTTGTGAATTTACTTGTCCTCTGATCCTATCAAGTACAATGCTCCTGACATACAATGAATGCAATCCAAATCTCAACTTGAAATTGTGTTTTGCAATGTTGGTAACCAATATGATTGGATACTTTATTCAAGAAACAAAGCAACAAAATTAAAACCAATTGGTAGTTAAACAAACTTGTGAGATTTTTTCACTTCCTGACGGACCAGGCAAATGTTAATTGCACCTATAAGATAAAGTAATTGCACCTCTTCAACCAGTCAGCATGGACTGGTTGGACTGAAGGCTCTATTTCCATTCTGTGTGACTCTATAACACTATCTTTCTTTTCCAATAATCACTTTGACACACAATGTGTATCAAACACACAGAGAAAACAAAAGGACATTGCCTTAATAAATAGACAATCACCCACAGCTTCTGAGGAATGGTTGTCAATGAACAGTTATGGATGCCAGACAATGACTGGCTGAGAGCTGACAGCTAGGAGTCATGGGATTTGGGGTTTGGGTTGGAATCCCACACTGTGTAGACAGCTATCGCCCAGCAATGATTTTCTTTAAATTGCCATTTTGTGGCAAGCGGCAGATTACTGTACAATTAAGCACGGCGATGTCTCAAAGCTGGGACGAATAGGAGGACTTCCACTCAGAAAATGCTGCAGCCCACTTCTTCAGCTAAGAGATAGTGTGCAATCCTCCATCTTGAGGCAGCTCTAAAGCCTTTCTAGTTGGAAATATGGCACAGCTGCCAGGCCAACATCTTGGGGAGACTCCTCAGCATGGCCTAGAAGGCAATATCTCTTGGCAGGTAGGCAGGGAGAGCCTCAAAGCCCATCTGTGGGTCCTCAGTTTGCTACTTTGAGATTGGCTCCAGTCAGTTGGTCTATTTCCCAATGCCAAGGGGGCCAGACAGCCTTTATTAATTGGACGTAATTAGTCTCTGATTTACCTTAATCGGATAAGTGCTGCTTGTGGACTGGCAATACTGTCGGCCCTAATCCTGCCTCTGAGAAAATGACTTGGGTGCAGGATGAAGCCAGCAAACTGAGAAGCAGAATGAACTTACATGTCCTACCAACTTCTCACATGCATGAGGTGGTGAAAATTTTGCGCAGGGTCTCAAGCTAAGGGGTTGGCCATTGAGGACTGAAGTGATGCAGAATTTCTTCCCACATAGGTTTGTGAATCTTGGGAAATAAAAACCGAAAGAACTGTGGATGCTGTAAATCAGGAACAAAAACAAAGTTGCTGGAAAAGCTCAGCAGGTCTGCCAGCATCTGTGAAGGAGAAAACAGAGTAAATGTTTCAGGTCCGGTGACCCTTCCTCAGAACTGGGAATCTTGGGAATTCTATGTCACAGAGGTCTGCAAGTGTCCAAGGCATTAAGCATAGTCAGGACAGACACTGAGAGATTTCTGGGCAATACGGGGATCAATGAATACATGGATAAGTTGGGAAGCTGCAGCTCATTTAAGAATTCAGCCTTCATATGTAAATGCCGCAGCAAACTCAAGGTACTGTAGAGTCAATTTATGTTGCTTTTCTTATGTTGTTAAATGATGACTTATCAATATTGGCTCCATTCAACTTACTGCAGCCAATTAAATCATAATTTGGGGATCAAAAATACGAGGTAGACCTAATGAATCAATGGGTCTTCTCCCGCTCACCAATCTCATACATTCATACCATATTGCAAGAACAAAAACCATAGTTGCAGAAATTCTCTTTCTTTTTGCCATACACGTGGAATAAGAGAATGTGGAGTGCATAATCTCAGACAGCAGGTATAGAAAAAGCATTGAATTCAACATTCTGTCCAGTCAAAGGTTGTCAAATCTCTCTGTGTGAATAGATCTTTTTTAACAAGAAGATAGACAGTAGCCGTTTTATTAAAAGCAAAGCTGTTCTTAGACAGAAGAGAAAGATTCAGGCTTTGGGAACAACACTGAAAGGAGCTACAAGGCTGATCTTTATCAAATGATTCAATTATGACGAAAAAGCTGAAGAAAATGTACTTCTCCAGCTTTGAAAGGTGGTAACTGAGAGTGTCATGTTACACTGGAGACCTCTAAATGACTGTAGTGTGAGTTTTCTAGGTCACATATTGTTCTGGTTAAGGGCCAGATTCTAAGCCTGCTGTTTGAGTTAAATAGGTAAAGTCACAAGAGTCTTACCAACCCATAGGATTGCTCTTGTATTAGCGAGAGAGAGACAGAGACAACTGGCAGTGGTTTAACCGGACGGTCACCATGCCTCAGTGGCGTGTTCCTACTTTCTCCCTATACCCTTTGATCCCATTAGCACTGAGAACTATATCTAACTCCTTCTTGAAAACATTTAATGTTCTGGCCTCGACCACTTTCTGTGGCAGAGAATTCCACAGGCTCACTACCCTGGGGGTGAAAGAATTTCTTCTAGTCTCATTTATAAATGGCCTACCCTATGTCCTTAAAATGTGACCCACTTCTGGTTTTTGACTCTCCAGTCATCAGGAACATCCTTTCTAGGTTTATCGAAGGAGTTATTGTGCATGCACATAATTATTTCCACCTAGCAACTGAGTAGGTCACAAATGCAGTCATTCTTAAATTATTTAAATGTCCATAACACTAGAAATGTGTAGATATACATTAAAAGCTTTAAAAATATGAATAACTTTACATAGCATAATCAAAGTTAATATCCCAAAATACATCTCAATTCCTGTCATTGATCAGGGGAAACCAGAAACAGGTCACACCACATCGACAATCATTTGTTTGAAACTTAAGCTGACATTTTAACAATGACTTAATTCTGCTTCTTAAAATCAGAGCCATTCCCCTCAACACCTTACCTGGGAAAATATTTTTCTACCATAGCCTTTTTTCTCCCAAAAACTCAGATCCTACCAATGCCCATTTAGTCCCACACACTGAATGTACCTATTAAATGTATTGGTTACAATAAAAAATACTTGTTAAATCCCTAGCTGTGCAATGCCATTCATTAAGTCATGATTGACAGGCTAAGTTCAGAACTGCACAAAATAAACAGTGATCACTTTACATTCAATGAGCGAACTATCCATCTCTAATGCCTCATGAAACAGACCTAAATAGTAAGTTTGTACTGAAGCTTCAAGTGAACACAACTGATTTAAACTAAGATAATGGTAGAGTAATGGACCTTTCATCAGTTCTTTTCTCTTATTTGTATGTTCTTCATTCTTCTTGTTTCACAGACTTATAGGAGTATGAAACCTCTTTAATTATGAAAAGCGTCGTGATGATAGCTCTGACTGGAAAGGCTCCCTTATTGATGCATTATTAGAACCACACGTGATCAGTGTGGTAATAATTTTCAAATGCTACACAGCACAGATCCTTCTGCTGATTGTTTCTTAAGTTATATCAGTTTCTTAAATTATGTTCTCCATTTTAAGAATTATTATGAACAGGAAAAGATTAGGAAGCAGGATAATCCTGTCCTTTTTTGATGCTTATCTCAACTGATCTCTCAAATTAATCTCACAGTACTCGCATTCCCATTCCGTTGCATCCCTCAGTCTTATTACAGTTATCCCTCAATCCCACCACATTGTACCTCTCAAACCCACTGTGTATCCCGCAAACACATTGCAAAACACCCCGGAATACCGTGATAGTGAAGCCCTCCAACCCATTATGCCGTACCAATGAATCCATCAGTGCATATCGGGTAATTACATTGCAATGTGCCCGTGAATCCCATCAGTGTACTACCTAAAAAAAACAAAAGAACTGCGGATGCTGGGAATCAGAAACAAAACAGAAATTTCTGGAAAAACTCAGCAGGTCTAGCAGCATCTGTGGAGAGAAATCAGAGTTAACGTTTCAGGTCAGGTGACCCTTCTTCAGCACTGATGGTGGCAAGGGAATAGTTTTTTATGCAGAAGATTGAATGGGGGGAGGAAGTAAGGAGTAAACGATAGGTGGAGATAGAGCCCAAAGACTGAGAAGAACAGTTGGACAACAGAATAGACAACAGTCAGCTTCGGAGAATGAATGGTGGCTAATGGAGACAACTCACGGCTAAGAATGGATTGTTTGTATAACAGCAGACCATGTGATAACAAGGCCTGCTGTGTGGGGGTTGGGGTAAGGAAATCGGAGAAGATGCATCAAGCCCTAAAATTGTTGAACTCCATACTGAGTCCAGAAGGCTGTGGAGTTCCCAAGCGGAAAATGATGTGCTGTTCTTCCAGCTTGCGCTGAGCTTCGCTGGAGCATTGCAGCGAGCCTGAGACAGAGATGTTGGACAGGAAACACAGTGTTGTGTTGAAGTGGCAAGTAACTGGAAGCTCAGGGTCTTTCTTGCAATCAGAATAAAGTTGTTCTGAAAAGTGGCCACCGAGTCAACACCTCATTTCCCAAATGTAGAGGAGACGACATTGTGAGCAGTGAATGCAGTAGATGAGATATAGCATAAGGCCATGCAAGTCTGCACTTTCAAGTTAGCACACATCGCAGACATGCAAAAGATTTAAAGGGGCTACATACCTAAATAAATCATCCACACACAACAAAAAGTGTGGACGTGTTTGGCTCCTTAATATATCTTATTATAGCCTTGATCATAATTTAACACATCCTTCAAACACTAATCATAGTCTATAAATTCTATGTTTCAAAACAAACTTTTTAAAATGTAAATGCATTAGAATCTTACATAGTAGTGAAATAGAAACATTCTATGTTTATCCATTCGTAACTTATATCCCTCAACATTTCCCAAAATGGTAGTGAGGTAAACTGATAGCAATTTAGAAAACAGTGATGGTGGAGCAGAGAGACCTTGGTGTCCATACAGAAATCATTAAAGCTATTTGGATGTGCACAGGGGTTATACAGAGTTTATAATTAGAGGAACACAGAAGTAAAACAGGTAATGTTGAAGTATTGTAGCAGTTCTGAGCATCACACTTTGGAAAGAATGTACAGAAAATCTACCAGAATGTACAGAAAGAGTCACCAAGGATAAATTATCAGGAGAGCTTGGAAAAGTTTGGACCATTCACCTTGAAACAGAGAAGGTCAAGTTGAGATCTGGAATACTCTGAATTGGCAGCCAATTCTGTAAATAATATTAAAAGGGAATTTGGTAGATAATTGAAGATTAGGAGCTCACAGAGTTATAAGCAAAACAGAGATTTTGGACTAAACATGACACCCTTTCCAACAGCAAGTGTAACGAGTCAAATGGCATACTTCATTCTGCTAGTTTCTATTACTCTGATTGGAATCATTCAACATCTCTGCCAATTGCTCTTCCATGAACTACAATTGGAATAGAAATTTAGGCACGGTGAATTATAGGTGATTAACTTGATATCGCCTGCTTCACACCATCGTCAAAGGTAAAGTTATGCACCCCCAATGACCATCAACAATTTCTCTTTCCATAAGGTCATCTAAATATTTATTGACACATGCAACATTATCTCCAATGTTATGTTTTTCTGCTTTTATTGTATCTGTTCTCCTGTAGGGGTACAAATCTACAGGAGTCAGACAGCCTGGTACAGCTTGACTAAAAAGTAAATTCTCAGTTATAATCCAAGAGTCGTGACCAGGTGTTCAACCCTCAGAACACTACACCCAATAATTTGTGCCCACCCCCGCCTTCTTCTGAATCTTCATTAGGCGTGGATAGAGTTGGAATCCTGACCTTCTTTAGTCTGGCTAGTCTACAAATGCTGAAGCCAATTGTAACTTTATTGCCTCAGGAATTTTCTGCTTGAATTGCTCATCTTATCTGAGTAATTTATTTTCTAGCTAAGGTGTGCTGTTTGGGTCCAAAAAACTTCCCTAACTTTGCTCCTTACTCTTGGTTCCTAATTTATTAAATTGTGTATCTCTGAGCATTGTGACACTTCATGTCTCTGAGGGCCCATATAAATTACAGTTGCTTGGGTATCTGTGCACTTCACTCTTGCGAACAATTTGCTTGGATTCATTTTGTCAGTTCCTTTCATTATCTTGAATGCTTTCATCAGGCAACCTCACATCTAACATGTTCAAACTTGCCTCATAACGTGAAAACATATTTATCATCCACCAATGTGCCCTATATATAATAGGCCAAGTTATACATATGTCGTGCTCTTAATACAATTAAATGCTTAAGACAGGACTGTTACAAAAGACGCCAAAGCACAAAAGTTGATATTAGATCAGATGGCCAAAAGTTTGGTCATAGAACTATGCTTTAAGGAAGGTCTTAAGGGAGGAAAGAAATGTGAAAAAGCAAAGAAGGTTAAGGAGAGAATTCCAGACTTAGGTAGCTGAAGACACAGCCAAGTGAAACAATTAATATAGGGTCAATTCCAATGATTAAATTGGGTGGTCCTGTATCTTCCAGGATTATTACATTTGTTCTCCTTTGAACAGACAAGGTTAAAAACAGAAGTTTTCAAGATGGGGAGAGGTTTTGGTAGACCAGAGAAACTATTTCCTTTGGTGAGTGAGTCACTAACTTGAGATCACAGATTCAACATCACTGGTGAAAGATCTAGAAAGACGATGAGGTGATTCTTTTTTTAACTCGTGGAATACTGTACCTGAAAAGATGGTCAAAACTGCAAGATCAACGTAGACCGCCATCAATATTTCAGCTTTAAAATCTTGTTTGAAGTTGAACCAGAGTTACAATGGAACTGAATTCTACATTTCCACCTTTAAAATCTATACATTGATCAATCCCTAAAGAAGGTATTAATCTTTTGACTCTGATAATTGTAAGAATTATAAGTGCTCCAGAGATGGGAGATGTTCGAAAACTTGTGTTGTCTCGGCACAGAAGGTGGTGCAATTCTAGGGCATGGGTGGAGATGCAAGAAATGGCACCTATCTCTGCTAACGGTAGCTGAGAAGCCTTACACCCTTTGCAACATTTTAAAACTGTCCAGACAAGCAAACCAGTTCCCTGCCACTCTGATGGGAAAAGAAGAGGCATTTGTGAACCAACAAGGTAAAATCAGCAGACATCTGAAGGTGACTGATCCCTTATGGGGATGAGAATCTCATTGGGAAGCTTTTCAGAGCCTTTACCACTGTAGACCTCACAGTAGTTCTCAAATGGCATGCATTGTGCTGGGCCTTGGGAGACTTACTCCTTAATGTAGCCCAGCATCTCCCAAAACACTCCCCCTTAAAGGACTCTACATCCTTTTAGGGTATGGGGGAGTGGCCGACAAAAGGTAGAATACCTGACTAAAATTTATGTGGCTACTTATGAGGAATAAACCCCAAAATTACGAGGCTTTACTCCAGGTTAAATATCCAACCGTGTACAATCAACTCACTCTTCACCCTCCAAAGCCTTCAGAATTTCAGGCCAAATCCATGCAGATTTGAGAAACTGCAAATGTGCAGAGACTGTAATTATCACAAAAACGGAGGAAAGTCTGTACACAGCAACACAGATAACAATGTTCCAATGCAAAACAAACACAATTGAGGCTGAATTTGAATCATTTACAAGTTCACAGTCCTTTTCTTAAACAAGGACACTTGTTACCACTACCATTTACCTGTCAATGTGTCCAGAGTGCAGTCAGCTGTGAAATGGGGAACGATAAAAGAATCTCTCCCCACCCCAGCAATTTAAATAACGATGAAGCTAATGATCATCTGAGGTAATAAATGGAAATGTGCTGTTGAAAACCAGGCGTTAATAACAATGAAGACAGAAACAGAAAAGGAGACAGATTGGAAACTAGGCAAGATTGGAAACGTCAGAAAGAAATGATGTCATAGGAATAGTGAATGCGGGACTAACCCAGGGGTTAGAGGTTGAGTGAAAATGAGAAGGAGGAGTCGATCAGCTTGTGCTCAGAAAGTTGGTCAGTCATTAAAATATTTTGAGGAAGCTGCTTGGCTGCTCCATTTCAGGTAAATTGTTAAAGTAAAAGCATCAGGAATCTCAGCTCCCCTAAGGGAGCCCAGAATGGCTGAATCGAAAAATGTTGTGTTTTTGTAGCATGGCTTTTGGCAGGGGGAGCAAAAGTGCTTTCTTGACCACACCTCACCCTCAAACCAATCCACTAAGTTCCATTGATCACCCCCCCACCCCACTTCCAACCACCATGATCCAGTCCCTATAAAATACCAAGTCACCCTCCCCTCAACTGCTGTGTCTGACCTGCCAAGCCTCTGATTTCCTAAATTCCCTGATCTTCAACTCTACTGACTGTCTCCCTGCCTCCACATCCTGAACACCTTGGATCTGTAACCGTTGTGGCTCAGACCATATCATCAGCGACACCCGCCCCTCCCACCACAACCACTTGATCACAGCAGACACTCAAGGGCACTATTGAAGGAGGCACTGCACTACTGGGTGAAATATTAAACTATCTGCCTGCTCAGCAGGATGTAAACAATCTCGTGGCAATGTTTGGGAGGAAGGGCAGGGGGCATCATGGCCAAATCCTATCTCTTATTTAACAGCACAACAAACAGATTTTTCAGCATTAACATTGTTGGCAAGAGTTCATTGTATGCATATTGGCTGCTGCATTTCCTACGTTTCAACAGTGACTAGACTTCATTGGCTGTAAACCCTTAAGACATGCAGTCGTTGTGAAAAGCACAATCTAAATGCTTGCCTTTCTGTTTTTTCTCCTTCAGTCATGCCAGAATTAGCTTTTTTTTCTGTCTGAACTAAGATAAGATAATAAAATTGCAAACTTTGGAATTAATTCATCTGTTCATGAATTTAATAATGTGCAGTTGAAATCATTTTTATAATTAATCTGGTGCATGGCATCAGTTATTAAAAACAAATTGCACTGTGTAATGAAGGAAGCACAGGGTGAGATTTTAACAGGGGCAGTATTGAGACATTGGTAGGAGGATGGGTGTAATGCAGGCCTGAGGTCAAGACCAAGAAGATGTTAAATGTCAGGACTTATTAGCATTTATTCAGTGGGATGCTCACTCATCTGTGTCAATAGTGCACTGCACACCCACTTGTCGCTCTTCTGCTGTCTATTGACTGTGAATACATCTCTTAAAGCACTCTCATGGCTAAAACTGAAACGTTGAAGCTGTCAACAGTGAATCCTAATCTCTGACAAATCCTCAGAGATCCTTATTACGAATTAGAGGGAATGGAGGGACCTCCTATTTCCATCTTTTTTAGAGAGCCTGGGAAGATATGAGCTTTCAGCATGTCAATCCAAGAATCTGCTTTTACACAAGAATCCTTTCATGCCCTGATAAGATGTGCAAGGCTGAGGATCTCTATTTCCCTCCACTGGGTCTGGCAAGAGCACTTTCAAAAACCTCCTCTCACTGTCCGTGCATGCCTCCCTACCCCCACATTAGAGCAGTTTCATTCACCTACATCACATCCTATTACAATCAAAAAAATCCTCGCCTTCTCACTCCATTCACATATTCAGCAATTACATTCTGTCTTTACACCAGCTATGAACAGCATTCTCTTCTTACCTGGTAGCAATTATGGAACAATGTTCTCTGATGAGTACTCCCTTATTTCACAGTCTAGCTATTTTCTCTCCATTGACCACCTGTCTACCCTTGCTTTTACTCACTTTCAGCAGTTACAATATATAAAGGAGCTCTGCACACACACACACACACACACACACAAACATGTTCTTTTAAAGCAGCCACTCAGATATTCTCCCCCTCCATTTTGAACTGGACAAAATATCTCCCAAGGCAGAGGCGAGTGTCAAACCAAAGACAGCATTAGCTTGCATCCAAGCCCTCAGTGTCCAGTCCATGAGATAACAAGGCAATCCAGAATGAGAGGCATCAGAGGTGATGAGGCTAGGCTGACACTGAGTCAAGGTGTCTGCCTTTTACCCTTCCCTCAAAGCAGCTTGACAATTTAATACGACATTGTGAAGACTATTGTCTCCCACTGTTTGGCCTGTCAATGCCATGTTAACTCTTCTACAAAATCAATTCTGGAAATTTGAAATAAAATCAAAGAATGCGGGTAATACTCGACAAATCAGGCAGCATCTGTGAAAACAGAAGCAGAGTTAATGGCCCTGAATTTTGCTGCAGGGATTGAGACCCTGTTATTGCAGCAAAAAATGAGCCCCAAGCCAGTGGCTGCTGGCAGCGGGGCTGTCTCAGGGATTTGACCGCAGGGAGCATCATAACTGGCCACTTGCATGAAGGCCAGCTCTCCAATGAAGGGCAGTGGGAGGGGTCCTAGTGCTCTTGGCCCAATCAGAGGGTTATTAACTCTGAAGTCTCAGCAGAGAAATTTGGACAATTGGACACTACTGAGGCAGGAGGGAGACCAAGAGCCAGCAGCAGGTGAGAGACCAGCAGCCTCCAGCAGGAGGAGGACCTGCAGACTCCAGTAGGTAAGTCAAAAAGAAAGTTAGAGATTAATTGCACTGAAAGTTTGCTGGGAAAACACCCAGAGGGATTGTTGGGGCTGTGGGGAATGTCCTCCTGGTCTGAGGACCATCCTGAGTCTACGGAGATTCCAGCTACGATGCTCCTGCAGACTATCGCAGAGTAACCACTTCCATTAAGCTGGTGGTCATCCCAATCAGCTGGGATCTGGGAGGCAGGGGACAGCAAATTACCACCGCTTGCTAAAAGCAGTGACTTTGGTTATCATAGAATCCTTGCAGTGTGGAAGCAGGCCATTCGGCCCATTGCATCCACACCAATCCTCCAAAGGGCGTCCCACCAAGACTCACACTCACCTCTTAACCCTGCATTTCCCATGACTATCCCACCAAGCCTGCATATCTTTGGACTGTGGGAGGAAATCAGAGCACCCAGAGGAAACCAAACAGACATGGGGAGAATGTGCAAACTCCACACAGACAGTTTCTCTAGGGTGGAATCGAACCCAGGACCCTGGCACTGTGAGGCAGCAATGCTAACCCAGTTAAACTGAATAGTGCATGGTTCCTTGAAATAGGTAGCCAAACTACATCCAGTCCCGGTCTGGAAAATACCCCGGTGGTGCGACTGCATTTGGGTCAGCATCTTAATGTGATTCCCTGCTATTTAGTTTCTTCCTCCACTTCCTGACCACCCTTCAGGAGCCCAATAAAATTCAGAAAATGTTGCAGTTCAAAGTTCCAAGTTCTTTAGGTCCTTTTTGGTACCCAATGAAAGAGAATTTTAAGAAGGGCATTCCTCAGGAAGATGCCGTGTTTCCCACTCTCTCCCACCCTTCCACCAGCAATGAAACTGGACATGTCAAAGTGAATTAGAGGGGTCTGCACTTAGCACAGTGAGGAGTTGAAAATACAGCACCAGTTCCTCGCAGTTCTGAGTTTCCAAACACTCATCACTTGCAGATCACAAATACAATATATTGTTTGCTGAAGTAAAGCATATTCTAGCCAGATGCATTTCTGAGCAAAGGCATTATAACTGGATGGCATCTACTCCACTTAAATTGGATTTTTATATAATATGGTTTTTACATCATGCAAGTAGGCAATCTACATTGGTATAAATGTTGAACAAATTTTTCTATTGCAATCCTCTGGTGGATTTCTATTTAAATAAATTTACATTTATCTGTGAGCTACTGTTTATAAAGAAAATAAGGAACAAAATGTATAAAAGTAGGGAAAAGATAAAGAACATTTGATCTTTTTTGATCTTGTCATTGTGGTTTTAGTAACTAACTTTCGAATATCCTGCTGTCCAGGATTGTCAGATGAATATGTAAATTGATTTGGCACTGTAAGATCAACAGATCGAATTGTGATGAAATATACAAACTAATAGATGCATCTGCATTTGAAAGTCAAAAATGTTGCATACATTAAGTGCTATTCCTTTAGAATTGTCTACCTCAGAGGGCTGTGGATGCTCAGTCATTGAGTACATTCACCTCTGAGATTGATATGTTTTTGGACACTTAGGGAATTAAGTGATAGAATGGAAAATTGGAATTGAGGTAGAATATTTTACTAAATGGCAGAGTAAGCTCAAGGGCTGTGATGCTCACTCCAGCTCCTTTTGTTATTTAGTATATATACATACACACACATATAATATATAGAGAGAGATACATACAAGTCCTATGACAGGTCACACTTATGAACCCGCAGTTTTCTTTTAACTAAGGCTCACTGCAATCATATTCTGTGAATTCTTGACAGCTCAGTGTTACTTTGGCCACAGTGCTGAAGCATATTAACCAGGTGAAAATCCCTGATATATGGTCTAGAATCAAGGCTCAGCCAGAATGGACTTGGGGAAAATCAATGTTCCTACTCATAATCACTCTGAGGGGCTTGTTTGTAAAATTTGCACAGGAACATAATGGGGCTAAGAGACAACACAGTATGGAGCTGGAGGAACACAGCAGGTCAAGCAGAAATCAGATTTCTGAAGAAGGGATCTGACCCGAAACGTCAACTTTCCTGTTCCTCCGATGCTGCCTGACTTGCCGTGTTCCTCCAGCTCCACACTGTGTTATCTCTGACTCCAGCATCTGCAGATCTTGCTATCTCATAATGGGGCTAAGTTGCCTGTTGCCAGTGATTGTCTATGCGGATCTTATTTGACTGATGGTAGTTACTATTTTGAGACATGAGCATGGCCACTTAGCTATAACCCTTGGTTAAAAAAAAACTCCAGCAAGAGTCAACTGCTTTGGGTGAGGAAGCTGGGAAACTGGACAGTAGCAGAAAATTGCAAAGTACACCAACAGCAGTTTTAGACATTAGTAATCAATTGAAGATAATGTTTCTCGATATCAAGATGAAATTGGACCTGTGATAATCACGCAAAATCTAATCTGTTTTACACGCGGTCATAACTTCTCCGTCCAGTGAGGGCAACGGAAGGAGGTATAGGTCAGGATGTAACAAGGAACGATAATTCACTGTCATCTATTTTGCACAACTGTTGAATACCAATTCCATCCCCTATAGCGCCTGCCTACTTTGCACAA
Source organism: Rhincodon typus (assembly GCF_021869965.1). Classification (NCBI taxonomy): domain Eukaryota; kingdom Metazoa; phylum Chordata; class Chondrichthyes; order Orectolobiformes; family Rhincodontidae; genus Rhincodon; species Rhincodon typus. The sequence continues at coordinate 70,968,772 of NC_063340.1, forward strand.
GACATTATTTTTAGAGCAGCTGCTGTTATGCATTCGTGATCAATGTGCTAGATGTTGGGTTGTTTTGTCGTGATATTTTCCTGTCAAAATACTGCTGAAATCAAACCCACATGTGCAGCCCATAGCTATTCAATATTTAACATGACTTGGCAGGTCAAAACAAGTGAGACAAACATGTATAAACGTTCTTGTGCATTTCTGTTTCCATCACAAAAACTTTATATCAGGTTGCTCACGCTACAGGGCGAGCTGACCTCATTCTTTTAAAGATTTAAAGCAAGAAAGCTTTTACTTTAAATTCATAAGCTTCCTTCTTAAAAGTCTTGCTGAGATGTGCATGTTCTCACTAGGGAGTGATTTGCTTTCTAATTTAGCCTCTTTTCATGTAGAGAGGTAGCTTTGGCTCATTTCTTGTGGTTTATTCGCATCCTGTTGGCACCACTCCTTCCATAACAGAGGATACTCAAGTGAAACACACAGGATGTTATCACAAGATACCATCAAGATCAAACAGACCATGAGGTACTGAAAAAGAACCGCTCAGAGAAGATAGCAAAGTGTTGAGGGCTGACTTTCATGACTGCGAGTGTTCAGCAAAAAGGGCGAGTGAGCAAAGCCGCCTATTAAGAAGGAAACAGGAAACTCCATTAAGCTACGATCGTAAGGAATTGTTAAAGTCAACAAAGTTAAGAATTGATTGAATGAAGAAACAAAGAATGGTGGGAGAAAGATCAGCTGTGAAAAAAATAAGCTTTTCCATGGAGTCTAAACAACAGTGATCGAGACATTTGACGATTTTTTTTCCAGAAACCGAAGTCTTCCAGTTTTCAAACATTTGCTAATGACATGGACCTGGTTGCTTCAAATGTTTATTTTCTTAGTTGTAATATTCACCTCAATTGTAACATGGTCTTCATCTGTGTGTGTCACTAATTGCAAATTGTGTGGACCATGTTTGCATTCGAAAAAAAGAGAAGGATGGCTTACTTGCAATTTATTTCACAAGCACTGGTAAAGAACAGTTTCTGATTTAGATTGACTGTCCTTAATCCAACTCAAATCCAAATGCTACGGTTTTTTTTTGTGTGCAGCCACATCTAAGGCCATAAATAACATTGTGGCTGATGTGAGCAAATTATTTTCAAACAACCTTAGCTAGAATGCAACATTCATACATGGAGTTGCAGAAAATAAGGTCAAGTGACAAAGTGAAATGATAGATTCTTTGCAAACATACGGACAATAGTAGCTATTTGATTCGCTTCAGCAATGATTAAATTAAGTCCTCCTTTTCTGTTGTTTTGAAATATCCACATTAAAGTACACGCCATAGATATTTTTAAAGTACCAGTTAGATTATAAAAGAATCTCGCTGTATTTGGACATTAACAATTCACATGCTAAGGCAGTAAGTGATGTTTGATGTTTTAAATAACGAATCATCCAAGTGGATCAACAAATGAATAAAAAATTAAAAATACAAAGTTTTTTTTAAATTGGTGCACAGTTAGCCTTCTATTTAAGGAATAATGGAGTTTAAGCTACACTGATCAAGAAATCTTAAATTTCATCCATGGTCATGGTTACCCAGCTGCATATAGCCAAGGGTTCTAGAACCTGACAACACCAGAACTACAAAAGGGGGATATCAGCTGACGTTTAACACTGAATGCTGGACTTTCTAACATCCCTGTCAGGGTGAGGGGAGGTGGCTTAGACAGGGGGCGCACTTTGAAAACAGCACTCCCTGATGGTGTGCCAGTTTTCTGGGGTCTCCAAATTGTACTGCAGTCTTCAAAGCTAATGCAATGGTGATGGTGCAGTGTGTCGGCAACCTGCACATCTCCATTTAAATGCTTGTTCAGCTTGTTGATGATCTTTTTAATGGACTAGAGAGGTGCAGCATTTAATTTCCAAAGGGGTGAACAGTGAATAATATGTGATGCGTAGGGCTGAATTTTCCCTGCCCCTGAACATTGTGAGCAATGCTGAATCTGTTTTGAAAATATGGCATGATTGGAAAAATGAGATCCTTGACATCGAGCAAAGTCCGATTGTCCATCCGGTGCTTGATCAGCAAGTTGAGAACCTTGCTAGTGAGTGGTAAGAGGCCTATCTGCAATTGTTAACATTGCATTAGTACCTAATCTTGCCTCATTTATATGCAATTTGTTGTCTCCCGCATGCTGGAGAGATACTAGGTGGTGGCAATTTCCAACAAAAAAGTTAAAGCAGATGCCTGGGGCTCCAACTTATCACTTGTTCCTCTGAGCTTTATCTTAGAAAGCCATTCCCAACATTTCAAGTAGTTCTGTGGAAGGATCGCCGGACCTGAAACGTTAACTCTGATTTTTTCTTCACAGATGCTGCCAGACCTGCTGGGCTTTTCCGGCAACTTCTGTTTTTGTTCCCAACATTTCAAGATTTGCTTCATGGGTAGCAACCACTTGCATTCCCTGTCCACAGAGATCGGTATTGGGCTTGCATCAGCATCATCACATCATCAGGTCGCACCTCCGATTCAACGTTTTCCATTTTAGAACTGAGCTTTGGATCACACTGACATCTGCTGCCAGGCCACTTTGCATGCTGGGACAGGCACCCAGCTCATGTATGACAGAAAGCTGTACCCCTTCACTTGCTTTCGAAATGCTCACTTTGTGTCTACTTTAGTGCACACATGATCTATGCCTTAACTTGTTGTGCTACACCACATTCAGAACTTAAAGGTTCATGGTACTGCTCTGCTACGTTGCATGTAGTGCAGACACAAAGCCAGGTAAACTTTCATTGCTGTCAGCAGTCATCAGTCAAGAGGTAGACATGCTGCCGTACAACATTATGGGCAAGAAATGCTGGCCAGCCAGCGACGCCCAAATCCCATAAATGAATAGTACAGCATACCGGTATCACACCTATATCAACTTACACGACAAACTCACAACATGTGCCTCAGTCAAATGGCTGCGTCTCAAAGTCTAAAGGAAGTAGTTCTACTTCAAGTCAAGGAGGACTGTCGTCAGTCATGGGTCATGCCACAGTCAGTCTAAGGCAGCATCAAATCTCAGTTCAAGGACTTTAGACATGGTCAGTTGCTGCTTGGGATGGTCAGGGTCAGGACTTCCATATCACTACAGTCTGGGGAGTGGACTGAAGTCAGTTCTGCAGGTCCAGCACAACCAGGAATTCACATGTCAGTCAGGGAACCACACAGAGATCTATCAGGGGGTGGTCCATCCAAGTCGGTCAGGGGATGGGCCATAGTCAGCCTGGGACCTATGCTACCTGAATGCCAAGGGGGTTTATCAGAGGGCTACTGCTATGGAAGGGAAGCTGGGGAAGTTAATTGCAGGGATTGCAGACAACATTCTGGGCTGCAGAGGGGACCACAATTGTGAAGGCAGGTAACTCAACACACAAGGATGAGGGACAACAGTGCATTGGAGGTCATGGGTTACTGAAGAATGGGGTTCATCATTGGACAAAAACATCACCCTGTCTTCAATGGAGGCAGATTGAAGCATGATGGTTGGCATGATGAAGCTATAGGGCCAGGGCACAGTAATGTTGGGTGATAAAGACTTAAATGGAGGAGTTGGAGGGGAACATGTAGAAGCTCAGTACTGATGGGCTTATCAGAGAGTGCAAGGAAACTAGGAACCTGAAGGTTTAGGGGAGTGCCCTTGATTATCAGGCTGAGCCTGTGACTCACTGTGTGGAGCATGACTTGTGTCGCTGCCCATCTTCATCAGAATTACAAATGCACATCAGAAATGAACAAATAGCATGACCACATCTGGAGTGGATTTTATTTTTGTCTGAGCTCATGGGCTTTACTTGTGAACAATATGACTAGTTTAGTTTGGGATTATGTTCAGCAAGGATTGCTTGGACTGAAGGGTCTGTTTCTGTGCTGTATGACTCTATGAGGCTAATCAGGAAGCAATCCGTTCAACAGACATTTACACGGTACGGCTATAAGACACTTGTATTCATAGTATGGGAAACCCACACAGGGACTAACTATATGGGATACAAATGCCAGCCACAAACAATCTTCACCATGTCATTGATCATTACAGATTGATCATCTCTGTGAAGCAGAAGTAATCACAGATGATCTTAAAAGTGCCACCTGCAAGTCACAATTCACACAAGACTGCACAAGGACACAGAGCTGATGTCCTGTCACCTTGAACTGTAGGTATTCACCAACATGCTCTTGTGTGTAATGCCGCCTTTCTTGGGAAATGTAGGGAGTGGTAGGGGGTTCAGACAACAAGCTATCAATCATCATACAGCACTTACAATCTCCCACCATATTCATGAGACGTGCTGGGTACATTGGTATAAGGTTCCAATGTTAATGATCCATGTAGAGACATTCCATGGATATTCTTCTTAGAGTCCTGTATGTCCCACTGTATCAAGGACTATGCTAAACTGTTATTTAATGGATGTAATGTTGACAGTACACATTAATAAGAACCTGTTCTGTTTCTGATATTCCCCACATATGTTCATTGGAACTATCACCAATGGGTCCAGCTACAGCAGGGGTTATCACTGTTGCAGCTACGATGCAACAAAGACACAGGGAAGTTGAAGAATAACCGAGCAGCTGCCAAACGGCCTCCACACGAAGAGGTCACAGTTGAAGGTCTCCTCAGGATGCAGTGAAGGCGAAGGAGACCCAAAGTCTATCATCTCCAGTGCCACTTCCTCTAGATGAGTGCCACATTTTTGGAGCAGATTGTGCATGTTCTGGGACACCATCACCGAACGATGTCTCTGTGAGAGTGAGACTGACTATCAGAAGGAGTGGATGGCCATCCTATCCCAGTGACGATCACAGTGACAGCTGCACTAAATCTTTATGCAACTGCCTGCTTCAAAGGATCCACTGGGGACCTGTGTGAGATCCCTCAATCTTTTACCCACACATATATCCAGGCTGTTCCTGATGCAGTGTGTGCCAGATCACATCACTTCATCTCATTTCCCCATGCTGAGGTCAATGCCGCAGCCTAGGCAGGAGGCTTTGCAATATAGCTCGCTCTCCCCACATGCAGGGTGCCAAAGACTGTACACATGTCATGTTAGAGCTCCATATCATAAGGCAGCACTTTTCTTCATCTGAAAAGGGTTCCATTCCATCAAAGTACAACCCATCTTAGAAGACTGCACCAGGCATGCTGGAAGCTGCCATGATGCCTACATCCTTCAGAGTTCTCATGTTCTTGTTTTGTTTCAAAACCCAGACACTTTACAAGGACGGTTACTGGGAGAGAAGGGCTACCTTCTGCAACCACAATAGATGGCTCCATTATGTAACCCCCTAACTGAGGAAGTGACCACACCTCAGCGAGTTATGCCATGGGGGCAGCAAAGTGGTGGCCAATTAGCAGATCCCTGCTGTAGCTACCGTCCAATTAAGTGTGACAGTTGCCCTGAAGAGCTGATGATCCAATCTGAAGCAACCACTGAGGCTACAGCTCCAGGCTGGGCATGTTTGGAGAACTGAGGTAGATTAACAGCTGCTAGGTCAGGCAAGAAAGCCCAGTGTAGACATGGGCAGGCCCATCATGAATCACTGGTGGCACCTTTCTCTTAGAAGTTGCCATTGCCACCAGGGAGCTTCTTCCCAGTCGATGGAATGCCAACAAAGGAGTGCTCTTCACACATTCCCCCAGAATTGGAGCCATCTGCGAGGTCTCCAATTTGCATGGAGCACTATCCCACAGGATTGCGAGCCAACCTAATGTGGGTAAAACACCCACTTAAGTCCCTCACTTGAACACCGAGCTAGTGGCCACACTACTGTCTTTGATACCAAAATAGTAGGAAGACATCCAGTCTCCCTATGATTTGTCTGGTGTTCTTACATTTAGACAGACTGGAAAATTTCAGCCCCTAGTATCTCCTACTGCAATGCGTACACCTTTTAGATAAATAAAGAAAAATATTGTTTCTATTGCAATGTGCTTCACACACCTTGAGGGCAGACAAAGCGATGACCAATATTTGCAGAGCTACACCTCAGCGTGAAAACTTGGTGTGTTCGTGACAAGAAAAGAAAACACTGTGGAACACTGTTCCCATGCAAATACAAACAGTTAACCTGCTTTATAGCCATGCTGCTAAAAATGGTTTTGGGAACTTAAACGTTGCTCTGGGTCTCTGTGGAAGAAAGCAAAAGCTTTACCCAGAGGGAGTAGGCATTTCCAAACCAACATTTTAAGGCTATTTGGTAAAAAAAGGTTTATTTACGCCACCTAGTGGTGTCAAACAAACAGAACCCAAAGTGTGCCCTACACTTAGAAGAGTATTGGATACATACCTTTCTGGATGCACCCTCTGCAAATCAGATAGCTGTCTTTAAATCGAAAATGGCAAAATGATCTTAGGTCAATGACATGGGAGTATAGATTTTCTTGTCTACATAATTAAACAGCTGTATTGTTAGTATTTTTCAAAATATAAGAATAGATATAAAGAGGTTATGTCAAAGGCAACTAGTGAAGATAATGGAGCAGCCTACAAATGAAGAAGTTATGGCTGCATTATAGTCCAAATCACATTAAACTCTGTCTTTGACACATTACAATTCTACTCCTGTGCACTCAGTGCATGCCAGTCGCCCATCTAATGACTGGGGAATCACAGACTGGAAGCAAACAATTTCACAATATACATTCAGAAAGAGCATTAAGAGTGGGAAGCATGGATTTTTTAAAATCATATTATAGTTTACCCTGTTATCTTTTGAAATGATATGAAAAAAAAGAAGGAACATTAATGACAATTTCTGCTGCTTTTGTTACACAGAAAAATAAGTTGAAAGATTTTGTGAAATCCTTTGTTTCTTTCTGCTCGAGTACAACACTGAGAAAGAACGTAGGTCACAAACTTGTGTTTTGTCTGTAATTTGTAGCCCTGATTTCTTAAGTGATGTACCTATCCCCAGATTTGTCAAAACCCCAAGGAACCAAGGCATTCTGCCAATGCAAATGGTAATCTTGTTCTATGTGCCTAATGATTTGTAAACAAAATTATTCTCTTCCATACCTACCAATGGCCCACAGTACAAGTTATTAGTTTTTTTCTGCAAGAACATTTGCTATTTACAGTGGAAACTCAGCAGTACTGCATATCCTTAGCATAATTTTTAGCTTCTATAACCACACGAGCTGTATGTGTATGAGCCAAATCAATGCTCTCTTCACACCTTTCGAAATCATGGTAAAATTTAAGTTCAAAACTGAGTCCCATAACTCAACGATGCAATGTGTTTTTGTGCTAATCTACTACATAACCTAAACACCTAGAAACATTGGTCTGTGTTGGAATATATTTTCATTTTTTTTTGTTTGCATAATTTTAGTGAACCCAAAACAGACAGAAGTCAAGACAAAGAAGGCATATTTGAAAAACTAAACTCATTTATCATTCCAGTATGTTTTCATTTTAGATTTCCAGCATTTGTAGATTTTATTTTTGTTTATGCTATTCCTGTACAAGATTAGTACACTATATTGAATCCCAATAGAATTTCGTAACTGCAATAAACAAACTGCATCGGACAAGAATGCAATCTAAAAGTTTGTTCAATTCTAATCACTAGACAACTTTTCTCCTGGAACCAGTAACAGTAAGTACTAATGCTGCAAAATCTTTTTCAGCTGTGGTAAAACATAATGGTTAAAATATAGGCTATAACTATAGTCAGACCCTGCTAGAACAGTCATACTATATATTTTCTTCACTTTATATGAATGTATTGTTCCTATAACATTTAACCACATGTTGATGCACTTTGTTGGCTGTAAATTGCTTCACAGTATCCTGAGGTCTTGAAGAGGCTATATAAATGCAAGTTCCTTTTCTTTCTAGGCCAGATTGTGTGCATGATGGTTTGGTTTGAATTGAATTTATGAAAGTGGGGCAAAATCATCTCAATGATGCAGTTCAAATAGTTTAATTTTGCACCATCTGTGGTATAACAGTAAATAGCATGATTCAAACTTTTAAAAAATTCACACAGACAAAATTTATATAAGTTACACTTTAAATCTTTGTATTGTTAATTGAGAGCTGGTGAGAGTGCTTAAAGGTGAAAATGCTCTCCAAATGTTCTCTTCTCTGTTGATGACTCTATGATTGGTTCAACAGAGATTGGATAACCTCCAGTACATTGCTTCAAGTAGTATTTCATTTGTTGGATCTTGACAGGGAGCATTGACAAGCTATCCTACTGTGGGATCCATCACAATCCTTTTAAAATCCTATCCTCACAATGAGCCTAAACAAACATGTACAGATCAGGAATGGAAGCACTGTATGGTTTTGCCTTTCATTGCCCAGAAGGAAGACACCTGGAAACAACCTGTGGGGCCAATTGACCTGTAAACACCATGGAATTGAAGGACTGTAATTTCTAAGTTAATTTAACTCAGCAGACAAGACAGATCACAAATTGAACCTAGGGTTTTACTAAGCTTTACAACTCAAAGACAAAGACAACACTTTTGACAATCAAGGCAACTAACATTAAAAATTGTTCATTTTTTGAAATTAATCGATGGCAATAGGATATGGTACCTGTACATACTGTACACTAATGTAGAGATTTTAATGGAGGTCAGCCAGTTGGACCCACAGAATGAGTTCCCTGATCAGGGCTGTTAACCTGGTCTAATCAGGGAGCCCTGAGTGACAGATATAAACAAGAATGTCAGAGGTTATGTTCTCTGTGAGAGCTGGCTCTGAGGAAACCAGACGATTGTCAAGTACTATGCATGTGTAAATAAAGGGTGACTTGGTGACAGTATATAGGCCTCCGTGCAGTTATTTCAGTGTCAATGGGAGGGAAAAAATGGTCCTGAAGAAATTCGCTCACAACAGTCATTTGTGAGTTGGGGTAAGTATTTCTGGTATCATGCTGTTATTTGGGAAGCTGGACTTGTTCAATCCTGCCATCGAAGACTTGGCCTAGTATGTGGAAAGAATGCACTTTTTTTTCTGGGCAAATGATATTGGGAAAGATGAAAAGCAATGAGTAATTCTCCTGGAAGCTTGTGAACCTGGAGCTTTTTCAGTTATTAGGAGCCTAACTTTCCCTGAGGCACCAGATACTGAAACCTTTCAACCGTTGACAGATTTTGTTGAGGAACATTACAACCCCAAACCTCCCTTAATTCTGAGATGCTGTTGGTTTTATTCAGCAGTTCAAGAACCAGTGGATTCCGTGTTGTGATTTTGACAGGGTTAAGACAACTGAGGCATGTGACTTTGGTTTAACCATGAGTGAGATGCTGAGAGACCACTTGGTATACGGCATTAATGATGTAACCATGCAAAAGTGCCTCATAGCTGAAGCCCATTGGACTTCAAATAGGCACTACAACTGTCTTTGTCATGAGAAAATTCAGTATGTGAGTTAAAGGGTACACCAATGGAAGTGGACACCCTCGCTAGGCCGATTGAGCTTGGGGAACACCACTCGAGTGAAGGCAATTGCATAGCCTTACTCAGGACATATCCTGAACAGAGTGACGCTGGGTCAGCCCACAGCAAACCCCTAAACAAAGCCAAGCCTCGGCCAAACAGTTAACATTTTCTTCAGGATTCAAGATGGCAAGCCATTGTAGTTGCTGCTGGTATGTGGACCCGTGACAGCAGAAGAGTCCCACTAGACCTAAACTGAGTCAGAGAACTCATAGGCCAGTATCCAGGAGAGTGCACACCCTGGAAAACCCATTCCCAGAAGTATACTACAATTAATACCCCTAAGGGTATATATGAGACTGCCGTTTGGGGTATCATTGGCCTGTGACATGTTTCAGGAGACAATAGAGAACATTTTACAAGGTCTACCCCAGGTTGCCTTTTATCTAGATGACATGCTAATGACAGAAAAGACCAAAAAGGTGCACTTAGAGAACTTAGACACAGTCTTTTGACATTTCTCGAAGGTGGGTGTATGCCTTAGAAGGGAAAAATATGTTTCAGGCACCCCAAAAGTGAACTGCTTGAGGTACAGAGTCGACAAGACTGAGTTACACCGGTTGGAAGATAAAGTGAAGGTGATGAAAGGCGTCCCAGCTCCCTCTGTACTGGAGCTTAGGTCTTTCCCTGGATTGGTGAATTATTACAGAAAGGTCATACAAAACTTGCTTCCATCCTGGCACTCTTACATCTCATAGCCAAGATGTAGCCTTAAAAGAAGTGAAGGAGCAGCTATCATCATCTAAGGCATTGGCACACTATGATCTCAAGCAAGATCTAGTGCTGACATGCAATGCCTCCCCATATGTTTGTATGGGGTAGTGTTCCCGCCTCCGGAAGAGTCCATTCTGGCTTTAAACTTTCTGGCCACTCTTCCATTCAACGCTGACAATATCAGACTGTGGATGTGAAAAGGTCCAGTCCTGGCAAAAATAAAACAGCCGATGGTGATGGAGGAAGGAAAAGGGCCATCACAACCAGGATTGAAACCTTTCTGGACCTGGAGAGACCAGATCACTGTAGAGGATTGCATTTTATCATGGGGAGCAAGAGTCCTGAGCAAAGGTCGCCGCCAGCTACTGGCTGAACTCCACCAGGGGTTTCCAAAATGAAGGTGTTGGTGAGAAGTTATGTCTGGTGGCCAGGACTGTATGTAGACATAACCGCTTTGGTGGGGCAGTGCCCAGACTGCTATCAAGGACAAAAATTACCACCAGCAGCTCCCCCACATTCATGGGAATGGCCGGATAAACCCTGGATTCGGTTACATGTTGATTATGCAAGCCCTTTCATGGGTTCAACATTCTTAGTCATTGAGGATGCTCACTTAAAGTGGTTGGATATGCACAGAGTTTATTTGTCAAACACGGGGATGACAATAGAGAAGCTGTGGGCATCTTTTGCAATAAGCAGACTCCCAAAAGTTGGCCACAGACAACCAGCCATCATTCACCAGCAGGGAATTTAGGAAATACTCAAAGTTGAATAGCTTTCAACATATAAGGACAGCTCCACACCATTCATCGTCTAATGGTCTGGCTGAAAGAGCAGTCCAAACTTTGAAGGCAGGCTTAAAGAAACAGCCTACAGCGTCACTAGATACCAAACTGTCCCAGTTCCCATTTGATTAAAGGACCATCCGTCATGCAACTGCAGGGATAGTTCCAGCAGAGTTGCTAATGGGAAAAAGACTCTCCCTTGGGTTAAGTCTGATCGACCTGGACCTGCGGGGGATGGTGAAACAGTATCAGGAATGCTATCACCAGATACAATACTACTCTAAGCGAGAGAGACAGTTTACTTCAGGAGACGAAGTTTGATGCCAAAACCATGGAAATAGCCTGGTAACAGAAATGGTCAATGCGAGGTCAAATCCTGTGATGTACAAAGTTCAGGCAGGTAAGGCAGTCCTGAACAAGCACATAGACCACATTAAAGCTGCAAATTCACAAACGGGTCAGGAGCAAAACATACCTGGCCCCTCAGAACAGCCAGAAAGGTTGTCAGAAGCTGTGGGTTCTCCCCCTCCATCTAGTGCCGAAGAAACCTCAAGAGTGTGAGATGGACACGGCGAATGTCATAGCCTTAAAGTCTTTACCACCTGAAAAAGATGAATTTCCTCCCCGAGACACTTCAGGCGCGAAAGGAAGCCTACAATCCGGTACACATCGCCCATATCCGAGGCTGAGTCAGATGAACTGGACTAGGTGCAAAAACGTCCCTGGAGAGGCTACAAGAAAAAGAACAGGCCTACATCCCCGGACTTAGAGGGGGAGGAATGTAGTGATTGTAATGAGAGCAGCCAGGTGGACCTCATAGAATATGAGTTCCCTGATTGGGGCTGTTAACCTGGTCCAATCAGGGAGCCCCTGGCTGACATATATAAACAGTGTCAGAGGTTCTGTTCATTCAGAGAGCTGGCTCTGAGGAAGCTGAACCAGTGTCAAGTACTTTGCACAAAGGGTGACTTAGAGATGGGATACCAGCCTCTGTGGAGTTATGTCACAGACATCTTTGTGATTAAGTGCTCTATGTAAGTTGCATAGCGCAACAGCAAAATACAAATTTGTCTATGTGATTAAAAATTCTAGAAAGCGCAGCAGGTCAAGTATCATCTAAAAGGTAGGTCACTTCAAGCACAATACTGCTTGCAGAGCTGACATACTCTTCTCTTTCAGCTACAGTGCACTCCCACTATTTTTGGAATTTATTTGTGATTTCCTGCATCATATTTTTCCCAAACTACAGCAAAGCGCTGAACACAAAATTACTGTATGGAGAAGAAGCAATGAATATTGTTTATTGATCAGACAAGTTGGGATACAATGCAACCGATCTGCAGTTAAAATAATTGAAAGCAGTGCTTTTAAACAAGTGCACAGTTCACTTTTAATCCTTGGAATGGAATCAGGTTTGCATTCAAATAAAGCTTAATTTACCTCTGCTGATAATCTGGACAGTTTCCATAGCCCACATACGTGTTGCATCATTTTAAAACAAAAATCTATCCAATTTACATAACGTATATTAGCACCAAATTACATCATTTGCAATCGTGATAGTTGATTCTATTTAATGTACATCATCCTCTTTTGGGTAGCTTCCTAATACTAAACATGAAATCTCTCCTCATGAAAATAACTTACACTGTACCTTTACTGTGTTCTTGAGTAAACATTAACTTTTTTTATTCATTTGTGAATGTGGGCATTGTTGGCTGGCCAGCATTTGTTGCCTGTCCCTAGTAGCCCTCGAGAAGGTGGTGGTGAGCTGCCTTCTTGAACCGCTGCAGTCCCCCTGCTGTGGATTGACCTACAGTGCCATTTAGGGAGGGAATTCCAGGATTTTGACCCAGCGACAGTAAAGGAACGGCAATATATTTCCAAGTCAGGATGGTGAGTGGCTTGGAGGGGAGCCTGAAGGTGGCAATGTTCCCAAATATCTACTGCTCTTGTCCTTCTAAATGGAAATGGTCACGGGTTTGGATGGTGCTGTCTGAGGATCTTTGGTGAATTTCTGCAATGCATCTTGTAGATAGTACACACTGCTGCTACTGAGCATCGGTGGTGGAGGGAGCGGATGCTAATGGATACAGTGCCAAATAATCAGGCTGCTTTGTCCTGGATGATGTCAAGCTTCTTGAGTGTTGTTGGGGCTGCACTCATCCAAGCAAGTGGGGAGCATTGCATCACACTCTGACTTGTGCCTTGTAGATGGTGGGCAGTCTTTGGGGAGTCAGGAGGTGTGTTACTCGCTGCAGTATTCCTAGCCTCTGATCTGCTCTTTTAGCCATTGTGTTTATGTGGTGAGTCCAGTTGAGTTTCTGGTTAATGATAACCCTCAGGATGTTGCTAGTATGGGAATTCAGTGATCGTAACTGACAGAATCATGGAACTTATTTGCAAAGTGTGATAATTTGGCTCATAGTGTCTATGCAAGTTCTTTGAAAGAGCTATCCAGTTGGTCCCATTCAAGAGGAAGGGGAAGAAAATTACATAACAACACTTGAATCACTAATTAAGAAGTCATGTAAATGTAATCTATGCAAAAAACTGTCGAAATTTATTTTAAAATAATTGTTCTCTCCAGCAAAAGGCTTACAACACTAGTAAAAAAATTAGAACGTTTCCCGTGACAAAAGAAGTCAGATGGATTTTTTCACATAAAGGGTAATGAAATTGTGAAATAGGTTACCAGACAAACACATTGAAACACAATTTAAATGGAATCACCAATGACAGGCAGGTGCTATTGATCCATCACAATGGGAAGGTGCATTGGGGCTAATGCTATTTCTCCATTCAGAAACAAAAATTCTTAAATGATGAGTTGTAAATTCTACATCATTTCCAGATTTACACCTTGGACACAATATAGTCAAGACACATCATTTCTTGCAAGAAATATTGCATTGCAGACACAACGTAACTGGAATTTTATGCTGTTTGATTTGTTTTACTCAATATTTTAATAGAAAATACTTCATGAGAAGTACTATATAAGATTTCCATCATTCTCAGATTTTCCACAACACTTGTCTTTTAATCCCTCTTTCATTTTATGATCCAATGAACAACTAAATAACATTTTCACATATCAATATCCACTTGAATTTCAAACGCCTATTTTTTGTTTGCAAAAGAACTCTTCAGAAAATTCTTTAACTCTCACAATCTTGCATCTTGTTGCTTCCTTTTCTTTGCAATATTTTTCATCTGTTTTGCAGTCATTCATTTGGAACCACTTTCTCTATATCACATTTTTGAGCTATCCTTTATCCCTTTCTTGCATTTTGCTTACATTTATTTGGTTTAGTACTTTCCTCATTTTCATTTTCACTCATTGTAATCCACTCTTTCTGTCTCTTTTTCAATCTAGCAGTTCTCTCATGGCTGTTGCTACATTTCTGTAAATTTCCTGCATTTGCTTTCGATATGAGTGTCTTTCTTCCTCATTTTGTTCACCATATTTCCCCTTCACCCTTCTCATGAATGGCTCCCTCACATCTACTCTGTATTGCATCTTCTTGCACTGGAAGTTCCCCTGCTAGCCATCCCCTATTCTAAGGTAAAATTGCTTCTGGACAACTTTGTCCAGTTTGCTCTGCAGTGTAGCTTACAGCAGTGGGACTAGTGATGATTCAAGAGCCGACCTCAAATGAGCAGACATTGGATTTTAGTGATAAGTCCATTGCCATGCTTTTAGATATATAGTGTATCAATTTCAAAAGTTACTCACTTGAAATGACATCAAGCATAATAAGGAAATTTGCTGTTGTAATAGTTAATTTAAATGGCTCAAGTAAATTAATTCAATCCTTTATGTTTCATTTATGATTTGACTAAATTCTTTATTTGTTTCCTTTTGTTGGCACTTAGGTACTCATGAACCTGTGTCAATTGCTGAAATAACATACTTTCAACCATTATTATGAACAGCCCAATGTATCTATCATCTAATATGTCTGGAAGAAGACAAACTACTAACAAAAGTCAAACTGCTCATGCTACCCCATGCATGCTTTGTCTTCACTCATGGGTGATCATTGTCTGTCGATACAAGTGAGCATACCTCAATTTCATTTGCAATTAACATAAGCAAAGACTTCTCAGCCGGAAGGAAAATGGACCAGCAGACCCAATGGCACACTAAAGTACATACAAATCCACAAACAATCATATCAGAAATTTGCTCAGAAGCAAACACATTTAATATCATGCATGAAAGAAGGCATGCTAAGGTACTTAGTGGATAATGAAGCCTGACTGACTGAGTCTGGCGAGATGCTACTAACCTTTTCTGCAGCTTCTGTAATATCCATCTGTAAATGACTTGTTCAGAACTGGCTTCATATGATACAGATGCACAGCCACATCATCCTTTGCAATGATACTTCCAGCTACTATGCTGTATAAGGCTAGCATATCCTATAACAACATTTATCAACTGTTGCCTGAATCATGGCTCTATGTCCCTGCAGTCCTTGTATGATGCTACCCTATTGTGGGGAATAATAGAGTTCCTGAATCCAAAGCAGCCAGCACATACAGTGCCAACTTCACTAAAGCAGCCATAAAGCAAAGGATCAGGTGCAGGACTGCTCTATTCCTTGGCCTGGATTCATGCCTGAACCTGAGGTTTGTTTTGTCTTTCCCTTCATTCTTTCAGCTGCTCATATGCTGAATCACATTTAGAGGCTTTCCAAGGCTTTCAGAATTTGGCAGTCTGTTTAATTTTCTACAGCACTTCAAATTTCACTAAATGCGGCACTCCCACCACCTCTCTGCTCTTTACAGCCCATCCAAATCCACACCCAAAGCAATGCGAATGAACTGAAAATTGAATGCAAACGTCACACTTCAGCTTGAAATGTCTAAAACACGTCAGCAGACTTCTCTTAAATCATCAGAAGGAATTTCTTCGCTTTCACTGCATTGTTCCCTTCAACTTTCTGAAACATTTGCTGCTTACATTCTCCTTTCAAACCTATGAAGAAAACTTTCAGGTTGGACTCTGATTCTCCAATACCCACCCAACGCTAAAGTCAGTTGAGACACCGAATTCAGAGAAACCCTGGAGTGTGGAAACAGACTATTCGGCCGCACCAAAACTGCAAAAGGGCATTCCAACCAGACATATTCCCACCTAACCTTATTCCCCATAACCCTGCATTTCCCCATGGTTAATCCACCTAGTCTACACATCCTTGGACACAATAGGGCAATTTAGCATGGCCAATCCACCGAGCCGGCACATCTTTGGACTGTGGGAAGAAACCGGAGCACCCGGATGGAACCCACGCAGACACAGGGAGAATGTGCAAGTTCCACACGGACAGTCACCCTTTGCTGGGATTGAACCGAGGTCTTTATCATTGTGATATAGAGGTGCTAGCCGCTGAGCCACCGTGCCGGGAAGAATTCTTCTTCAGGTTCAAGTGACCTTTATAATTGTGGCCAGTTTTAGCCAATCAATGGGCTAGGAAATAGACAAGCTTGGATGCAAGGTGGTTTGAAAAGCTGCACAGTTTTAACTTCCTACTGAAGTTGGTGGAGAAGAATATTTTGTAAAACCAGTGTTCCACCTGATACCATCAGCTTCCCAGTGGGTGAATTGAATCAAACCTATCCCTTTCTTGTTTCTGAATGGGCTGCAGCTGTTAAACAGACGCTTGCAGTGAACTTGCTTCCGCGTTCATCTTCCACATGATACCCTGAAAAAAAAGCCTTCTTCAAAAATCAAGAGTCACTTCTTCACTGGAGAGGCTTCCTGCAGGACCTCCAAATGCTGCTGATGAGACCTCTCAGCACCTAAGAAATGGGATTGGTAAGCACTGGCCAGGGTGTGCCCAGTTTCCCTTGAGCACTGCAATCTGATCCAACAGGTAGCTGCGATATTTTCTACATCAACCTGTTGAGAGATGTCTTATGATAACAGAGGCGTCAGCACACATCTCTGCAGCCGGTGGAACTTGAACCCGAGCCTCTTGGCCTACCACGTCAGCACAAGAGCCCTAAAAACAAGTAGGTGTAATGTCTTGGCTAAAATTTGATTCAGGCATCCGACTTTATATTGTCCTCTTTCTTGGCGTGGATGGTCAACGGCTGGAAATCCTTTAAAGATGCTTGCGTATCTAACCTGCTCTCTGCACTTACTATCACCTTCTTTCATCCCCTGTACATTCTGCATCACACTGTAATTCATGTATTTCTGTACAACTCTCGTCTCTATACTTCTTTATATGGTCTGCAAATAAAAAACGAAAGAGCTGCGGATGCTGTAAATCAGAAACAAAAAAAAAACAGAAATTTCTGGAAAGGCTGAGCAGGTCTGGCAGCATCTGTGCACAGAAAGTTCTGAGGAATGGTCGCTCGACCTGAAACATCAACTATGATTTCTCTACACAGATTCCACCAGACCTGCTGAGCTTTTGCAGCAATTTCTATTTTTGTGTATAACATATAGCCTCTCCTTGTAACCACTTGTCGCTCACACTGCTAAGGTCTGTTCGGTTCCTCTCCACAACACGCACCTAACTTTGCTTCATTCATTGGCACTTTTCCATCCTTTGGCGTCCTGCCCAACTTTCTCCGCCACTCCTGATTCTGTCATACACTTTTCTCTGTCTTTTTTCAAGGAAAAACATTTTCCGTCTCACTGAGACCCTCCTCTCCAAAAAATAAACAATAGCCCCATCTCCCAAAAAATAAACACAAGTTCCAGCTTTCCTCCAAAAACGAAACTCAAGTCTCAGCTCCCCAAAAATAAACACAAGCCTCAGTTCCTCCTAAAAAGAAACACAAGTCCCACCTCCCCAAAAAGAACATTCAAGTCCCAGTTCCCCCAAAAAACATTCAAGTCCCAGCTCCCCCCCAAAAAAACAAATAATTCCCATCTCCCAAAAATAAACTCAAGCCCCAGCTCCCAAAAAAGTCCGAGCTCTCCTCCAAAAAAAACACGTCTCAACTCTCCTCCAAAAAATAAACACAAGTCTCAACTCTCCTCCAAAAACTAAACACAAATCTCAGCTCCCCAAAAATAAACACAAGTCTTAGTTCCTCCAAAAAAAGAAACATAAGTCCCACCTCCCCAAAAAAAATCAAGTCCCACCTCCCCAAAAAACGAAGTAAGTCCCAGCTCCCCAAAAAGTAAACACATGCCCTCATCTCCCAAGATTAAGACACAAGTGCCAGTTTCTCCAAAAACGGAAGACAAGTGCGAGCTGACCTGCGAAGGAGACTTGGAGCCGAACCCTGGGCTCAGAGGTTCTGATCGCGGCGGAGATGATCTCCTCCCGCTGGGGGTAGGACTCACGGGCTCTCCTCTCGGGTATCAGACGGATCCTCAGGCGTCCCTCGGAGGAGCTGCTCCACGCCAGGAAGACTTGGGTCAAGTTGTAGAGGAGGGGGGCGGCTGGCTGCCGCTGGGGGGGTTGCGGCCGGCAGCGGGCGGTGTCTCCGGATGCGCCCACCTCCAGGACCACCTGGTTAGGTTGATGCTGTTTCTTCAGTCTCCGCTTGGCGGGCTGAGGGGACGCTGCTGCGCTGGAGCCGGGCTCCTCGAAGCCGCTCCGGGCGCTGATGCCGATGCCGTCCCCGTGTGCGGCGGTACCTTCCAGGGCGGACGCCAGAGCCTCGCAGTCTAGCAGCAGGCGGCAGTCGGCGTCCCTCGCCCGCCCGAAGAATTCTAACAGGTAGTTTCGAAACAGCGGCGAGAAGGTGAAGTCCACGGCCAGCCCTTTCCTCTTGAGCCGAGACGTGTAGGTCTGCTCCGCTCTGGCCGCTTTCCTCTGCGGGCGGCTCTCGGCCACTCTCCCGCTGCCTCCAACTCCTCCTCGGCGCTGCTGCCGCTGTCTCTCCGGCGAGGAGGGCGGCAAGGCGCCTAAGAGAAGCAGGAGGAAGAGGACCGACCCCCCACTCTTCATTCTTCCATGTGGCGGGGATGGAGATGAGAAACCAACCGGGGAGGCGAAGAGAATGAAAAATGTATACAAATCAGCAACAAGAGACAGACAGAAAATAAAATGTGTCAACAGTATGTGCAAGAGGAGGAGGGAAATTGGGAAAATAAAATCTGAACTAAATGTTTCTTGCTGCAAATATCGAAGCCTTGCTTATCGACCGTTCTTCATCACTGATCGCGTCTTCTGCAAATTGCTCTTGAAATTATCAATTCCTTGTCAGTTGTTTCCACTGTAAATGCATATATGTTCCATTCAACCGATCCAGTCAGCCCCCTTCCCCAAAAACAAATCTTCTCCAGAATCCTCCCGTTTCTCGCCTCCTCTCTCTGAGTTGGAAGTTGAATTAAATCTCTCTCTCTCTCTCTTCGCTGTAGCTCCTGCTCCCTTCAGTTTAAAGGGGGTTTCAGGGTCTGTGTGGTACGTCGCCTCTTCAGTGCGTGTGCCTGGATGGAGTGAGTGCTGACGGAGCCTGTCCGCTGCTTCTATACTCTTCCTCTTGCTGTGTCTGTGTGTATGTGTGTGTGTATACGTGAGTGTGCAAATATATCACCAGTGTGTGTGTGTGTGTCAGCCTTGCGCTTCTGCTACATGCTGCATCTATACGATCACAAAAACAAATAAATCCACCCCAACCCACTTTCTCCCCCCTCTTTAACTCCGGCTGTAGCGTCAGCGCCTCCCTAAAGACACATATATAGACACATCCTGAGTGAGTCAGACAATCTATAGTCCGGCTCTGGAAACACCGTACAACAACACCGTTATTTCATTTTTATTCAGTTTAGAAGAGGTCCCGACGGACGTGTGATGTCTTTCTAAGTGTAATGTCAAGTATCGTTTTGATTTTTGTTTTGGTTTGGGTGGTTGGTGAGGGAGATAGGAAATAAGAAATCTGCCGGAGCGTTGATAAACTTATTCATGAAGCATTCGCAGCACAAGACGCGGCGAGCACATGTGGGGCGGGGAAGACTCTACGATTAAATTCCTCATTTCCATTTCACCCATCAGCAATTGACCGACTGCCCGTCTAGATGTATAAATAAAAACCCAGACTGTCTGGACAAATGGGACAGGTGGCAAAGTCTGACTCCTCTCGATGTGAGACTTGGCGTTTTCCAGGCCCTACAATATAAAGGTACACCCATTTCGGTTAATGTCAGTGTAGCTGTTGTTCCACATGCGCTGAAGTGGGATTTTCAATCAGCTTCACTATTTTACGATCGTAAATCTAATGTTCCTCACCCCCTCCCTCCACACCCCTCCGTGCGTTTTGTTATTCCATTCATCTCGGCGATAGAATATTTAAGCGAACCCTTACCGTTGTGACACTTCTAGTTCTCCATTGCATCTTAATCCCTCCAGTCTTCCCCTTGCTCTGATAGTCCACGCGCATTTAACCCCAAGTTAAATATTACTTCATTTACCTTCAATTTCACTTTGTTGAGTTGTTGTATGTTGCAGTTTGGGCTTCGTTCCTTGTAGATCTTTTTTAATATGGAATACCTGAAAAAGAGATTTATATCCACAATTAAATGTTGCCCTTTTTCAGCTATGCTTTGCTTTAGAATTGTTACAATGAAAAGAAACATGAATTATTGGAAGCCACTACAATAGTTGCATAGGTAAAGCGCTGCGTGGCGTAATATACAGAACATGAAAGGACCTTTGAGATTGTTCACCTGGGTCGGTGGTGGGAGCGATTGAGCTAATGCCTGAGATTGAGGTCAGCAAAAGGGCAAAAAAGACATGTCTCGTCTCAGAAAGTGACCTAGGGAATAGATTAGAACTTGGTTAAGGTATGCTCTGTAGTCCTGCGTCCGGTGGGCCAGTTTACGACTGAATATCGGGTTAGATATCAAAGCGCTACAGGGTCTTCAGGAGGGGTAGGTATGCATAGAAGGAACATAAAGCACAGATTGGATCAGCTTTGGACAAGAGCAGGTCTGAGGGAGCTTTGCAGAAGACCCATTTTCGAATGTTACGTGACGGAGCGCACAATAAGCCTCAATGTATTTGTAGCATTAGGCAGAAGTTAACTCTTGCATCAACAACAGTTTGTGGAGAGGAACAAGATATCAGCAAGTCGTGAGGGCCAAGCAAGGGAAGCTGGATGTTCAGCTACTAATTGGCAATAGGGAAAAGAGGTTCGGATGTGGGAATTGGAGGAAATGCTGCTTTAGGATAGAGGAACGGAAGTGGGTTCATTGAGGCGGGGAGACAACCGAACAGATGATATCTACCTTAGTGACTAAGAGGTCCATAAATCTTTTGCACTTACTTTTGGACGTGAGGATAGGGGGTAGTGGGAGCAAGTAAAAAAAAAAGCAGCAAAGAAGTGAGAGGAGACTATCTTTTTTGCTCTCAAGGGCAATCCTGAAGTTGGTTTTCACTGAGAACAGATTGCACTTTTCATCCAGCTCTACACCTTGTTATCTCAGATTCTCCAGCATCTGTAGTTCCTACTATCTCTGCACTTTTTGATAGGTGGCTAAACCAGGTGAGTGCAGTCACGAAATATATTCACAGTACGGATAAAACAACATAGTGGTTTTTCAGGAAATTCCCGACATGTTCATTTCATAGAGTCACAGAACTTTTACAGTGCAGAGGGGGGTCATTTGCCCATCTGAAGAGCATCATGGCATGATGGCATTCTTGCACCATTTCCTCACAATCCTACACATTATTTCTCCTTAATTAATCATCCAATGTCATCCTGAATGCCTCGATTGAACCTGTTTTCAACACAATTCCAGAAATACAGTCCAGACCCAAACCATTCACTGTGTGAAGAAGATTTTTCTTACTTCCTTTGCAAATCTGAGTGGGAACAGATTCTCGCTGTCTACCTTGTTCAGACTTCTTGTGATTTTGAAAGCTTCAATCAAATCTCCTCCCAGCCTTCTCCACTCAAAAGTAGTCATGACTTCTCCAATCTACCTTCATAACTGAAGTTTCTTATCCCTTGAACTGCTATAGTTAGCTTCTTCTACACTCCAATGTGTTCACATCCTTCTAAAGTGCAGACATGTACAAAATACTCCAAGTGATGACTAACTGACTTATATTTATTCAGCATAACTTCTCTATTCTTGTATTCTATCACCCTATTAGTAAAACCTAGAATGCTATATTTATTAATCACACTTTCCACCTACTCTGTCACCTTTAAGAACATGCACATATACACCCTGGTCTCTATGCTAAAGTGGTACTTCTTAATTCATATTGTTTCCCTATGTTCTTTCTACCAAAAAAAGTATCTCCTCACACTTCTTCACATTGGACCTAATCTGCCACCTATTAGCCCACCCCACCAACTTGTCAGTGTTCCTTGGAAATTCTATGATCTTTCTCACAATTTGCAATGTTTCCAAGACAAAGACAGTGTATCCTTAGGAATCAGCTGAGCTGCAAATAAGTAAAGCCCCCACCTTCATAGAATCACTACAGTGTGAAAGCAGGCCATTCAGCTCATCAAGTCAACACCAACCTTCCAAAGAGCATCTCACCCAGACCCACTCCTGTATCCTTGTGTTTCCCCTGGCTAACCCACCTAGCCTGCACATCTGTGGACTGTGGGAGGAAACCGGAGCTCCCAGGAGAAACCCACGCAGACACGGGGAGTATGTGCAAACTCCACAAAGACAGTTGCCCGAGGCTGGAATCAAACCCAGGTCCCTGCTGCTGTGAGGGAGCAGTGCTAACCATCTTTTGCTGACAGTTGCTAGGATTTGGGACCATGTATGTCAACATATTTCAACTCTTGCAACTTTTCATGCAATAGCCAGTGACAATATTATAAAACCACAGGTGTCATCAAAAAGTCAAGAGGAAAAGTGTATTCAAACTTAACAACAGTGATAACAAAAGAAAACATCAAAAGGACAACACGTTACTAGAATAGGACATTGAAATGGGCAGCTACTTTACATTTAAAAGCCAATTAGAAACATTTTTGGAAGGAAAGTGATTGAAGAATATGATAAAAAGTGGGTTAGTGGTGTAGGCCTATCATAAAGGTTTATTGAAGCAATTTCTGGCCTTAACAATATGAATGTTGATGTGACAAAAGACTCAATTCCCTCTCTGAAATTGCCTGCTTTCAAAGGCAGTTCTTAGTGTGAAAGAAAGAAGAATGAAAATGTAGCTTTAAGCCACAAGTTAACCTCAAAAAATGTTCCTCAATAAAACCTATCAGTTACTATTACCATGAGTTTACCTGAGTATATGCGGATAGAGGCATAAGATCATAAGATACAGGAGCCAAATTAGGCCATTTGGCCCATCAAATCTACTCCCCCATTCAATCATGGCTGGCCCAAACACATCCAAACCACATTGTCCAGATTTGGCATCCTTCTACTGGCAGTTCTCCTTCAATTTGAACATCAGTGTTCATTCCCCAAGAGTATTTACCTAAACTCTATTGGTACCGTACAAATAATTACATTAGTACACCCAGAATGCCACTTTGGATAAGCATAGAATCATACATTGCAGAAGAGACCCTTCAGCCCATCAAGTTTGCACTAACATGTGAGAAATACCTGATCTTCAACCTAATCCTGTCTATCAGCAATTGGCCCATAACATTGTCTGTTATAACATGCCAAGTGCTCATCCAAGTACTTTTTCAAGGATGTGAGGCAATTCGCCCCTACCACCCTCCCAGCCAATGCATTCCAAACCATCGCCACCATCCGGGGAGAAAGGTTTTCCCTCACATTCCCCCAAAACTTCCTGCCCCTCACCTTGAACCTATGTCCCCTCACAACTGACCCTTCAACTATGGGGAACAGCTGCTCCTTGTCCATGTCCCTCATAATCATTTGCACCTAAATCAGACCACCCCTCATTCTTCTTTGCTCCATGGAATCAACCCAAGCCTATCCAACCTTTCCTCATAACTTAAATTTTCCATTCTTGGCAGTACCCTGGTGAATCTCCTCTGCAACAACTGCAGTGCAATCATATCTTTCCTGTAATATGGCAACCAGAACTGCACACAGTACTCTAGCTGTAGTCTCATGAAAATTCTATACAACTCCAACATGACTTTTCTGCTTTTATAATGTATGCCTCCACTGATTAAGGTAAGCATCCCAGATGCCTTTTACACCACTCTATTAACATGCCTTCTGCCTTCAGAAATCTATGGACAAACACTTCAAGGTACTTTTGTTTCATAGAAGTTCCTAGTGTCATGCCATTCAATGAATACTTCCTTGTCAAATTACTCCTTCCAAATTGTATCACCTCACACTTTTCAGGGTTAAGTTCCATCTGCCATTAATCTGTCCATTTGACAATCCTGTTTGTACTTACTTGGAGCCCAAGACGCGTAACCTTACTATTAACCATCTGACCAATCTTTGTGTCATCTGCAAATTTACTATTCCAACCCCTCACATAGTTAATAATAGGAGACCCGACACAGATCACTGTGGTACACCACTGGACACTGGCTTCTGGTCACTAAATCAGCCTTCTGTCATCACAAACAGAGATAGCAAGAACTGCAGATGCTGGAGTCAGAGATAACACAGTGTAGAGCCGGAGGAACAGAGCCAGGCAGCATCAAAGGAGCAGGAAAGTTGACATTTCGGGTTGAAACCCTTCTTCAGAAATGGGGAGCGGGGAGGGAGCTCAGAAATTATATCTGAGAAAGGAGGGGTGGAGCTGGGGAAAGTAGGTAGGATGGTGATAGGTGAGTGCAGGTAGAGAGTGGTGGGATTTGGTCAGTGGGATGGGAGGGGAGGATAGGTGGGAGAGAAGATGGACAGGTTGTGTCAGGTCAAGGAGGCAGGGATGAGAGGGAGGCTTGGACATGGGATGAGGCCGGGTGTGGGGAGATTTTAAAACTGGTGAATTCCATGTTTAGAACATCAGGTTGTGGGGTCCCGAGGTGGAAGATGAAGTGTTGCTCCTTGAGTTTGCAGATTGTGTCATTGTGACACTGGAGGAGGCCCAGGATGGGCATGTCTCCCAGGGAATGGGAGGGCTAGATAAAATGGTTGGCGACCAGAAGATGTTGTCATTTGTAGAGCACAGAGTGCAGATGCTCTACAAAACGGTCTCCAAGTCTACGCTTGGTCTCACCAATGTAGAGTAGGCCACATCGGGAGCAGAAGTTGCAGTAGACCAAGTTGATGGATGTGCAGGTGAACCCCTGTCTAATGTGGAAGGTTTGTTTTGTGCCTTGAATGGAGGTGAGGGGGGAGGTGTAGGGGCAGGTGCAGCACTTCCTGTGGCTGCAGGGCTGTGGCTGTGGTGGGGTTAGTGGGAAGTGTGGAGTGGGCGAGGGAGTCATGGAGAGACCAGTCCCTACGAAGGGTAGATATGAAGGGGGAGGGAAATATCTCTTTGGTTGTGGGGTCAGATTGTAGGTAGCAGATGTGGCGGAGAATGATACATTGGATGTGGAGGTTGGTGGTGTGATATATAAGGACAAGGGGGATTCTGTCTTGAGGCGAAGGGATGTGAGGGCAGAAGTGCAGGAAATGCAAGACATGTGGTTGAAGGCAATTTTGATCACTGGAGGGGGGATGTTACAATCCTTGATCTGGGATGTGCGGGAGTGGAACGCCTCATCTTAGGAGCATATGCAGCAGAGGGGGAGGAATTTGGAGTAGGGGATCGCATTCTTGAAGGAAGGTGGATGAGAGGAGACGTAGTCTAGGTAGCTGTGGGAGTTGGTGGGCTTGAAATAGATTTCAGTTTTGAGGCAGTCACCAAAGATGGAGACAGAGAAGTCCAGGAAGGAGAGAGAGATATTGGAGATGGTCCAGGTGAACTTGAGATTGGCGTGAAAGGTGTTAGTAAAGTTGATGAACTGTTCAAGCTCCTCGTGGGAGCATGAGGCTGTGCCAATACAGTCATCAATGTAGCGAAGGAAGAGGTGGGGGATAGTGCCAGTGTAACAGCGAAAGAGGGACTGTTCCATGTATTCTACGAAGAGGCAGTCATAGCTTGGGCCCATGCGGGTTCCCATGGCCACCCTCTAAGCCTGTAGGGAGTGGGAGGAGTTAAAGGAGAAGTTGTTCAGGGTAAGGAAGAGTTCTGTTAAGTGGATGAGGGTGTCAGTGGAGGGGGACTGGTTTGGCCTGCAAGAGAGGAGGAAGGGCTTTTAGGCCATCTGCATGGGATAAAGTAGTGTACAGGGATTGGATGTCCACAGTGAAGATGAGGTGTAGGGGGCCAGGGAATTGGAAGTCTTGGAGGAGGTGGAGGGCGTGGGTGGTGCCCCAGACTTAGATGGGGAGCTCCTGGCTGAGGGGAGAAAAAACAGAGTCAGGATAATTGGAGATGAGTTCAGTGGTGCAGGAGCAGGCAGAGATACTGGGTCAGCCAGGGCTGTCAAGTTTGTAGATCTTGTGAAGGAGATAGAAACGGGCAGTGCAGGATTGGGGAACGATGAGGTTGGAGGCTGTGGGTGGGAGGTCACCTGAGGTGATGAGGTTACAAATGGTCTGAGAGACAATGGTTTGGTGGTCAGTGGTGGGGTCATGATCGAGGGGGCAGTAGGAGGAGATGTCAGAAAGTTCGCACCAGGCCTCAGCGATGTAAAGGTCAGTGCGCCGTACCACTACTGCGCCCTCCCTTATCTGTGGGTTTGATGGTGAGGTTAGGGTTGGAGTGGAGGAATGCACATTCCGTGGGGGAGAGGTTGGAGTGGGTGAGAGGGGTGGAGAGGTTGAGGCGATCAATGTCACAACGGCAGGTGGAGATGAAGAGGTCGAGGGAAGGTAGGAGGCCATGAGGTAGTGTCCAGGAGGATGGGGTGTGTTGGAGGCGGGAGAGGGAGTCTGTAGAGGGAGGGTTAGTCTCACGGTTAAAGAAATAGGTGCGGAGACGTAGGCGGCAGAAAAAGTGTTCAACGTCCAAGCGTGAGCGGTATTCATTGATATTCAGGTGGAGGGGAATGAAGGTGTGTCCTTTACTGAGGACTGACCATTCTTCCTCAGTAAGGGGGAGGTCTGGGGGGATGGTGAAGACCCGGCAGAGCTTGGGGCTGGGTCACCCTCTGTTTCCTACAACTGAACCAATTTTGAATCCAATTGCTCTATATCCCATAAGACTATAAGACATCGGTGCAGAAATTAGGCCATTCAGCCCATCGAATCTGCTTTGCCATTCAATCATGGCTGATAAGTTTCTCAACCTCATTCTTCCACTTTCTCCCCGTAACCCTTGATCCCTTTGACAATCAAGAACCTATCTATCTTTGTCATAAATATACTCAATGACCTGGCCTCCACACCCTTCTGAGGCAGTGAATTCCATAGAATCACCACTCTCTGGCTGAAGAAGTTTCTCCTTATCTCCATTCTAAAAGGTCTTCCCCTTACTCTAAGGCTGTGCCCCCAGGTCCTAGGCTCTCCTACCAATGGAAGCATCTTCCCAACATCCGCTCTGTCCAGGTCAATCAGAGTATTCTGTAAGTTTCAATTAGATCCCCCCCTCATCCTTCTAAACTCCATCGAGTATAGACCCAGAGACCTCAAACTTTCCACAAATGTTAAGCTTTTCATTCCTGGGATCATTCTTCTGAACCTCGTCAGAATCCACTCCAGGGCCAGTACATCCTTCCTGAGGTATGGGGCCCAAAACTGCACACAATACTCCAAATGTAGCCTGACCAGAGCCTTATAGACCCTTAGAAGTACGTCGCTGCTTTTATATTCAAGTAGTCTCAAAATAAATGCCAAAGTTGCATTTGCCTTCCTAACTACTGACTCAACCTGCAAATTTACCTGTAGAGAATCCTGAACTAGAACTCACAAATCTCTTTGCACTTCAGATTTCTGAATTTTCTCCCCATTTAGAAAATAGTCTATTCCTCTATTCTTCCTACCAAGATGCATGACCTCACAGTTTCCACATTGTATTCCACCTGCCACTTCTTTGCCCACTCTCCTACCATGTCCAAATCCTTCTGCAGCTTCCTCACCTCCTCAGTACTACCTGTCCCTCCACCTATCTTTCTATCATCTGCAAACTCAGCCAGAATGCCCTCAGTTCCTTCATGTAGATCATTAATGTGTAAAGTGAAAAGTTTTGGTCCCAACACAGACCCTTGTGGAACATCACTAGTCACCGACTGCCATCCTGAGAAAGACCCTTTTAAGCCCACACTCTGCTTTCTGCCAGCCAGCCAAACTTCTATCCATGCTAGCACCTTGCCTCTAACACCATGGGCCCTTATCTTACTCAGGAGCTTCCTGTGTGGCACCTTGTCAAAGGCCATCTTGAAGTCCAGGTAAATAATATCCATTGGCTCTCTTTGGTCTAACCTGCTCATTACTTCCTCAAAGAATTCTAGTAGATTCTTCAGGCATGACTTCCCCTTGATGAAACCATGCTGACTTTGTCCTATTTTGCCATACACTTCCAAATATTCAGAAATCTCATCCTTCACAATGGACTCCAAAATCTTACCTACGACTGAGATTAGGCTAATCGGCCTGTAATTTTCCGTCTTTTGCCTTACTCCCTTTTTAAACAGAGATGTCACATTAGTGATTTTCCAGTCCTCTGGGACCCTCTCTGACTCTGGCGATTCATGAAAGATCAGCACTAACACTTCCACTATCTCTTCAGCTATCTCCCTAAGAGCTCTGGGGTGTAGTCCATCTGGCCCAGGTTATTTATCCACCTTCAGGCCATTCAGTTTTTCTCGCACCTTCTCCTTGGTGATGGCCACCATACTCAGGTCTGACCCCTGTCTCTCTTGAATTTTTGGGAGATTACTTGTGTCTTCCACCTCGAGGAGTGACACAAAGTAATTATTCAGTTCCTCAGCCATTTCCTTGTTCCCCACTACTATCTCTCCAGTGTCATTTTCCAGTGACCCAATGTCCATTTTTGCTTCTCTTTTTCCCTTTACATAACTAAAGAAACTCTGACAGTCTTCCTTTATATTACTGGCTAGCTTATCTTCAAATTTAATCTTCTCCCTCCTTATTTCTTTTTTTGTTGCCCTCCGTTGGTTTTTGTAAGCTTCCCAATCCCCTGGTTTCCCATTGCCCTTTGCCACATCATGTGCTTTCTCTTTTGCTTTTATGCTGTCCCTGACTTCCCTTGTCAGCCATGGTTGTCCCATCCTCCCTGTACCATGCTTCTTTTTCCTAGGGATGAATTTTTGCTGTGCCTCTTGAATTACTCCCAGAAACTCCTGCCATTGCTGTTCCACTGTCTTTCCCGCTCGGCTCCTCTCCCAGTCAGTTCTGCCCAGCTACTCCCTCATGCCTCTGTAGTTGCCTTTATTCAGCTATAATACCATTACTTCTGATTCAATCTTCTCCCTCTCAAACATCAGAGTAAATTCAATCATATTATAATCACTGCCTCCTAAGGGTTTCATGTGCATTTGCATTCTTAATAAGTCTTCTTTATGGGACCTTGTCAGAGGCTTTGCTGAAATCCATATAAATTATATCAACTGCACTATCCTCATCTATCCACCTCCTCAAAAAATTCAATCAAATTTGTTAGATATGATGTCCCTCTGAAGAAGCCACGCTGGCTATCCCGGATAACGCCTTGCCTTTCCAATTTGGGATAAATGTTCTCCTTCAGAACTTTCTCCAATAATTTCTCCACCACTGACATGAAAGTCATTGATCTGTAGTCCTCTGGCTTATCTCTGCAGCCCTTCTTAAATATTGGAACCACATTACCTCTCGAGCTCTGACACCTCTCCTATGGCCAAAGAGGAATTAAATTTTGTGCAGTGCACCTGCAATCTCCCCACTTACCTCCCAGAGCAGCCTGGGACACAATTCATCCCAACCTCGAGATTTGTCCACTTTTAAGTCTACCAACATCTCAAATACCTTGTCTTTCCCTTTGTCAATTTGCACAAACATTTCGTAGTCTCTCGCCCTTGGTCCCATATCTTGAACCTCATTCTATTGGGCGCAGACAGATGTAAAGATTGGTTCAACTCTTTTACAATGTCCTATGGCTCCTAATGTCTGTAATGGGCCCTACTCTTTACCTGATTATCCTCTTCCCATTGATATACTTGGGATTTTCCCTGCTTTTACCAGCCAGAACTTTCTCATATCCCTTCTTTGCATTTCTAATTGCTTTCTTAAGATCCACCCTGTATTTTCTGTACTCCATTAATGCCTCTGTTGATTTGTACTTGCTAAAAGCCTCTCTTTTCCTTCTCATTGTAAGCTGAATATCTCTGGTCATCCATGGTTCTCTGGGCTTGTTACTCCTTCATATCATCCTAAAGGAAACATGCTGGGCTTGTACCCTCCTCATGTTTTTGAATGCACCCCCCACCAGCTGCTTTTCTGTAGATTTCCCCATGATTAGCTGTTCCCAGTCTACTTTGGCCAGATCCCGCCTTATTTTACGAAAATCCACACTCTCCCAATCCAAAAGCTTTTGCACCGACTATCCTTTATCCGAAAACCAAAATTATCCAAATTCCAATATGTTTTGAGGTTTTTGGATGAAGGATACCCAACCTTTGGAACATCAAAATTTTGCGGACAAAGTTTAAGGAAGCCATGTCCGCAGATATATTCAATTGTCTATGAAACTTTTCTGATGAAGATTTATAATATGTTATTATTTGAGAATTTGGATTTTAAAGTAGAAAGAAATGGGTTTTTCGTTTTATTTCTGTGGAAGTGATTGTTCTAATAAAAGGTTCAGAAAGTTATTTGGAACAGTGAGCTAAAGGCAGCCTTTCCAAGAATGCATGTGCCTCAAGTTAAATGATTTAACAAGATCACTAATGAGATATCTTTGCTTGTTGTTGACTTGAGATTTTATGACCTAGAGGACAGGAATCCAGGGCCAGAAGCGTTGTTGTGGTGCAAAATAAAAGATCCATACTAAATGCATAGTTTATCAACTTCAAAGTAGTCAAAGCCTTAAGTTTATTTCTTAGAGTTCAGTGAGAAAAAGCAATTAGTTAATCTATGTGTGTCCTAAATACAAATAGCAACAGACAGAATCACATCTGATAAATGTGAAGCAAGCCATGAAAAAGAGAAGCTAGTAACCTCATCAGTTCAGTAAGCAATTTGAAAGTAGTGTTGAAAGTGACACTTCATTGAGGTTGAGTGTCTGTAAAGCATATTGTTGGGAAAAAGAACTTAATCTTTCATTTATACTGTTTCTGATAACATTTTTCCAAATTATTACATACAGCTCTTTTTTCTTACGTATTATAAACTTAGATTTATTTTCATTAAAAGTACATTGACATTCTCTTGTGAATCTCTTCACTGACTCACCACCATAGTAACCAAGTTAGAAAAGTAAAATTTATTGTCCATCAAACCAGATTTCTCCCGTTAAGACCCAGTATTGCTATTAGTAGGGATCATCATCTTTTGGCCTGGATTTATTCTTTAGTATTCAAATTGGTGCCCCTTGACTTCTGGAAAGTTTTGTCATTTTTTGTGAAGAAACTTAATTGTGGAATTGGAATATTTTCTATTCAAAATAGCTCTCAAAATTATGAACAGAATTTACAGGTCTGAAACATTTTATTTAGAATTTTATGTTCAGTGTTTCAAAAACTGTAGTGACCCCTGAAAGCTATTAAAGTGTGGCTGAAGGCTTGTTGATGATCTGTTGCTTTCTTTAGTGAAGGGTACAACATTATCTGTAGTAGTGACAGTGACCACTGCGATGAATTCTTTTGCAATTGGATATTTCCAGACAATCTTGCGTTGACCGACGTCACATTCAGCAGACAGTGATCTAGTACTTCATGAAGATTGTTGATGCTTTTAGTCCTTGTAGTTCCGAAGCTTTTCAAATGAAGTTTCGAAACATAAAAGAAGAAACAGAAGTCCAACAGAAACACCAGTAAGTGATAGAATGAAAGTGGCTTTGATAGCCCCATATGACAGGCCCCTAAATATAATTAATAAGAAACAGTTTAGTTCTATCAAGTTATGGGCAAAGTGCAATATTATTCATATTATGTTCCACGTTTATACCTGCTACAAAAGAAGCTATGCTGTGATGCTGCTACCAAGCAGGAATCAATCAACGGCTTGCAACAATAATTTATGTTTATATCAGAAGGACTTCACAGGGCAATGCAAGAAAAATCTATGACATGGTACCATAAAGGATGTATTATGTCATATGATTAAAAATTGGCCAAAGCTGTTTTAAGAAGTGTCTCAAAGGAAGCAAGTCAAGCAGCGAGGCGGAGAGAAATAGAGAAGAAATCACATTAGAATTGATAACTCAAAGCTATGTAACAAAATAATTAATTGCTAATAAATGATACCAATAGAGTTACAACAAATACCTCTGATATTGTATCTGCAGACCATGGGGCAACACAGAAGTGAGGCAGGAAAAAACAAATCTGATGGAACCCAACATTGAAGTGTGTAGAATTATAATAGTTTGCAGTATGCTACATTATATTGCAATGAAGAAGGACTTACATTTTCATGAGGCTAAAATAAATAACAATGAAGAGAAGAGGGTAACCCTCCATCAACAATGCAGAACAAAGTTAGAGTTGGGAGACAAGATGTTGCAAGTTGTCCTTTAGCACACAGCCAGGGAAATAAGGTAACAGCTTCTTGCCAGTTACTTTTGTTCTACAGAGAAATAAAAATCCTTCCACATGGCTGAATTCCACAATTCTTATGCTGATGCCTCGTGAGGACCTATCATTGCAAAAGCAGCAATACCTTTCTGCAATATTAAAAATCTAATGTTCTCGTATTTCATCCACTTGATATATTAAGTTGCACATGTAAGCAAAAGTCCCTGAAATCACATGATTTTTATTTTTCAGTGTAATAGTTTCTGAACTGCTTTCACAAATCTACTCTTGTACTTTTCTTCCCACTTACCTGTCTTCCATCTGCATGTTACAATAAAAGCATAAAGCTTCTACTTATTCTGCACTCAAAACTTCATAAAGCAAAATGCTCCTTTTTCAGGTGCAATGGCTCTTGTTGGTCTGGCTGCAAGTATATACATCAATGAAGGAATCTGAGTGGCATTTACATTTCCATTCTCCCAAGTGTTTGCCTTTTCCGATGATTGTAAAATTGGTTGATGTATGTTCCCTTTAAATGCCACTTCTCCAAGACTAACAAACACCCCTGTGGTAAGCATTGTGTATTCACTTGGCGATTTGGAGTAACATGGCATTTTGTCTTTGAATGGCTCAGTTTTTCTGTCATCCACATAATGACATGAGAAGTAATGAGGTGAGTCAAGCATATGTCATTCCTACAGGATTTCAATATATTCACTTACCTTGGCCAGCTTTGCTAAGCCATTGAAGCATTTCTGGCATAGTGAGATAATATGGTGCTCTGCTACTTTCCTTTAAAGGTATGAACCACCCAGTTCTGCAGCATCCTATTCTCAGTTCCCAACAGTCCTTTTTCTCCTGTTATATTTCAGTGAATAGAAAACCAACTAATACATCCATAAATCTGAGATTCTGGCCCGTAAAGGTGTGGTAGATCAGAGTAATTTTGTTCAGTTGGCTGCCTTACCACTGCCTCTTCTGGGTAGATTTAAAAATTAGCATGATTGGCGTAGGCCTGGAATCACATAAAGGTAGAGACGCAGTTCCTTCCCTGAGAAGCATCGGTTAACCATTTGTGCTTTAGTGAAAAGTTGCATAATCAAATTAACTGATTCCACATTGTAACTTCATTTTCTTAAAGCACAATTCAAACTCTTCAAGAGAAAGTAAAATCATGATGATCCAATGGCATCAGTTTCTCTTGGAATGAGATACACTAAAATTACTCCCTAAAATTTTTGCAACACATTGATAGTCAAAACATGCAGTCCATTGTTCTCCCCCTAGCTGCAAAGTCATAGAGTCATAAAGATGTACAGCACAGGAATAGACCCTTCAGTCCAACTCAGCCATGCCGACCAGATATTCTAAATTAATCTAGTCCCATTTGCCAGCATTTGGCCCATATCCTCTAAACTCTTCCTGTTCATATACCCATCCAGGTGCCTTTTAAAAGTTGTAATTGTACCAGCCTCCATCACTTCCTCTGGCAGTTCGTTCCATACACACACCACCCCCTACGTGAAATATTTGCCCCTTAAGTCCCTTTTAAATCTTTCCCCGCTCACCTTAAACCTATATCCTCTAGTTTTGGACTCCCCTACCCTAGGGAAAAGACCTTGGCTATTCACCCTATCCATGTCCCTCATGATATTATAAACTTCTATAAGGTCACCCCTCAGCTTCTGGCACTCCAGGGAAAATAGCTCCAGCCTATTCAGCCTCTCCCTATGGCTCAAACCCTCCCATTCAAGATTAACAACATCTTTCCTATAGCAGAGAGACTATAATTGAACGCAGTATTCAAAACGTGCTGTAACCAAAGTTCTGTACATTTTCTGTTTTGATTTCAGTTTCAGCATCTGCAGTTTTGCTTTTTGTTGACAGAGCTGTACAAGAAGTAAAATGCATGTTGATATTTGTTATGGAATTGATTGGTCTTACTTTCCAAATAAGATATTTATCTCTAATTCTTTTAGATTTATTAAAAATGTATCATTAAACAAAGTTAAAATATTTAGAGGATAAATGAATGCAAAAATAAATATTTCTCTGCAGCTCACTGTTTCCAAAAATCACAGCTATTTTATATGTTATTAGGTTTTCAATCTGTCTCGAATTCACGATCATGAGGTCTTGCTCCTCATTATTCACTAAGGTAAGGCTAGCAGTTATGCAGCAGTTGTATAGCACTAGAAAATTAACCCTGCACTGCAGTCCAATAATCCATCCATGAACATACCATACTGAGTAAGGACTTTTCTGATCCAAGTTCACAGTTTCCAGGTGCCATTACACTGACATTAAATGGAAGTTCTAATCCAAATGTAACATTTCTTAGCAGTTTATTTCAAATAATATTAAAGTTCCCTGTGCTTGTTGAAGAAATGCAGCCGTTCCTGTCAAGTTTGGATCTGTGCCAGCACCCTTGTTTCAAAATCAGAAAGTTAAGAGTTTAAGCCCCAGTCTAGAGTCCTGAATACGTAATTTAACTTAATGCTTCAATACAGAAGATGTACTCATGTCAGAGGTGCCACTTTTTGTGCAAGACGTAGAACCAAAATCCCATCTCGGGTGAATGGAAAAGTTGCCAAGACAATATTCAACGAAGGGATCAAATTTGTTTCAGAATGGTGCCCTGGCCAACATTTCTCTATCAAGCAATACCAAACAGATGATGGTCATGCTTTTTAATTGGTGTTTCTGGGATCTTGCTGTGTACAAAATAGCAGTTGCAATTCACGTTGCTAGTGTTTCCTTTAGGAGTACTATACAAGTTGTTAAAAAAAAAGACTTGCATTTACATAGCACTCCAAACAACCTCCAGATATCTCAAAGAGCTCAATCACTATTGAAGTGCTTTTCAGGTGCAGTTACTGTAAAGTGGGAAATATAGCAACCAAATTTTATGTTTAGCCAATTCCCATCAACAGATTGTGATAAGGACCAGACAATCTGTTCTTTTGTGAAGTATTGGTATCATTGCAGTTAATTCCACTACCTACCTTCAAAAGTGTGCATTAGGTTCTTTTACACCCATCTGAGATGAACATCCACCCAAGAAGGCAGACATGCCCTCAGTTTAACATTATCTGAAAAAGCACAGCTTTGGCAGGATAGTATGTCCTCCGTATCATGTTGGAGTGTCAGCTTGATTTTCGTACTCAACTCCTGGAGTGAGCCTCAACCCTGGTAAGTCAGAGGTCAAAGTGTTATTATTATACCATGAAGTTAAAAAGCATGTACTGAAGAGCAAAAGGTGCAGTATAAATGCACATTCTTACTTTCAATACTTATCATGATCACTGCTGAAAATGTTTACACTTATTGACTGAATTCAGCACTCTTGGCATGTCATCAGGCTCAAATGAATGATTAGTGGGAGCAGTACTGCTGTTCTTGTTTGAACTTCTACCCATCAACTGATCACAGTTGGCAGATTAATACAATAAGTATCAAGAGTTTGCATATGTCATTTGAAACATGCTCACTAGCAAACTGTCCATCACAGCAGCTGCCTTGTGATATGAGCTTGGCTCGAATGGAATGCAGTGCCATCTCAGCCACTTATGACTAACGATCATCTGAATGAATTACAAGCAATTAAACAACAGTAGCTCCACAGATGTTTTACAAATACCACACCTGCCTGGTCCTTTCATTCCCTTTCGTATTCACTGCTTTTAATTGTTTTTGTAGATTGCCTACATTTGTGATTTTGATACACATAACTATAAAGTAAAACCTGCTTTCAAAAATTACTGAATCCTACCAGTTCAGACAGCAGGCTTGGTATTTTACATAAGTTAATACTTTGCACCATTAATTGCACACTTATATTACCTGCTGTGAGGATTAGGCCCTTTATTATTATTGTTTAGGAATCTTACTGCAGGACCAACAAACATTAAAAAAGGTCAGTCTAAAAGGTTAAGATTGGAGGCAAGGAAATATGTTAAATCACAGTTGTCAACTAGCCAGGTATCATAAACCTTTGTTCTTGGTGTTAACTAATCAATCTATTATTGAGTTGAAAGATGATGTTACAGCGGTGTTAGTGTGGATTCAGTATTTCATATTTCAAGCTGACATTCTCAGCCTTAGAATGAGACAAGGAATAGAAGGGATTCTGACAGAGAAGTATTGACTCCATTGCTCAAACATATTGGTGTGAATTTCGATGAAAGACCTCTTGCTTGTCTTAACTTTAATGGTACAGTAATAGAAACTCTGATATCAATGTTGAGCACACCTCAAAATAGGTGCCCAATGTTCGCAGCCTAGAATCTGCAGGACTCAAATAAAAACTTGGAAATTGGGGTTATTGGCTGTTTTAAGGGCAGAAGTTCTATTTTTGTTGCCTCCAGCATTGCTAAGGGCAGGTGTACAAAATCACCACAAATTGCCAATATAAATCTTTAGGATGATATTTAGCAGGACATCCACGACTCGAGGTAAATTGCAAGAAAGATTTTATTGTCTTTTGGCTTGAACATTTATATTTGGAGATGTTGGCTCTGCTGACAAAGGGTAAGGGACTTCTGGCAACCAAAATTTCCTGATAAGAATTGCATTATGAGCTGAGGACATAAAAGATCTGCAAACAAAGAGAAACACAGAGTTGGACCATATGAGGAAAAGAGGCTGAAGGGGAAGGATTTGCATGCATTTGTATGAATGTTCATGACAATATTTTTACAGAGACCACACATTCAGTAAATTAAAGGACACAACTTGTTTATGGTCTGTTCCACAGCTTATAGGGAACATCCAACCGTGCTGTCTTGGAATAGAAATCATATTAGCATTTTCTACCAAAGCAATGAGGAGCTAATACTTCCTTCATCAGTAAGTCCACACAAAGCATTTAGTTTCCTGTGGTAAGTTCGGTAACTACCTGCCAGAGTTGGTACATTTTTGTCTGTGGAGTCAAAGTCACTACTGTCCTAAATCTCTGCTTCTCACTCTTTCAAAGTTATACCAGTGACATCAGTAACACCAGTCAATCTGCAATCCATACCTTCCTCATGGAAACAGCAGGATTGCATCCGGAGTCTGCACAAATTGAAGGCATCTACCAAGTTTTGGGTATGATAGATTGCTTGCGTACCATCCTACAGGCTCTCTTGGAATACTCTGGAGGAAACACATGTTAGAGATTAGAAATATGCTGACAGTAAGCATGTCTTTATTTGTCAGCCTGAAAAAGGTTAAAGAATAAGCAAAGGAAGTGTGTTATATTTCCTGGAAATAATTATGTTTTATTTCATTAGAAACAAATGAATTGGGTTTCATCAGGTAATGACAGCTGTAGTTAGTCCAGGATGGGTACCCAGTGAGGCCTTTGCAACAGTGGGAGAGCAACTGGGTAGATGCTTAAATAATTAGCCATACTACAATGCTGTGCTGGGTTTTACATTTAACAATACTAAATAAAGATGCTTGCTGAAATGCAAAAAATTTCAATAGTATGTAGAAATAGAGTTATTGTGGTGAATCAACCTGTGGTTAAATAGTCTGATAAGAAATTACAGCCGTTAGTCCAGGTGG
Organism: Rhincodon typus; assembly: GCF_021869965.1. Lineage (NCBI taxonomy): Eukaryota > Metazoa > Chordata > Chondrichthyes > Orectolobiformes > Rhincodontidae > Rhincodon > Rhincodon typus. The sequence continues at coordinate 71,006,838 of NC_063340.1, forward strand.
CTCACTTTACAAATGACTCTCAGAATGAACAACTGATAAGAGGCAATACTGTTAGATCATGAGAAATAGGAACAGGAGGAGGCCATTGGGCAATTAAACCTGCTCTGCCATTCATTAGGATTATGGCTAATCTGACATTCCTCGCGTTCACTTTCTTGCATTTTCCCTGTAACCTTTAATTCTCCTACTAATCAAGAAATGATCTATCTCAGCATTAAATACACACAAGGTACTCTGCCCCCAAAGCTATCTGTGACAAATAGTTCCGAAGACTCACAACCTTCTGAGTGAAGAAATTCGTCCTCATTGTAGTCTTAAATTGGTGCCTGTTTATCCTGAGACTATGCCCTCTGGCCCTCGACTCTCCCTTGAGGGGAGACATCATCTGACAATAATAACAATGAGGCCCCCAGATGAAGTCTTGAAAGCCAATGGTGATATTCAAGTGAATTATGAAATCGATTGCGACAAACAATAACAATACTTGAAATGCAGGCCCCTTTAAGGGTCAAATAGACCAGCTGCAGAGTTGCTTGAGAGCCAGTGATCTCATTGGGCTTTGTCTTTAAGCACAGGATTCTTTGAGGGACCTTGTGGCAAAGTGATAATGTTCCTACTTCTGAACCAGAAAACACATTTCCAGGTCCCACCTGCACCAAAGGTACGTCATAACACTTCTGAACAGGTTGATCGAAAATAACCTAAGACCAGGGTTCGGCCAACTCCATTTAAAATTAATCACTTTGCACCCTGTCTTATCCTTGCAGTTGTTGTTGTATTGCCCCTGGTGGGTATTGTTTGTTAATTGTTTACATTGTCAAATGTGTGATTTGATGGTAGTTTAATTTAAACAAAAGCACAGTGTTCTTCCTCAATAGGCAGTTGGCATATATACGGGGAAAGTGTCCAGAATGGAAAGAGAGAAAATGGTGTTTGTACTAAATTTTCGATTTACAATAAAACCCCTTTAAATTACTGAAAGTCTTTTGCTGCCTAAGCTATCAGTCTGTGAAACAAATAACAAAGAACAAGATAAGGAAAGCAATCCTGAAGATGCAACAACAGTATGATTGGTTAAGTGCAGAAACTACGCACAATGGCTATAAAGATCCATGAAAGATTGTAATGAAAGTTTATAATATATGATTATTATTTGGAAACTTGTATTCTAAAGTAGAGGTGGTTGGATTCTTGATTTTTAGTTTTATGAAAATGATTTGTGTTTAAGGGTCAGAAATTCATTTATTTTAGTAGTGGGTCAAAATAGCATTTCCAAGGAATCATAATGCAAGCTAAGTGATTAGATAAACTATTTGGTGAGATAATTACTGATATGTTTTCTAAGTTGAGCTTTTCATGACCTTCAGGAAAAGGGACCCATGCAGGTTGAGTTCTGAAGGAAGGATTTATGCAGTCGAATAGCAGCATAGTTTTGGCAGTTTCTAAGCCATGGGAGCTGGAAAAAAAGATCTTAAGCTGTTTTAGTAATCCAAGCGGACAGGGTTGAACAAAGACGTCAGCTCTTCTTAAAAGTCAATGAGGTGGCCTGGGTTTGCATGTCCATGTAAGAGATGGAAATAATAAAATCTAGTGAATGTGAAGTAAGTCAGCAGAAGGAAATCTTTGCAAACTCATCAATTGACTAAGAAATTAAAGAATGACAATTAGTATGATACTTTACTGAGGTTGAGTGTATGTGAAGATATTGCTAGAAAAAAGAAGTGCATCTTTCTTTTAGCTCTGTAAGATAAGATCATTCCAAATTGCCATGAGTAGATATAGATATAAAATATATATGTATATGCAGCCTTTTTAACTTTGCATTTTGTGATCAACTTATAGTCTTTGTTTAAAGTAAATTGTCAGCCTTGTGTACATGTTCACACAAACTGCAAAAATAAAACTCTTGGTCTGTCAGGTAAGGTTTTAAATTGGAATCTGTCTTGTCCTGTATTACTATCAACTGGGAGCATAACAAATGCAAGGTATCATGAGGGCAGACATTATTTCCAACATTTAAATAAAGAAATTGATGTATCATTAGGCACTCAATATTATGGGGATCTTGTCAATATTGAGCCCCAGCCCAAGCCCAAAATAAAAATGATACAGTGTTTTAAAATTCTTGGTATCTCTTGCATTAGGCAGTAGAGGGGTAAAGATTGGACCCATGCTGACATCAGCCTGGTATTCTTGGTTTGCTTGGGAGACTTTGGGAAGAGACAAGGTACTGAAATAAAGAAGAGTTATATAGAAGTTTTATGCTCCCAGCTTAAGTGAAGTTATTGATCCTTTTTCTCCACCAGCATTACTGTTAGTTCCTGAAATGTACCTGGTAACTGAGGGTTTTATAGTGATTTATAGTGTTTAAATTCTTCAATGTCTGTTACTGAATGTGTATGCAAGAAATACCACCCTTTGGTGTCTTAGGATTGATTGGAATTCTCTTTAAATCAGAGAACCTTGATCAGGACAAGAAAATTAGCCCACCCACCTGAGAAAAAGCAGTTGATTGGCTTGTTCTCCAGAATAGCCCAACATAAATGCCAGCAACAATAATTAGTACATTCTAATTTTCACCCTGAACTATCCTGTTTCTGCATGGAGATTATTAACATGGTGCTTTTAACATCCTTATTTTGGTGAAGACAGAACATCCTAAATAGGCAATAGTAAATCTAATGGAGTGGTTTAATAAAGCCCAGATTAAACTCAGGATCCTAACTGATGTGAGGTTCAAGCAACTTCAATTTCCATACCCCATTTAAACCCACCAAGCCTGAAACATGATGCTGGGGATATGAGGCAAGTGTGATAGGAAGCTATAGCCAGGCAACTGACGAATGGTCCCTCACAGTCAAATCAATGTGATTCTGTTCATGGTACAAGAACGGAATATCTGAAGCAGTCACCCTTTAACTTCTCTGTGGGATCCATAGGAGTTCTCATACTCCTCCTGATTCAACCCTTCAAGATCTTTAAAAAAAACTCACCTTCTCAGCTGTCTTTTGGTCTCCTGCTGTGTTTCCCTCAAGAAGTTCACAACAAGCTTGAACCTCATGACTTGAAGACAGAGAAATATCATTTGAATCTGAATGAGGATCTCACCTAACAGAGATGAAAATTTCAACACACTGGCAAAAAAACTGATAAAATGGCACACAGTAAGATGTCAACAAGAAGATAAAGAGTAGTAAAATGCGACAATCTTAATGATTCCCCACCCTGCTGAAAATGGTGGCATTAATTTTCCAAAAGATTTTGAATGTATTTTGTCATGAAATGCTGCTACTGATATGAAAACCAGTGGGAATACAGTGTAAACTCTGGGTGTGAAGGAGAAACCAGTCAAGGTGGAGATGAAGCCCCAAGATTAGGGGAGTCCAATTTTGTTGACAACTGGCCTGTCAAAATAATTTGATTGAAGTATTTATCAGATACTTTTGGCAGAATCCTAAAATAAGCACTGGGTCCCACAAATGTAGTAGACAGAAAAATATCAGCAAGATGCTTTTACGGGAACTAAACCTGATACTAAAAGCCTATATTGTCATTTATATTGCAAGTGAACTGACAGTTAAGCAGCTGAAAAAAGTGGATATCAAGGAAGAAGCGTAAATTTTTTGAATGTTCCTAAAATAGACTATAAAGAGGATGGAACACATCAGAAAGAAAGAAACCTTGGATTTGGATGTGGAAAGCATGTTGAGACCAGAAATATTTCTCAGCCAAAGGTTCAAAGACCAGGAAACAAATCAAAGAATAAGTATAGCTATATGCTGCAGTTGCACTTATTTTATGACTCAGATGAAAATTACATCTACTTATTTGAAGTTTCTCAACCCATATGAGATCAAAGGCTAGTGAATTATATACTGACATGGTCAGGAACAACAAGTCACATTTCAGCCAAACTGTGGAGTGATTCTTCATTTTACCTTTGGCTTTTTAGTGGTTTAATTCAGGAAATTTCCAAGGAGGTCCTGGATTCTCATGTTTCACTCTCATATTCGAGAAAAAAGGAAGCCACTGAAGAAGAGTCATTGTTCGTAGACCCTGGAACAAACAGAAGAGCAGCACTGAGTTTCAGATAGTTCGAAATAGACAGAAATTTCTCCCTAGAAACGAGATGAATTTAGTATTTTCAATCTGTGATAGTGAACCACATGAATGTCATAATAATGGAGCATTTGTCAAAGTTCATTACACAAGGCGTAAAGTTCAAGTGCCAGTACATCTACAAAAGAGAGAAAGAAAAGGAAATATCCTATTTATATGGTGCTTTTCACCACTACTGGATGTTCAAAATCTCTTTAAAAAAGGGAAAAAATAAACAGAAGTTGCTGGAAAAGTTCAGCAGACCCTTCCTCAGAATTGCACCAGACCCAAAACGTTAACTCTGATTTTTCTTCACAGATGCTGCCAGACCTGCTGAGCTTTTCCATCAATATTAATTTTTTTTTCCTAATTTACAGCATCCGCAGGTCTTTTGGTTCAAAATCTCTTTATGGCCTTTGAAATACTTTGGAAGTGTAGTCCCTGTTGTAATGTAGGAAAGATGCCAGAAGGTAGCCCACAGCTTTAGGTAGTGCCAAGATCTGACTTCTATAATTCTCAGCTGGATAGCTACCACTAACTTCAAAATAACATGTCAAACAGTATATCACTAAGCTTTTCGACAAGAAATTTCCTGCACTTGTCAGTATTACTGGGTCCCTTCAATAATAGATCATAGAATCCCTACAGTGTAGAAACAGGCTCTTTGGCCCAACAAGTCCACACTGACTTTCACAGCATCCCACCCAGACCCATACCCCTATAACCCACCTAATTTACACATTGCTAAACACTATGGGGCAATTTAGCATGGCTAATCCACCTAGCCTGCACATCTTTGGACTGTGGGAGGAAACCAGAGCACCTGGAGGAAACCCACACAGACACAGGGAGAATATGCAAACTCCACACAGACAATTGTCCAAGGGTGGAGTTGAACCCAGGTCCCTGGTACTGTGAGGCAGTAGTACTAACCACTGAGCCACCGTGCCGCACCAAATCATAATGATAATCATTAAAGGAGATTATAACATTTACATCGATATAAGAATGGGCAAAATAGGATGGTGGAACTAGGTGACTCCCTAGCCTGGGAATCATGTGTCGGATTTTCTGGCCACTGTGTCATTACATATTTTCTTGCTACCTTGTCTCAGATTGCCTATTGCTGCAGATCTTTAAATGCTGCAGCAGCACATGAGCTTTCACTGACAAATAAAAACTCTTATTACCAGCTTGCTTGTATTATTAATACTGAACCACACCAACCATATTTCTGACAGGGTAAAATGACATCTTGCCGGAGCAGAAAATTTAGACCTTTGAATGCAACCTGATTAGAAAAAAAGCCTCTATACCAGCAGAAAGCTACAGGGTCAAAGCATCAGTTTTATAAGGGGTTTGGGACACACCTATGGGAAGTGCTGTGGAATTATTAAAGGAGGAAACAGAAAATTAAAATGTCTTGAAATGTCTTGATAAGGTATCTTGTGACAGGGACTTAGCTCTCAGGTCACAGCCAGATTCCACTTCCTACCTCCATTATTTTATTTTATTTGTCACTGACTTTCCAATAGCAATGTTATCCTCATTCAATCTTGTTATGATCCAACTGATGTTTGACTAGACAAGTCAGATCGCAAACTAAAATTTAGCTTCAAAAACAAAGTTGCTGGAAAAGCTCAGCAGGTCTGGCAGCATCTGTGAAGGAAAAAACAGAGTTAATGTTTTGGGTCTGGTGACCCTTCCTCAGAACTCAGCTTGATAGATTATGTTTCACATTTATTTTATTTAACTACATTGCCTTCCACTGAAACACAAGCATTTAATGCTTGGTTTTAAGAAGTTTAGTATGCAAACAAATAGAAGATAATATAGAACAAACCAAGCTGTGGAAATGAAGAAGAATTTTAAAGATTTCCAAACATATAATGAAAGTACAATATTCGATCTTTCTCAAATGCAAATCTTTACAGCTCTCAAACAACAGAGAGAGCTCCCTTCTCTATCCATTTCAGATTTAACTTAAACTGAGGCTTTCAATTCATGGTCTTAAGAGTTTGACAGCCTCTCCCTTGAGTATTCACATACTGAACTTAGAATTTCTCAGCTTTAAATAGGCCCCCAGGGTTATAACCAAACAATTCTGATCTGGATCTTGCAAACTAAAACTTTTACATTGAGCTGACCTCTTTTCTGACTTTTCTGAACTAACTATTTTCTCTAAGAGAAACAATTTTATATCTCCAACAATAACCAGAACCTCTGCAAGTTGGAACCATAAGCTTCCCAAGTTATGAGTGTTTCTCATAAGCTGAAAAAAAGCAATTCCCAATCCTACTAACTGAAAAGAACCAATAGACTTCAATGTTACTCTGTCCACTTTCAAAACTCTCCCAATGCAAACAAATTGCCATTTGCACTCCAGGGACTATCTCTTTGATATTATTTTCTTCAAAAAACACGGCTCAAGAAACACTGATAAATTAATCATTAAAACCTTACAAGCACACAGAGCAAAACGCACATGCCATTAGTTCAAACTCTACACTCTAAACTAAATAATTTTAAAATGTATATAAATCATACCTCTTACATCACAATCTTTAGAAAAAATTCATAATTTGGGCTTATACATTTTAAATAAATGGGTTTGAAAATTGTCCTCGATCACGCTTGAATCATAGAGGCCTTTCACCTGTAGGTACTGCAAACAATTTAGTTTCTCATAACACAAAGTTAAAGACCCTTTATGACTTTAAAGGATAATCACATGCCACTCTGGCACAGTCCCAGCAGCACACCACATTAAGTCAGGGTATAATAGAATAGTGAATCACAGAATGTCTGAGGCTGAGATCATGAAGTCCACTGCATGACTGTTCCACTGCTTTAACATAGACAGCAAAAAGTTCCACCCTTTTCACACAAATAGAAATTAATTTTATTAATGACGTAGCATTGTAATTTTATGCACTATGCAATAATGATTCATCATCTTAAACAGTTCATTTTTCTACCTTTGACAACTTAGATAATACCCACACTATGGATATTTTCCTTAATGGACAAAGGAACAGAAAAGCGGGAGGAAAGTCAACTAGCAGTGAAAGAACAAAACAAAGGACCACTTTAAAAAATAAATGGTTGATATGAACAAACGCGAGGGTAAAACATATTTGTCCTCATCCTCGCCAACCCGAATACCACAGACAACATCCTTCCATGACAATATTATTAGGTATGACCACTGCACAGTCTTTATGTAGACAAAGTCCATGGAATGGAATCATAGAATACAGAAAGGGCCCTTCGGCCCATCATGTCTGCTCTAAACCACTATAAGTCCAAACTCGTCCCATTTTCCATAACCTTGAATGTTACAGCATTTCAAGTGCTATCCAAGTACTTTTTAAAGGATGTCAGGTTTCTCAACTGAATTGCTTTCCTAGGTAATGCATTCCAGATTCCCACCAACTTCTGGGTGGAAAAAAAACTTACCTCCAATCCCCTCTGAACTTCTTGTCTTTCACCTTAACACTTTTGTTGTTGATGTTTCAGCTAAGGGAAACAGCTGTTTTCTGTCCACTCTGTCTAGGTCCCTCGTATTCCTAAACACCTCAAGCAGGTTCCTTCTCACCTTCTCTGCTCTGAAGAAGACAACTCAAGCATGCCCAGCCTCTCTTCACAGCTAAACTGCTCCATCCCAGGCAACATCCTAGTGAACCTCCTCTGCATCCCTACGGTGTAATTACATCCTTCCTATAGTGCGGTGACCAGAACTGCACACAATACTCCATCTGTAGTCTAACCAAAGTCCTGTGCAGCTCAAACATAACGTGCCTGCTCTTACAATTTATGCAATGATTGATAAAGACAGATTTTCCAAATACCTTCTTAACTACCCTCTACCTCTCCTGCCTCACATCGGGATATGTGGACAAGCACCCCAAGATTACTCTGCTCCTCTGTGTGCATCTAATTCCAACTCAGCATTGAGGATACCCCCTTCATAATGTTGTTTCTTTCTTATGTTAAATAAGATGCTTTTGAAACAGATCTAGCAAATCAGGCCTTGTATCCATGAGGTGCTATGGGCTATTAGTCGCAGAATTGTACTCCAAGGCGATGCGCAACTTCATGGCCCGGCATATCCCCCACTCTCTCATTCCCATCAAGCCAGCGATCAGCAATAATTCAATGAAGAATGCAGGAAGGCATTCCAGGGATAGGACGAGGTATACCTAAAAATGAGATGCGAACCAGGTGAAGTTACAACACAAATTACTTGTGAGGCAAACAGCATAGTCAGCAAGTGATTGACAGAACCACAACGAACGAATCAGATCTGAGCTCCGCAAAATCCAGTGTGAATGATGTTGGACATTTAAGTTACCGACTGGAGGAGGAGGCTCCATAAATATCACTATCATCAACGATGGGGGAGAAAAACATATCAATACAAAAGAGAAGGCTGAAGCAAAAATGTTCAGTCAAAAGTGCTGAGTGAATGATCAATCTTGGCCTTCTCCGGAAGTCCCACAGCACCATAGATGCTAGTCTTCAGTCAATTCGATTGACTATGCATAAAATCAAGAAACGGTTGAAGGCCCTGGATATTACAAAGGGCTGTATCTATATTCTAGTAAAACCAATGAAGACTTGTACGCCAGAACATGCCAGGCCTATGGCCAAGCTGTTGCAGTACAGCTGTAACACCGACAACTCCACAGCTGGGTAGAAAATTGCCCAGTTATGTCCTGTACACAAAATGTCGGACAAATTCATACAGCTATTTGCCATCTCCTGATCATCAGTAAAATGATGGAAGGAGTCATCAACAGCACCATCAAACAACACTTGCTTGGCAATAACTTGTGCATTGATGCTCTTTTGGGGTTCTGTCAGAGCTACACAGCTCCTGATGTCATTACGATATTGGATCAAACATGGACAAAAGAAATTAACTGCAATGATAACGTGAAAGTGACTGCCTTTGACATCAAGCTGTATTTGACTGAGTGTGACATTAAAAAGCCCTAGCAAAACTAGAACCAATGGGAATCATGTGGACAAACCTCAGCTGTATGGAGTCATACCTAACACAAAGGAAGGCCTTTCTGGTGGTTGGGGACCAGTCATCTTAACTCCAGGACATCTCTGCAGGAGTTCATCATCAGGGTAGGGCCTGAGGCTCAAACATCTTCAGCAGCTTCATCAATGACTTCCCTTCCATCATAAGATCAGAAGAGGGAATGTTTGTTAATGATTGCGCAATGTTCAGCATCAGTAGCAACTCCTCAAATACTGAAGATGTCTGTGCCCAAATGCAGAAAGACTCAGACAGTACAAAGTTTTGGGCTGACATCTGGTAAGTAACATTGATGATATAAATGTATAAAGAACACCACCCATATCCTCCATCTCCTCCAAGACTTCCAATTCCCTGGCCCCCAGCACCTCATCTTCACTATGGACATCCAATCCCTGTACACTTATATCTCCCATATGGATGGCCTAAAACCCTCCACTTCTTCCTCTCCCGCAGACCCAACCAGTCCCCCTCCACCGACATCCACACCTGCTTAACAGAACTCGTCCTTACCCTTAACAGCTACTCCTTTAACTCCTCCTACTTCCTACAGACTAAGGGGATGGCCATGGGAACCCGCATGGGCCCAAGCTATGCCTGCCTCTTTGTAGGACACATGAAATAGTCCCTTTTCCGCTGTTACGCTGGCACTAACCGTCACCTCTTCCTCTACTACATTGATGACTGTATCAGCGCTGCCTCATGCTCCCACGACGAGCTTGAACAGTTCATCAACTTTACCAACACCTGTCACCCCAACCTTCCACCACCTGCAATCCGACCCCACAACCAAAGAGATATTTCTCTCCCCACCTCTATCTGCCTTTCATAGGGAACGCCCTCTCCACGAATTCCTCGTCCACTCCACACTCCCCACTAACCCCACCACCCCGGCACCTTTCCCTGCAGCCACAGGAAGTGCTGCACCTGCTCCTACATCGCCACCGTCACCTCCATTCAAGGCACAAAACAAATCTTCCATATTAGACAGGGGTTCACTTGCATATCCGTCAACTTGGTCTTCTGCAACTGCTGCTCCCAATGTGGCCTACCCTACATCGGTGAGACCAAGCGTTGTCTCGGGAACTGTTTTGTACTGCATCTGCACTCTGTACACAACAAACAATATGCTCCGGTCTCCAACCATTTTAACTCCCCCTCCCACTCCCTGGGTGACATGTCCATCCTGGGCCTCCTCCAGTGTCACAATGACACCACTCGCAAACTGGAGGAGCAACCTCATATTCCGCCTTGGGAGCCTACAGCTGATGTCGTAAACATGGAATTCACCAGTTTTTAAATCTCACAGCACCCAGCCTTATCCCATGGCAAAGCCTCCTTCTCATCCCCACCTCCTTGACCTGTTATAACCTGTCCATCTTCTCTCCCACCTATCTGCCCCTCCCATCCCACTGACCAATCCCCACCACTCCCTACCTGCACTCACCTATCACCATCCCATCCACTTTCCCCAGCCCCACCCCTCCTCTCTATTTATTTCCCAGCTCGCTTCCCCCTCCCCATTTCTGAAGAAGGGTCCCGACCCGAAACGTCAACTTTCCTCTGATGCTGCCTGGCCTGCTGTGTTCCTCCAGCTCCATACTGTGGTGTCTCTGACTCCAGCATCTACCATTCTTGCTAACTCTATGAAAACTGTATGTTTCATTTTTCTGAATTTATGATTATGTAAGGAATTGGGATAATAAGACAATTTTACAAGAAAGGACTGAGGAAAGAACTGCTGTGCTTCCAAAAAAAGGAGTTACTGAAACTCATTGTAAGCCGTGTTTATAACTGCTGTTTTGTTCAAGCAATGGGGAAGTTATTTGTAGAAAGGCCAGCTCCAGGAATTTGCACAAAGTGAGATTTGACCAGCAACTCATTATAGATTTGTTTGCAGGGATATGGACAATTGTGGATAAAAAGTTCATCAGCTTGACAACAAATATCTGATTGGCTCCAGGGTAACTGAATAGCTTGTGGAAATAAACAATACTGGCAGAAGCCTTTGGACTCACAAAAGTACAGACAGCATGCATTTCTTACTTCATGAAAATATCTAACTCCAGAAAAAAACCAGTAATTCTTTCCAAATAATTGCTACAAGCTGTTTGCTTTAAGTTTTAATCAATAAGTCAGAGACTTTATAATTTATGAACCAGTCACTCTATGCCTCCTGTGAAGAATTGAGGGAACCTGAAGGATAAGATTGAAGAACTGAAGATCTTGGGAAACTGCTTCAAATCCTGAGGGCTGGTACTGTTGAACTGTTTCCCCAATATTTTCCCCACCACCTATAATACCAATATTTTTTCTTTCTTATTTTTATGCCTGTTAGTTTGTGTGTGCACATGTGTGTGTGTGTGTAAAGAATTATAGAAAATGTATCAAGGTTTATCTAGTAGAGTCATATGTTGACAGTTTGTAATTTTTTTTTGTGATTGTGATCTACTTATTTGTAATAAATTGTTCTTGCTAAGTACAGAAAGCTAGTCAATATTTTTGTTTAACCTAAGTCTATCTAACAGGTAAACTTGGGATTTTGTATACTTTGATAACATTTTGTAACTTTTGTGAAGACTCTGTGATTAACAGGGCTTGATCTCTAGTACATTATCAGAGTGAGGCATGACACAAATATCAAGTAATGACCACCTCAAATAAGAGAGAATCTAATCATTACCCCTAGACATTCATTGTCTTTACCATTTTTGAATCCCTCATTAACAAAATATTGGGGTATACCATTGAACAGAAACTCAACTGGACTAGTCACATAAGTACTGTGGCTACAACAGCAGGTTGGGGACCAGGAATTCTACAGTGCGTGATTCATTGTCTGACTCCCCAAGGCATGTACATGCCATCTACAAGGCAAGCTGCCCTGCTTACCTGGACAAGTGCAGCTCCTAAAGTACTCAAGAGGCTTGACAGCACGCAGCGGAAAGCAGCCCATCTGTTTGGCATGACATTCACAGCATTCAGTCCCTCCAGCACAAATGCACAGTAGCAGCACTGTATACCATCTAGAAGATGCACTCCAGGAATTCACCAAGGCTCCTAGATAACACCCTCCAAACCCATGACCACTTCCACTGGAAGGACAAGGGCAGCAGATAGATGGAAACACTACCACCTGCAAGCTCCCCTCTATCCACTTATCATCCTAAATTGGAAATATATCACAGTTCCCTCGTTATCACTGGCTGAAAATTCTGAAACTCCCTCCCTAACAACATTGTGGGTCTACTTACAGCCAAAGAGACTTCAGTAATTCGAGAAGACAGCTCACTACCATCTTCTCAAGGATAAGTAGGGATGAGCAGTATCATTCCCTGAACGAACATAAAGAAAGCAAAATTTTCCATAATCTTTTATAATGTTTCAGCTGACCTAAATCCTAATGTAACATTAATGCAAAATTACCAACAAGGGACATCATGGTTTACTTGAAGAACTTGTAGCAAAGGCCATTTAGCCAAACAGATCAATTTTAAAGTTTCCTATATTATCTTTGGTGTTATATAGTATGTACATATAGTATGATACATTGCAAAACGGTAGATTAACATTCTGGGTGAGACCTTTCTTTAAATCTAGAATTATCCCTGCCCTTCTCCTTTCACTGTTTGTTTTTATCAGCATGGTTTAATTTCCAGCATCTTTAGGTTTTCTTTTTGTTTCTGAATCTCTTTAGAACTTGTCATTTTGATGATCTTACCAAATTAAAACCTTCCATGAGATAAGCAGTCCCTGCTGTACAATTTGTTCCAACCACATTACAGAATTGCCAATGAAATGTATTCATAGTAGATTAAATCTTATATAAGAACAAAGCAAAGATTTACTTTTAAAGCTTCAAGGCTGCATTGCTGTTGATGGGAACTAGAGGCAATCACAGTTGGACAGAGATCACCAGAGGAGACTGAGATACGGTTTAAGAAGGTTTTTTTTGTTCAGCTTCTAGAGTTCAGAGAAATAAACAAGTGTTTGGAAGTTGAGGGGCATCAGTACACTATCAGTTTTGGCCTACCTGCAGCTCACCTCCTACAATGCATCAAGTAGTCTAGCCTGCAGAGTAACAGCATCGGGAGATATTATTCATCACCTCTGCTTCTTGTGATCCACAAAAGAGAAACTTATTATCTTAGTGCTACCATCCGCCACCAGGGTGATCTCCAAAAAAATCTCATGCACGTTTTTGAGAAGAACATCGAGATGTGTTTCAACAGAGTGCTTGAATAATGTTGGATTTTGCTGCTCATTTGGCAGTTCCACATGGAAAATTACCAGAGAACATAAAACGTATCAAACTGTGGAGAACGGGAAACCGGAATAAATTTTGTCAGAATGAAGAAAATTACAGTGAGTGTGTCCTAAAAGAAGTTTAATTGAGGGGGTTAAAAATGAATCCCCAGAGGCTTCCATTCAATGATCCTCTGTTGATTCGAAACACATAAAGCTATAAAGCTTGGACATGGAACTAGTGGGAGTGATGCTAAAAGTTACATATTGCACCAACATACAGAGAGCAATAATCTGGGTAGGACACCAAAGATATACATGCCAAGAAGACACAGAATCATAGGATTGTTACGGCGCAGAAAGAGACCATTCAGCCCATCAATCCACCATTGGTTCTATGCCTCGTGCCAATCTCCTTCCTTTTCCACACAGCCCCACACACCATTTGTACCCAAAAAATCATGCAATGCCTTCTTGAGTACCTCAATTGAACCTGTATCCACCACACTTCCAGGTAGTATATGTCATACCCCAACAACACACCATGTAAAAAATGATTTTTTTCACAAATAGATCTTTAAAAAATGTCCATATTACAGAGGAGGAGGTGCTGGACATCTTAAAATGCATAAAGGTGGATAAATCCCCGAGACCTGATCATGCATATCCTAGAACTTCCCATAATGAAATGCTAAATTGCCCATAGTGTTCAGGGATGTGTAGATTAGGTGGGTTATAGGGGGCTGGGTCTGGGTAGGATGTCTGACGGTCGGTGTGGACTCGTTGGGTCAAAGGGCCTGTCTCCACACTGTATGGATTCTATATGATCGGCTATATATGAAGTCAGGTGCCAGAAGACCGGAGGTTGCCCAATGTGGTGCCACCATTTAAGAAAGGTGGTAAGGAACAACCAGGGAACTATAGACCGGTGAGCCTGATATCGATGGCGGGCAAGTTGTTGGAGGGAATCCTGAGGAACAGGATTTACATGTATCTGGAAAGGCAAGGACTGATTATGGATAGCCAACATGGCTTTGTGCATGGGAAGTCATGTCTTACTAACTTGATTGAGTTTTTTGAAGAAGTAATGAAGAGGATTGATGAGGGCAGCGCGGGTGGACGTGATCTACATGGATTTCAGTAAGGCATTTGACAAGGTTCCTCATGGTAGACTGGTTAGCAAGGTTAGATCACATAGAATACAGGGAGAACTAGCCGTTTGGCTACAGAACTGGCTTGGAAGCAGAAGACAGAGGGTGGTGGTGGAGAGTTACTTTTCAGACTGGAGGTCCATGGACAGCGATGTGCCACAAGGATCGGTACTGGCTCCGCTTCTTTTCTTCATTTATATTAATGATTTGGATGTGAACATAGGAGGTATGGTTAGTAAGTTTGCAGATGACACCAAAATTGGAGGTGTAACTGACAGCGAAGAATGTTACCTCAGAGTACAACGGGTTCTTGATCAGATGGGCCAATGGGCTGAGGAGTAGGGGATGGAGTTTAATTTAGATAAATGTGAGGTGCTGCATTTTGGAAAGGTGAATCAGGGCAGGAATTATACACTTAATGGTAAAGCCCTGGGGAGTGTTGCTGAACAGAGACCTTGGAGTGCAGCTTCATAATTCCTTGAAAGGGGAGTCACAGGTACATAGGATAGTGAAGAAGGTGTTTGGTATGCTTGCCTTTTTTGGACAGTGCATTGAGTATAGGAGTTGGGAGGTCATGTTGCGGCTGTATAGGACATTGATTCGGCCACCTTTGGAATACTGTGTGCAATTCTGG
This sequence comes from Rhincodon typus, assembly GCF_021869965.1. Classification (NCBI taxonomy): domain Eukaryota; kingdom Metazoa; phylum Chordata; class Chondrichthyes; order Orectolobiformes; family Rhincodontidae; genus Rhincodon; species Rhincodon typus. Next base: position 71,022,016 of record NC_063340.1, read on the forward strand.
TCTCCCTGCTGTAGTTGGGATGTTGTGAAGTTTGAAAGGGTTCAGAAAAGATTTACAAGAATGTTGCAAGGAGTGGAGGGTTTAAGCTATAGGGAGAGGCTGAATAGGCTGGGGCTATTTTCCCTGGAGTGTTGAAGGCTGACAGGTGACCTTGTAAAGGTTTATAAAATCATGAGGGACATGAATAGAGTAAATAGACAAGGTCTTTTTCCTGGTATGGGGGAATCAAAAACTGGAGGTCATAAGTTTGAGGTGAGCGGGGAAAGATTTAAAAGGGACCTAAAAGCAACTCTTTCATGCAGAGGGTAGTGCGTGGAGGAATGAGCTGCCAGAGGAAGTGGCGGAAGCTCGTACAATTACAACATGTAAAAAGATTCTGGATGGCTATATGAATAGGAAGGGTTTAGAGGGATACGGGCCAAATGCTGGCAAATTGAACTAGATTTATCTAGGATATGTAGTTGGCACAGACGAGTTGGACTGAAGGGTCTGTTCCTGTGCTGTATATCTCTATGACTCAATTTCTCTATCACTCTTGATTCATTTGCATATCACTTTAACTCTGTGACCTCTTATTCTTTATTCTTTTATGAGCTTGAACAGCTTCTCCATATCTACCCCATCCAGCCTGCTCATAATTTTGAAAAGCTTTATCAGATCTCCTATCAGCCTTCTTCTCTCCAAGGAGAACAGTCCCAATTTCTTCAATCTATCCTCATAATTGAAGTTTCTCATTCCTAGAACCATTCACGAGCATCACCCCTACACTCTCTCGAATGCATTCCAATCTTTTATGTGACAATACACAATTTTCCTCTAATGTGGTGCCCACATCTGTACACAGTGATGAACCTATCTAAATGCTAAATATAAATTCAATGCATCATACTTACCATAGGGATCCATACAATAAGAAAAAAAGAGAGAAGCTTTAGAGAGGATTTATGACAGCTTCATCAGGACACTGTTCAGAGGAAAAATGAATAGAAGGACATTAACATATTATTAACATAGTTTTTGAGATAGCAGCCTTCTGTTCTGTTAAATAATTACTCTCACCATTGTGGTCAGATCTGTATTAAGCATCTTATGGTTCAGGAACCTACTCTGATATAGCAAGGAACAACAGTGGATTGAGAAAGTATGTAATTGTCTGGCTTTCATTTTCGCTGGGCCTTCTTCCTGGCTATCAAAGCTTTTCATTTCTGTTGTCTCTTCCAATACTCTTGCAAACAGTCAATCTCCGGAAGTCCACTGTCAGTAATTGTCTCCTAGCTGTCAAAGTCCATCATCTTCACATATCATTTGCAGATGTCAATGCAGTAGATGCAACATGGCCAGGATGTAATCATCCAGTCACCAGTTCATCCTATGGGAAGTTTTTGAATGCATGACCATCCTACAAACAATGAATGACAGAGAGAGAGAGAGAGAGATATTACAAAAGATTAGAGTGGGTTACACAGCTGTTATGGTGGTGTAGATGGGGAGTTTTCCTGAACCAGTGAGTGGGTAATACAGAAGCATGCAGGGTTAGTGTTATCAGTTTATGGTGGGTGCTGGCAGGTGGCAAAAAGTTGCATGTATTGGAGAGAAGAGGTGGAGCATGAACCTTGGGGGGAGGTGGGTACAGTACCAGGGATAGATGAATGTGAGGTATTGGAGAGAAGATGGTGGAACTTATGATGGCAATGTGGAGGAGTACATTGACCTTTCTTTCTTCCAGATAACTGAGACTATACTGACCTCTGAGAGTAAATGCAAAGTTGGCTGGGATAGCCTAGTGTTGTGGCCTCCATTACTGGTCCTGGGGGAAGAGGAAGTCTGGCTTCTGCACTACTCCAATCAGCAAGACCTCCAGCTACCTGCCTGCAGAGCAGGGAAGCAATGTCCCCCTGCCTGTCACATCCAGTAATTGCACAGGGCAACTCTGGGCTGGCAGTGCTTGTCTGGGAGCACAATGAGCTTTTAAGGACGGCACATGTGCAAGGGATGCAGGTGAATTCTGGGATATTCACCAAGTGACGAGTAGTTCCAAGAATGGCACAGAGTAAGAATAGGGTAGAAATGAGATGAAAGAGATACCAAAGGGACATGGCAGGTAGTTAAGGAAGTGCCACCACCAGATACATATTCCCCTCCCATCCCCTGGTCCACTCTTCCTTCACCCCCAACACCCCACAGCCCCCAACCCCACAGCCCCACGGCACCTTCCCCTGTAATCAGCAAAGGTGTAATACCTGCCCATTTACCTGCTCCCTCCCCAATATCCAAGGGCCAAACATACCTTCCAGATGAAGCAACACTTCACCTGCACTTCACAGAATCTAATCTACTGCATTCACTGCTCACAATGTGGTCTCCTCTACACTGGGGAAACGAAGCATAGACTGGGTGACTGCTTCGCAGAGCATCCACCATCTGTTCACAAAACAGACCCCGAGCTACCTGTTGCCTGCCACTTTAACGCACCACCCTGTTCCCTGGCCAATATCTCTATCTGTGACTTGCTGCAGTGTTCCAGCGAAGCTCAGCACAAGCTGAAAGAACAACACCTCATTTTCTGCTTGGGGACCCTGCAGCCCTCCGGACTCAATATCGGGTTCAATAATTTCAGGGCCTAAACTCTCCCATGTCCCAGCCCCCTAACCCCACACACCAGGCCATGTTATCACATAACCTGCCATAACACACTACTTGTTGTTAAACACTAACAGTCCCCATTAACAGCTATTCACCCTCCTAGCCAGATCATTATCAACTCCTTTGTCTATTCAACTGCTTTTCTCTCTCTTTGGGCTCTATCCTTTATCTTATCATTTACTCCCTTCCCTATCCCCCTCCCTGTTTTCTGCATATAAACCGACATTTTCCTAGCTACCATCTCTGAGGAACGGTCACCGGACCTGAAATGTTAACTATGATATTTTCTTCACAGATGCTGCCAGACCTGCTGAACTTTTCCAGCAATTTTTGTTTTTGTTCCTGATTTACAGCATCTGCTAGTCTTTTGGGTTTTAGTTAAAGAAGTGAGCTTGGTAGGATATGGTGAGAAATATCACTAGACCTCACAGTGATAAAAATTCTCCAAACATCTCAGTGCAACTGGGGTTTAACCAAAAAAAAGTAAGATTTAGCCTTATGTTTCTATGCCTCTTCTCTTACCATATTGCTGTAAGTTCTGAATTAGCCTTACTTTTTCCCCATCATAATCTTTTATTATCATTCGCTTTTTTTCCCTTCTTTGGTGTTTGTTGCTGCGATCTGACCCCAACATTAAAACAGTGGAACAGAAGTGAGGTGGGTTTTACACATCCATCTGTGTTTAAATGCTACTTTAATGGATTTTATGTGATCAGCTGATTTAATACTTTCAGATATAAATAAGTCTGCTGTTGGGACCTTGCCAGAGGATAGGCACAAAGACATCTGCTGGCACTAGAAAATTTCATATAGCCTTAGAAAGGTAAATTAATTCTAACAGTGGTGTAACATAATGAGTTTATGTGTGCAATATGTAATGATACATCATTCTAAACATCTCTTGATTTATTTTATCACTTCAATAAAATTGACTGGCAACAAGTACTTGATTTGCTCTGACAAGCATGTGACTTGATCTTGACCATCGTGTGTTTGTAAAACAGAGTGTAGTCAAGTTAAACTTTCACAAAAGATCTTGAACCTGCTGAATGACCTCCACCTTCCATGTATTAACATGCCTTGGAGCATGCTTTCAGAATGTGATACGTGCTATGATTGAGATGATAGCTATGTTACAAAGTAAGTTAACTTTTGGTTCTCATAGTGATCTGATTCTTTGGTATCTTTCTGTTGTGTACTGTTCTGTTCTATTGTCGAAATTAGGCATTATGCTTCGTGCATTGAAAGCATAGCCTGAACTTATGCAACAGGTTTTTATACCTACTGTTGCTGTAGCTGCAGTACCCATTGATTTCTTAAAAGCAACAGGTATAATCTGTGAGGAATGTGAGTTAGTTCAGATCTCAGTAAACCAACCTGCCAGACTGTTAGAAGCATCATGACTCATGGGAAATAACCATCTGCCATTACTGTAGTCAACCAGAGATATGCAGTGACAGCAGAAGTATGCACATGATATCCTTATGTTCTCACAAAGTCTCATGAATTAATGGGGTGGCTGTCTATGTTCCAGTGCTTCTGAACTTTCCAGGTTATTCATTAATGTATGGCAAGCCATCTTAGATTTTGCTGAACTTGTCCTTTCTTCCACTGACTTTGCGCACATGCAGACGAAAACATTGTTCACATATTTGACTGAATTTGCACACTCCATTTTTATCCCATTTCCTATTTCATTAAGCTTACAATTCAAACAAAATCATGAATGTAAAAAATAATTTGAATGCTGAATATCTACTTAATGTGTTACATTATCACATTTTATTCAGTCTGTCGTCACTGCATGAAGGGTGCAATGTTGATCATTTGAGAGCACAAGTATTTTTGGTGTCAATACTCCAACATAGCATATTTCATCTTTCTCAGATGTTAAGTGTTGCTACAAAGGAAATATTTTATGGTTGGTAGCTTGATGTGTCCTATGAGGCAAACCAAGTTCTGTCCCTGGATTACAGTCCATGGAAGTTTGTGGATGGCAAATCTCTGCTGACATCTCCATCTTGAATATTTCTAGCTCACAGTCATTTATCTTGAGTGGAAGTTGGAGATGCTTGAATTTATAAGGGAGAAACAAAACATGCAGACAGACATCAGCAGAGAAATGCAGAGAATGAGTTTGGTATTATAGATAATGAACAGAGGAACCCAGGTGAGGTAAAGAACCAGGATTTCCAGATAAGAAAGACTATGTACCCAAAAAGCATAAATTATATAAATGCAAGCACTTTAAGGAATAATCAAATGAATTCAGACACAAATTCAGTTTGTACGGTACACCATAGAACCATTGCTGCACCAATCAAGAATATTAGAATTAGGAGCTAAAGGAAATAGGTTTCTAGAAAATGCCAGAAACATGGGAGTGGGAGAGAACTGGTCAGTGATTAAGGATGAAAGATCATAAGAGATGAAATCATGAGAAGAAAGTATGCAAAAAATGGAAAAGGTTCAAAGACTAAATTGGGAAATAGGTCTGGGGGTTATTACCTTTCTCATTACACATGCTTGACTGAGAACCCAGAACAATGAAAGCATTAATTTAGCAGAGGTTCCATTTTGATGAAAAGTTAAATGTGTTCCATTGACATCTTTAAGTGGGTTAAAATAAGTTGTTCTTTCTGTGATAATTTTGGTCAATGTCTTAAGTAGTTCTAATCAATCTGTTTAGAGGTGTTATGAGACACTTCTGGGGCAGGATGTGACTTGAACCTGGGTTTCCTGGCTCAGAGGTATGGAGACTACCACGGCACCACAACTACCTTCCCTTGACCAATGTCTTAATGCTTATTTAGATAAAATAAGCTGCAATGTATTCAAAGTCTCCATGATTGATACTTGAATGTTCTGTCTGTTTGATACTTACATATGAAGTAGCAACAACAGTTTTTATGTCAATGAATATTTCTGAATGGATGCTTTTTTCAGCAGTTCCACACTTGCTATCATTATTATATGGTTCGTTGGTTATGTACAATTCAAATACTAAGTGAATGGGTGTGGAAAGGGAATGAATTGCCATTGGGTTGCATTGAGGGTATGAAGAGCCATAGGGTGAGTTGGGGACCATGGGTTGAGATATTTTCACTGTATTTTTCAAAAAGTATCCAAATCCAAACTGTGCTTTAAGGTCTACTCTGTGGGGCTGTGAACTGTGATGCACAGAGAAGCCAGACCAACTCCATGAAAATTGCTGAGGCTAGAAGATGTGTATGTTGTGCATTAGAGCTGGGAGAACAGGGTGGGAGCTCACTATTCACATACTCACAAGAGGCAGCATGGTGGCTCAATGGTTAGCACTGCTGCCTCACCGTGCCAGGGTCCTGGGTTTGATTCCACCCTCGGGCGACTCTGTGTGGAGTTTGCACACTCTCCCTGTGTCTGCATGGGTTTCCTCTGGGTGCTCTGGTTTCCTCCCACAGTCCATAACATGCATATTTGGTGGGTCAGCCATGCTGTAGTGTCCAGGGGTGTGCAGGCTAGGTGGGTTATCCATGGGAAATGCAGTGTTACAGGAATAAGGTAGGGAAGTGTGTCTGGGTGGGATGCTGTTTAGAGGGTTGGTGTGGACTCGGTGGGCTGAATGGCCTGCCTGTACACTGTTGGGATTCTATCATCCTCATTCCACTCCAGGAGAAATTGGCAATGGGGGCATGAATTCCGGAATGAGGACCCAACTATCATTGTGAAATACTTTTGGAATCTGACTCTGAAAATTATGCCAAGACAGTAGGGATAATAGGCATGTACTTTAATGAGGAAGAAGTGACTGGCACTGATGCACAAGCATCTCTGTCAGGGGTCTCAGCTACTCACCATGTTCATTAATTACCTAGATGATAGAATTGAAAGCCCCATATTTAAGTTTTCTGACAACATAAAGATAGATGGTACTGTAAGTATTGTGGATGGAAGCTTAATATTACCACAGGATATTAATAGATTAAATGAATGGATAAGGCTTTGGCAAATGATTTCAAACTTGGTGAATGTGAAGCCTTTCCCTTCAGATATAAAAAGAAGTGCACTCTGTAGATGTGAAAAAGGTAGAAAAATAGATCCAAATAAACCAGAGGACCATGTCCATTGAATTAGATCAATAAAGTGCCTAGATTCAAAAATAATCAGAATGTCTAATGGAATGCTCAGCTTTATATGAAGAGAAATAGCTAAGATTAGTGGAAAGGTGCTTGAAATAAAAGAATAATTTCTACAGCTGGCAAATTGAGTAAATCTGTCAAGAAGAGACAGGCTTGTCTGCTAAGTTATTTTTTCTTTACTGTTCAAAAATTGCCAGCAGAAGTAAATCAATGACCTGGATTTTTGTGGAGTTGTGGAGCTTCTTTCTGGAGACATTCCTAAACAGTGAGTGGCTCCAGATCTGGAAGTCCAGCTCCATATTACAAATAGACCTGATGGCAGGGAGGTGAGGGGGTGGATGGGTTGGTTTCAGGTAGAATGAGAGGTCAGCCCATAATTCTCATACATGGGGATTCCAAACCAGCAGAGCCATTTGAAGTTAGTGCTGATTTCAAACAGACACCACTTTTTTACTAGAGCGAAGGCCTTATCCTAAGTGGGAGTTACTAATCCTCAGAGAAGTTGTAAATGCTGTTGAAGAATGGTAAGCCAAGTGGTCAAGTTTTTAAAATCGTTAGACTTTTAAAAACCAAAAAGAAAGCTGCCCATGTCTTTGAGAGTGGAGAAAGAACTGTCTTGCCATTTCAATAGCTGTTTGTCAAAATAATCCTAATTGCTAACATCATAACATGCTAACATTATGTTTCATTGTGATCCACAACCAATCATTATCGCATTGGTGGGAGAGCAGGGTGGGAGGTCGGGGGGGGGAGTTCAAAGTTCACAGTTCCATTGTCAGCTTAAAGAGCTTAACAGAGGATAAGAGATAACAAGGTGTAGAGCTGAATGAACACAGCAGGCCAAGCAGCATCAGAGGAGCAGGAAGACTGACGTTGACAGAGGATAAGTTGTCTTTTATGTGAGTTATGAATGTAAATCTGTTTATTTTGACATGTGATTAAGTACTGGTTAGCACTGCTGCCTCACAGTGCTAGGGATCCAGGTTCAATTCCAGCCTTGGGCGACTGCCAGTGTGGAGTTTGCATATTCTCCCTGTGTCTGCGTGGGTTGCCATCAGGTGCTCCAGCTTCCTTCCTCAGTCCAAAGATGTGCAAGTTAGGTGGATTGGCCTCGCTAAATTGTCCATAGTGTCCAAAGATGTGCAGGTTAGGTGGATTGGCCTTGCTAAATTGTCCATAGTGTCCTAGGTTGTGCAGGCTGGGTGGATTAGCCATGGGGAATGCAGGGCTATCGGGATACGGTAGGGCAGTGGGTCTGGGTAGGATTTACCATTCAAACATGTATCTACCTTTACTTTAAAAACATTCAACTCGGTAGCCTCAACTGCTTCACTTGACAGGGAATTCCACAGATTCACAATCCTTGGTTGAAGAAGTTCCTCCTCAACTCAGTCCTAAATCTGCTCCCCCTTATTTTGAGGTTATACACCATTGTTCTAGTTTCATATGCCAGTGGAAACAAACTCCTTGATTCCATCTTATCTATTTCCTTCATAATTTTATATGCTTCTATAAGATCCCCCACTCATTGTTCTAAATTCCAATGATTACAGTCCCAGCCTACTCGATCCCTCCTCATAAGCCAATCCTCTCAACTCTAGAATCAACCTAGTAAGCCTCCTCTGCACCCCCTTTATTGGATGGGCTGAAGGGCTGAACTTGTTGATGATATTCAACAGCCGCATGACCTCGAATGAGTCCTGTGAACATTCCTGTATGTGCCTAAGCTAGCATAATCAACGTGTTTCTCTGTAGTTGTTTTTTTCTGCGTCTGGCTGTTTGTTACATCGTATAAGAGAAAGAGGTTCATTCCAAGTCGCTGGACTTAACCTCAGACCAGGATCACGAATGGTGCCAGGAACAGCCTCAGCCTCCAGATCAGCCATCAATCGAGGGGTCCCTGATGGGCAGAAGGGCGTGAGGCTTATTGTTTTTTCCCTCTTTTTTTAAATTCTTTTTACTTACATAATAAATGTTCTTGTTTTATCTTTTATTAGTACTCAATAAATGTTCATATTTAAGCAAATTGCAGTTGTTGAGCCTTCTCTTAACTAATTCTTACCCGAATCCGAAAAGAACTGCTTGGATACATTCAGTGATCCAAGACAATTTTGGTGATGAGGATGGGATTCAGAAAATGTTTAAGCGAAGCGAAAAGCACTCTGATGCTCTGGAGACCATCCGTATTCCAGGGTGGAATGGGGCAGACTCTGGATTCGGGTCTGTGGCTAATATGTTAGTACAATTAGGACCCTCGAGAGGATTGGGGACAGTTATAACTAGAAAAAGAGAGAACAGGAGGCTGGATATCTGCATTGAGCAAGTGCATTGAACCTTATAGAAATGTTAACTCTTTGCGGTCTGTTTTGAATGCACCTTTGTTTGTTGGTTGGTAAATGTCGTCCTGTACAATTTGTGTCTTTTTGTTCCCTGGATCTCGAGATCTGGGGATATTTTGAAGGTTTAGTTTGCATTTTGGGAATATACGGTGATTTGAAAGTGTGTTGTGTGCCTGTTTCAATGTGGATGTGTATGGTTAATGTAATGACCTTTTAAGAAACAATCAGTGGTTGTATAAAGCAAAAAATCTGCTAAATGTTGCTTCAAAAATTTGATTTCTAAAGCTTGGTAAAAATTTACCTTTTGGAATTGGATCCATGTTGTGTTTAGACTTGGGTAAATTTTAATTCCAGAAATTATCATGTTTGGAATTTCATTTTCTGGCCAGAGTGAACTTCCAAGTACTGTTTTAAAATGACTGAATCTTTTTTTCCGGACGGTAAGATTGACTCATTGTTAATGTCCAAGTGATAGAGACATTGGAATGTTGAAAATGCAACTCCCTGTGTGTGAGGAGTTTTGGAAAGGCAAATTTAACAAAGGGTAGGCTTTTTCTTCCTACAGGAGGAGGAGATGGATGATGTAATTACACGCAGGAATTTATACCCCACCCCCTTTTTTTGAATCTGTAGTAGATTAAAACTATTTAACCCATTCTGCTTAATATTGAGTGGATGGAACTTGTTTGCTTTTTTTAAAGAAATTGGAGACACTGAAGGCTGAATCCATTTGCATAATTTCAACATCGCAACACAGTGAGGGATGAGGCACCCTCAACCCATCAAACCATTCATCAATAACACCTTTCAGTGTTGGGGAAGTACTGTGGAAATATCAATTGTATTGCATGTCAGGAATCTTGAAACCACTAAGCCAGGGTATACTTAGGCATATCATGACAAAAACTATACTAAGACTCACGTGCCCTGGTATTCTAAAACATCTAAATGGAATAGTTACCTGAAAATTTAAAGGGATTCTGGGAAATGATATAGTGCATGCACACAGTCTCAATGGTTTCAATGTATAAAAATAGTTCGTACCTTTAAGGGAGTAAACAGAATATTGAATTTGGACAAATTTACATAGAGATATATCAAATATCTAGATTAAGTTATCAAGTAACTTTTAAAAAAAGGTGGGTCATCTTAGAAAAAGAACAAACAAAGTATGTTTTGCCTGAATCAAACAGAAATGTTTGACTTCTGTTTTAAAATATTATAAGATTATTTTCCATGGACTGCAAGTCTCTACAGATCTCTGGAATTAGATATCGTGGTAATAGTTAAATTGCAAAATTGGATGAGACAAATTAATTAAGGGTGGAGACTGGTGGTAGAAAACAAAAAAAATTGGAATAATGAGTTGAAGCAGCAATTCAGATTAAACTGTTACAGTAGTGAAAAGGAGGTTTAGATGAGAGCACAAAACTGATAGCTTCCTCTTGGTGATGTTTTTGTCCTTGTGTTTCTTTTTAAGCAAGACTGAATTGGTGATTAAGCCACTACCCAAGGCATCGGGACCATGTGAGGAGAGATAAGTAAAACCTCATAGGTCACTTGATAAGATCGTGTGGTAGACAAGAATGTGTGACATGGTCTTGGGATACTAATGTAAGTGTGTAAAAGTGAATGTTACCTCAGAGGTAACAAACATGAGACAGTAAAAAGCATGTACTGAAGAATGGATCTCAGACATGTACACTTACTTGACGAAAGGATTAGTGTGGCTTGGAAGAGCACAAAAACATAGTGACACTGACAGAAAATCCTTTGAGAAACTGACTTTAAAACAATGAAAGTAGTATTCGTATAAGGGATGTAAGAAAAATTACAATTGAAATAAAAAAAGTACGATTGGCTATTATGTCAAAATGTTACAGAAATGAAAGAATATGGACTTTGGGAGGAGTAATAGTGGACTGAGTGAAAGGATCCATTGGATGATATAAAGATATCCCATCTTGAGCGTTTATGTGATGCATGTACTCCAGTGTTCAAACCAATAGGTGAAATTGTAATGTGTTAGGACAGTTAGTGCATTTGAAAGAAGGCTGAGCTAAGACTCAGGTGGTGTAGGAGTCTGTGATAAGGGAACTCAAGGAAAAATAAAAGGCATGAAGCATAAGTTGAAGGTAAAGCCTCATGTTAGAGCTGTGTTGTTTGATACCATGTATATTGTAACCCAAAAGGGTGTACCTGCACTTGGAGGTTATTACCACTCAATGATACAATCATTCATAAAATTGGCAAGGACGGAAACATATTGAAGAAGTATCCTCAAGATTGATACAGATGAAGAGAGCTGGAGAAGTTTTGAGTCCATGTAAGATGTTATTTTACTGTTATTGGGTGAGGTGATCCGCAGATAGGGAACTGGAGGATTTAAAAAAAAACACAAATTAAGGAACCTGAATCTGGAGTGTACTGAATTTGAGAGCAAATTATGTAAATAGATTAACTGAGAAAAAACTAGACGATATTCCAGTTGCTCAGTCAGGCGACATGACTTGTTTGTTCCATCATGGCCTTGACCGTACACCACAGGTGGGATATGTATTTAAAGTTCAGTCCCCAAAGGCTACTGCTATCATTAATTTGATGATACACTCTGCATTGTTCATAGTGATGAGAGTTATTTTCATTGTAGTTTTAATCTTCTAGTGTAGGTTACATATTCTTATTATATATTCTTGTGCGGCTGTCATTGTTTTGCGTCTGCATCTGCAATTGTAACATGCACTGTTAACTATCATCAGGGGTGGATTGTACGGGATGGGCTGAAGGGCCAAAGTTGTTGATGATATTCGACAGCTTCATGACCTTGGATGAGCCCTGTGAATGTTCCTGTATGCACCGAAGCCACACAATCAACGAGATTTTCTACAGTTGTTTTTTTCTGTGCCTGGCTGTTTGTTACACTGTATAAGAGAAAGAGTTTTGTTCCAAATCACTGGACTTCAACTTGGACTGTGTTCGCGAACAGTGCCAGGAACAACCCCAGCCTCCAGACCAGCTGTCGATCGAGGGCTCCCTGACAGGCAGAAGGGCGTGAGGCTTAATGTTTTTTCCCTCTCTTTTTCATACTTTTTATTTACTTAATATATATTACTTTCTTTTTTCATCTCTTATTAATACTCAATAAATGTTCATATTTAAGCAAATTGCTTCTGTCGAGCCTTGTCTTAACTACATTTAACTGAATCCAAGAAGAACTGCTTGGATACACTTTGTGATCCAAAACACCTCTCCAGTGCCAGCACATCCTTTCTCAATTAAGGAGACCAAAACAGTACACAGTTCTCTAGGTGTGGCCTCACCAGCACCCTATACAGCTGCAGCATAACCTCCCTAATTTTAAACCCCATCCCTCCGGCAATGAAGGTCAACATTCCATTTGCCTTCTTAATTACCTGCTACACCTGTAAACTAATTTTTTGTGATTCATGCACAAGGACACCCAGGTCCCTCTGCACAGCAGCATGCTGCAACTTTTCACCATTTAAATAATAATCCATTTTGCTGTTATTCCTACCAAACTGCTTGACATCACATTTACCAACATTGTTCTCCATCTGCCAGACCTTGCCCACTCACTTAACCTGTCTATATCCCTCTGCAAACTTTCAGTGTCCCGTGCACATTTTGCTGTAAGACTCATCTTAGTATTATCTGCGAACTTTGACACACTACACTTGGTCCCCAACTCTAAATCGTCCATTTAAATAGTAAACAATTGTGGTCCCAACACTGATCCCTGAGGCTCACCACTAGCCACTGATCACCAACCAGAAAAACACCCATTTATCCCCAGTCTTTGCTTTCTGTTACCTAACTAATCTACTATGCATGCTAATGTCTCAATTCAGGACAATTAGTTAAACATGACCTGCCTTTCATGAACCAATACTGCATCTGCCTGATGGTCTCTTAGCATAGCTCCTAAAGTCTGCCAATAGTGAAGCTGGATGAATTGGCATGGAAAATGTAAGGAGAAAGGGTTTCATGTACAGGGCTATGAGTTGGCAATAAGTTCACATAAAGGCTATAAAGGGCCATGCAGATAGGTGAGAAGCCATATGTTGATATACATTCATACCAATTTGCCAAATGGGCCATGATGTACAATGGAGATGGGTAGGAAGTCATGGGATGCCGGGAACTGGCATTAAGATGACAAAGAGATAATATCAGTCCATGGATGTAGGCAGGGAGTGAATTGGCATAAGTTGGCACTAAATTGGAATAAGGCCAGAAGGACAGTTAGGGAGTGTCACAGAATCATAGATTCACAGAATTATGGTTCAGAAGGAGGCAATTCAGTCCACTGTGTCTGCCCTGGCTCTCTGAGCATTTCAACTTAATGCCAATCTCCTGGCTATTCCCCATAACCCTGCACATTATTTCTTTTTAAAAAAATCATCCAATACCCTCTTGAATGATTCAATTGAAACTGCCTCCACCACACTTCCAGGGATTGCATTTTTGACTTAGACTATTCGCTATGAGAAAAAAGTTTCTTCCCATTTCACTAAAATAAAACAAATAACCACAGATGCCAGGGATCTGAAACAAAAATAGAAATTGCTGGTGAAACTCGGAAGGTCTGACAGCATCTGTGGGGAGAAAGCAGACCTAACGTTTTGAGTCCAGTGGCTCTTCAGCAGAACAGTGTTCATTAGGATTTATCAAGGGGTCAATCTGAGCATGGAGCCAGAGGACATTGGTAGGGTGTTAAATGAATGCTTCATATTTGTCTTCACTTGGGAGTAGGTATAGAATTTGAGGAAAGGGACTGTGAGGTTCTTAAGCATGAATAATAGGGAGTGAGGAGGTATCAGGGATTTTGGTAGACTTAAGAGTGGGTAAGTTCCAGGCCCAAATGAGTTGTATCCCAGGCTGTTGTGGGAGATGAGGGAGGAAATTGCAGAGGCTCTTATCCAGATTTTTGATTCTTCTCTGGCCGCATGAGTGGTGCCAGAGAACTGGAGGACAGCTAATGTGGTTCCACTTTTCATTAAGGGTGGTAGAGATAAATCAGGAAATTATGGGCCAGTGAGTCTCACATCAGTGGGAAGGAAATTACTCGAGAAAATTCTGAAGGAGGGAATTAATCTCCATTTGGAGAGGCAAGGTTTGATCAGGGATAGTCAGAATGGCTTTGTCTGAGAAAGGTCATGACTAGCAAATTTGATTGAATTTTTCATGGAGTTGATCAGGTGTGTTGGTGAGAGTAGTACAGTTGATATAGTTCATATGGATTTGAGCAAAGCCTTTGACAATGTCCCACACGGAAGAATGATAAAGAAGATAAAAGCACATGGGATCGAAGGTAACTTGGCATGACTGATCCAAAATTGGCTTAGTGCCAGTGATAGGGGACAGTGGTAGAAGGCTGCTTGTGCGACTTGGGGGTCAGTATTCAATAACCTACCACAGGGAGCAGTGCTTGGTCCCTTATTGTTTGTAATTATGCATAAGTTATTGCAGATTAGTAAGTTTGCTGATGACACAAAGATTGGGTGGTTATTAGTGATGAGGAAGGTTTTAGATTGCAGGCAGATACAGATTCATTGGTTAGATGGACAGATCAGTGGCTGATGGAATTTAACCCTGAAAAGTATGACGTGATGTCCTTTGGAAGATGGAACAAGACACAAAAGTACTCAATGAATGGCGAGACAGGTTAAAAGGGTGCTGAAGACGATATAGAGGATGATTGTCTTTATACAATGGCATAGGTTATAAGAGCAACGAAAGTTATGTTTGAGCTGTATAAATGTTGGCTATATCAATGGGCTGAAGAGTTTCTTCTGTGCTATATGACTCTATGAGTCAGAGATAAAAGCAGGAGAGTTTTCTTGTACACATCTTCCACTAAAACCCCTGGGAGCAGGCTGCCTATAGTTCCCACTTAGGCAGGGATCAGTATGACCTAGAAAGGAATGAGTTACAAACTTAAAAAATGGATGGGAATTTTTCTCTTAAATTGATAACTGCATGATAGTAATTTGAAAGGTAAAATTGGGCATGTAGTACAGCAAATCTTGCTGTCAAAGCATTAGAAGATATTTGTGACATAACTTGTTTTCCCGATCCAAAGCTAGAACACTTCAAAGGCTCTTAAAGAATATTTGATTAAAAACTTTAGATCAATTTTTAAAATTGCTTCACACAGAATAATAGTCATCTTCAATTAATTTCCATTTTAATGAGCATCATCAAACTTTAAAGATTTCATTTATGCCCCTTATACTTGGGTATGCCATGAAAGGAGACAGTGTTTGGTGGTTTGAGAAATGCCTTGTTTCTTTTTAACTTCATTTGGATCTGGACTTTTATCTTCTTTTTCCATTTTACTATATTGATTGGAAAACACACCATGATCTATCTGTCCATGCTTTATAATATTTTATGATATTATTGCTTGCAGACCTCTGAAGGGACTGTTTACAACTTATCTAGGAGCTGCAGCTGATTGATTACAGGAGTTTTGCCACCCCAGTGTCAGATTAATAATTAATTAATCAGCCTCATTAATTGGCTGCCATCATTATTAAGGATGGCCATCCACTCCAACTGCTGCCAGCCAAGAAGAGGATTAGAAGCCTCAGCTGTGCCAATAGGTGGGCAGGCTGCACATGGAATGTGGAGTTGCAAACTCGTACTTGTGGATACTGGGCAGACAAGCAGATCTTGGCATGGAGTTGACAAGTGACAGCACTGTTGACGGTGTCTCCCTCAACAGGCAAAGAGTGCCCAAAGATGTTGTTCACTGTACTTCTCCAGACCTCAGTGGATGCTGCTGGGATTTACCTGGTATTTCCTAATGTAGTGGAGGTCCCCTCTCACCAAGACCTGTCAAAGTGCCAGCAATAATGGGAACCAGCACTTCACTGATCACAAATATAGCTCAATTGACTCATCCGGTCAGGAGGATGGTCTGCCACTTTCCAGCGGAAAGATGATTGTCACACTGTCTGATTCCTTAGCACATCAACATGCTGCCCGGCCAACATTCAGAAGCTATATCCATCCCACAGTTTCTGATGTAAAATCAAAAGTGCAATGAAAATTGGCCAATGCCAAGGCTCAGAATGGATTGTTAATGATTGGATCACCTGTTGTGATAATCAAATAGAAAATAGGAAATAGTGCAACAAGGGCCGTAATTCACATTATTAAATCTAGCATTTGTGAACAATGAGATGGAGGGTTAAACAGGCGAAAGATTGGAAGCTCTAGATCACATTTGCAGTCTGAGTGGGTGTGTTTGTACATTTACACCTCCTGCATTTCATATTCCCAATTTGGAGAGCACATCTAGCATTTGTTTATGGCAGTTTTATACAATATTAAAACAATTACAACGTTTTAACCACTCTTTATATATGACAGACCAATATAGATTCAGAATCTGCCATAAAAAGGTCATGTGGACCAAAGTGCCAGGCATGATAAAATCAATGGCAAAGGAACTCATTCCTTTTGTCTTCAGTGTATGTAACAACACAATTGCTCATATGAAATGCTCTGCCACAGTTTTCAGCAAAGCTGGTAGAAAGCTGCATTGCATGCGTTCGAACCCATGTGATACTCAAAGTTAGAAGGCCCAACAGCTACTAGGAAGTCTGGTCGAGCTGAAGTTCTGACACCAGAGCAGATATTGCTTGTTCTCAAAGGAACAGATACACTGGGCTGAATCCTACGTTTTTAGGCTGTCAGTTTGTCAAGTTTCATGAAAGTTGTCTCTCCACAAGGTCTGGCAAGTTCCCTTGTCACATCTTACTGAATTTGCCTCATGAGCTATCTACTTTGCCCCTGTAGCTGTACATCAGACCTAGGATATTTAATGGTGAAGTGTCATCCCTACTACCTGCCGCAGGTGTTCACTTCTGCTATTCAAAAGCAATGTACATCCCACCCCATGCAGAAGTGAAGAGCTCACTTGATGAACTATACGCCACTGCAAATAGCCTTGAGACGGAATACCTGAGGCCTTGTTCATCATTGCCGGTGACTTCAACCAGGCCAAGCTCAAGAGTGTGCTACCAAGATACCATCAACAGGTCTCCTGTCCCACCAGAGGCCCACACGCCCTGGACTATTGCTACACAATCATCTATCTCCCACCCACATTTTTGTAAATCAGACCAAATGAGACTGTTCTCCTTTTCCTGACTTACAAGCAGAAACTGAAGCATGAGGATTGGTTACAGAAAGTCATACAGCGCTAGTCTGAGGTAACGGATGAAATCTTGGAATTGGTGGACTGGTACATATTCAAGAATTCAGTGACCAACCTAAATGCATATGCCACTGCCATCACAGACTTCATCAGTAAGAGTGTAGAGGACTGCATGCCAAAGAAGTTAATCCAAACGTTTCCCAAGCAGAAACCATGGATGAGCTGAGAGATCCACGTCCGACTGAAGTTCAGCTCTGAGGTGTTCAAGTCAGGTGACCCTGTTCTATACAGGAAATCTAGGTACACAAAGCCACCAGGGATGCCAAGAGACAACACTGGACTAAACTAGAGTCCCAGACTAACCGCATGAACACACGTTGACTTTTTCAAGACTAACACGATATAGCAGGCTACAAAGAAATCACTGAATCACTGACACCAATGCATTTCTCCCCAATGAGCTCAATTCATTCTTCGCTCGTTTTGAACAGACATTCTCAGTGAAATCACGTTATCTGCCCAACAGTGTTTGGCTCCACCTGTACCCACAATCACTTTCACAAATGTTAGATCTGCCTTCTTGAGGGTGGACCTCTGTGTAGACAGAGTCAATGGAAGGAAGGTTGGTTTTCATGATGGACTGGCTATGTTCACAAATCTCTGTAATTTCTTGTGGTCTTGGGCAGAGCAGTTGCCATACCAAGCTGTGATGCATCTGGATAGAACGCTTTCTATGGTGCATCTATAAAAATTGGTAAGAGTCATTGCGGACATGCTGACTTTCGTTAGCCTAGTGAGGAAGTAGAGACATTGGTGTGATTTCTTGACTAGCGTCAATGTGCATGGCCAGGATAGATTGTTGGTAAAGATCTCAACCATCTCCATCTCAGCAACATTGATACAGACATGGGCATGGCCTGAAGTCGATGGCCAGCTCTTTCATTTTGCTGATATAGAGGGAGAAATTGTTGTCTGTACATCATGCCACTAAGCTGGTTATCTCTTTCCTGAACTCTGTCTTGTCATTTGAGATCTGACTCACTACAGTGGTGTCATCAGCAAATTTGTAAATGGAGTTAGAGCTGAATTTAGCCACAAAGTCGTGAGAGTATAAGGTATATAGTAAGGGGCTGAGTACACAACCTTGCAGGGTACCAGTGTTGAGGATTATTGTCGAGGATGTGTTGTCACCTATCCTTACTGATTGCAGTTTGTAGGTCAGGAAGTCAAGGATCCATTTGCAGAGGAGGGGAGCAGATTCCTAGGTCTCAGAGTTTGGAGATGAGATTGATTGGAATTATGGTGTTGAAGGTGGAGTGAACGTCAATAAATAGGAGTCTGATATGTGTCCTTGATATCTAAATGTTCCAGGGATGGGTGTAGGGCCAGGAAGATGAAGCCTGCCATGGACCTATTGCGAAGGTAGGTGAATTCTAATGGATCAAGGCAATCTGGGAGGCTGGTGTTGATGTGTGCCACTACTAGCCTCTCAAAACACTTCATAATGATGGACGTCAGAGCCACCCAAGAGGTAATTATTAAGGCATATTGCCGATTTTTCTTTGTCACTCGGATGTTAATGGTCTTCTTAAAGCAGGTGGGAACTGCACATCATTGTAAGAAGAGGTTAAAGATGCCTGTAAATACTCCCACTAGCTGGTCTGTGCAGGATGTGGATGCACAGTCAGGGGTCTCCATCCTGGCCAATTGCTTTCCATGGGGCCCCCCTTACGAAGGCCGGTCTGACATCAGTAAAGGTGACTTGGGTACAGCTGCACCAAACACTGTTGGGCAAGTAACATGATTTCACTGATCTTCTGTTCAAAACAAGCAGAGAATGAACTGAGCTTATCAGGGAGGAATGCATTGTTGTCAGCGATTCTACTCAACTTTTCTTTGCAGCCAACATAATCAAAACCCCTCCCGCCCCCGGTTATATTCTATTCCACCCTCTTCCATCGGGCAGAAGATACAATAGTTTGAAAACATGCACCAACAGATTCAAGAACTGCTTCTTCCCTGCTGTTATCAGACATATGAATGAAACTCTCAAATATTAGAGTTGATCTTTCTCTATATCTTCTCTGTAGCTGTAACACTGTATGCTGCATTCTGTTCTATTACGCTGATGTACTTATGTAGGGTATGACTTGTCTGGTTAGCATGTAAAACAATACTATATCTCAGTAAATGTGACAATAATAAATCAAATCAAAAAAAATCTTACCCCATTCTACCTCTTGCCTCACCCTGAACAACTGACCATTGCTGGGATATCCTGGAACAGACCATCATCCCTTCTGCCAGCATATTTCCCACCATTCAGACCCTAGTAAGATTCAACCCAGAAATGTGGAATAATTAAATTAAATGTGGAAAAATTAAATCTTATTGAATGTCGAAGCAGGCTCGTGGGACCATCTGGCCTATCATGCTCCTGATTCATGTGTTCATATGTATGTTCTCTGAAGGCTGAGCTTGATCCAAGCTGAAGTTGGGAATTAAATGTCCCTGCGAGTGAAGTAGAAATATTTCCCAAATCATTGTCCTAAATAAAAATGACTGAAAGTGGGTTGGTGGGGGATAATGGAAGAGTTATGTTCCTTGACA
>NC_063340.1:71041923-71055674 GCF_021869965.1 Rhincodon typus
TCCTTGACACCCCCTCTGAAGTGATATACTGAATTATATGTTTTCTGACATAGAGGTGATTCAATGCCCACTAGTTCTCTACTCTCCCAAACTTGACTGAGACTTACAGTAATTTAAATTGGCTGAGGAGCTCATTAGCTGCTTGTGAGGTGTTGAAGGATCATTATTAGAGATGCATCATTATTAATTGCTTTGATTTTGATGCCGTGGCAAAGTCAAATTGCACAAAATCTCACTTTAAAAGTCATGCAACAGTCTTGGTTGTTGCAGGCTATGACATATACGAAACAGTTTTTAAGAGGCAAGTGTAGCCCTGATTACTGAATGTCACCAATTTTTACTGGATAATAGAATAGAAGGTTGTCATATGTAAGTATATGTTGAAGCCCCTGGTGAGTGAGAAAA
Organism: Rhincodon typus; assembly: GCF_021869965.1. Classification (NCBI taxonomy): domain Eukaryota; kingdom Metazoa; phylum Chordata; class Chondrichthyes; order Orectolobiformes; family Rhincodontidae; genus Rhincodon; species Rhincodon typus. Next base: position 71,042,329 of record NC_063340.1, read on the forward strand.
GCAATATTGGAATGGAAAAGTCATTTAGATACTGCGTCATAAATATCACATTTGTTTTATTTCTTCTCTGACTCAGATCCACACCATTCCCTTAGGAACTTTGACCATAATCTTTCAGTTGAAGGGGATGATTTGCCAGGTGGGAAAGGCATTTTGAGAACTCATAATAAAACCTGAACAAAATATAAAAAAAATTACATCTAAGCAATGAAATCTGACAATTGACCAGAGTACATCAAAACATGTGGACCAGGAATAGCACCTCAAAATGACACAAATTCTCACTATCATACATCGTTCTCGTTGAAACACTTCCAGTGTGAATGAATTAAGAGCTATTTGCAGTTTCATAGGCATCAGTTTGGGATGCAGCACATTTGAATTAGCTGCTAGGAAAAAATATTGCACTTCCTCTGGTGACAATTTTTCTTTAATTATTATTTTGTTTTGTGTTTATATGAATCTTGTTTATGGTCCCCTGAGCATGTATAAGTACGTTTTCTCATGCTAATTTTGCTGTTATTGCTGCACAGTTTCCTATTACGCCTACGAAATTGAATTTCATACAGTTAATCATCATTTGTACCTTGGTTTGGTCTTACATCAGAACGTGCCAGTTTGAACTGTCTGTGTCATATTGGCAACTAAGTTAAATAGCACCCAAAAAACGGTTATGTTGATTGCAATATATGATTAACCTGTGCCCATTGATCCTGATGCAGGCAGGCAGGAGGCCAACTTTGTGCTGTCTGCTCATTTCAATGATTTCAGCATCCAGTGGGGGCTGACCATGTCATCAATTAGCTGGTGAGTGCCACTTAAAGCTAGCTTGCACCTCTTAAAGGGTTGGTGTGACTGGAACAAGTGTTGGCAATAGTGCAAGAAGAGACACCAACTTGGGAAACATTGAAAATGCCACAACACAGGACAGCATGGAGTTCTGAGTTTTTTGGATGCTGCATCGGAGGTCTTTGTGGAAGGAAGTCATGATGTGGACGTGCAGGTGTTGGACTGGGGTGGACAAGGTCAAAAATCGTATGACACCAGGTTATGGTCCATCAGGTTTATTTAGAAACACAAGCTTTCAGAGTCTCGTTCCTTCTTCAGGTGTTAGTAGGAGCGAGACTCTGAAAGCTTGCCTTTCCAAATAAATCTGTTGGACTATAACCTGGTGTCATGTGATTTTTGACTTTGTAGAAGGAAGTGGAGAAGAGAACGGATGAACTGTTTTCACAGGAACTAAAGAACCCACACTCGGCACACACTCAGAAGATGCAGGGAACATATCGCCATGGAGGTCAATACTTGGAGTTAAATATAGTTAAATACTATTATGTTAATAATTTGTCAACAAATACAAAGCCTCACGTATGAGCAAGGTCATTGAATACATTTTCCTGTCAACCGCACTAGCATTCCCAAATTTCCACACTGTTGTCACTGACCCACCAACAATCTCTCTCAGTCAGGAATCATACCTACCATTTCTATTTGTCACCTCACACACTTAGCACTGTCTCAAGCCAATCATGATTGCATCATATTCACTGCCGCATCCCCCTCTCTCTAAAAGGAAGAGGTGGTGCACGTCTGAAGGTAGCTGGGGCCAATCAGAGATGGTGGGCATCCCTACGTGCCAAAGGCTCCAAGTTGATCACTGTTGTGAAAACATTGCTTAAGATTTGGCCGGCAACAGAACTGAAACTTAATCCACCTTCTCATATCCCACCTCCTTCACATCCCACATTTGTTGTTTTCTCTCAATAAAATATCATTCATTCACCATGCTCACCAATCCACCAGTGCACTTGTTGTTGCCTGTCAGCCAGCTACGCTAGACAGCTGCCACTCTCACCAAGATTATGCAGTTCAAAATGGAGCCTTCATGGCCCAGATCCAATTAAGGACATCCTCTGAGGCCATTACCCTTAACTTCACTGAAGGTAAGCAGACTTTCGTAAACCAGGCTGCAACCAGTGGGGAGTACAAGAATGCGTACATCGAAGACTGGCTGCAAGGGAATGTGCAAGGGCTTTTCATTGGCTTGTAAATTCAAAACGACATGATTTCATTGATGATCTGGAGTGAAACATTCATTTTGTGTGTTGTTAAGTTTTGCATTATGTCCAAGAGGACATTGTGAATGTCAGTGACAGTGGGAAGATGAAACCCTGGTGAACGAGAAATTCTGCTTGTCGTGGCTGGTATTACAATTGCATGTATTTGCCATGGACCGCTCATCCAGAAATGGTTAACCAGGTTGCTTCCTAACTATGTTGCCTCCTCCCTTCCTCTTATCCTTATTGCATCTTCTAATACTCCTGTCCCACAGTTGCTCATTGTATTTTGTCTGGAAATGGTTGGTCCTCCATAATGGAGGGGCTGCTCTTGTGTGCAACATACGACCAAGAATCTTGACCCCCATTCCTCCACCCACACACTCACATCCTCCCCAGTCTGCTAAATCTTCCGGGATTCCTTCTGAATGGTCCAGGTATTGGGACCGCTCTTACAGCACATTTATAGTCTTCTCTGTCTCATTTCATGTGGCAGCATGACTTCCATTATGTGTATCCTTTGCATGCATTCTGAATAGGCACTATCAGCAATTTCAACTTCAGGTAGGCCGTGTCACCAGGAAACGATCCTTTGGTTTGCTCTGGTGGCTGTAATGCAGCTGCACAGCAGGCTATCACAGAATGAAGGTGCCATGACTGCTGCCAGGATTTTTGCCGCCTATGGTAATTATTAGATTTTGAAGGATTGGAATCCTTCTCGACACCAGAATGGGGCAGAGCTGACATGCGGTTCCTGCTAGAGCTAAATGTCTTGTGTCCTGCAGAAGCCTGTGTGATCCTAGAAAAAAAAATCTAAGTGCTAGCTCTGCCTGTTTGACCTCAGCAAGTAAGAATATGAGATAGTTAGCTCTCATTGAATACAAGGTCACAACAATTTCCAACTCCCAGCAATGGACAATAAACTGCAAGATTTTGCAAATGTCTCCAGTTCCAACTTGGATAAATGTTGATTGTCACAGTTAGCTTCACTGTCATTGGCAGTGCAGTTCTTATCCTTTCCTGAGTTTGCAGTTTTTGCTGAGGATGTCAGGAGTAAGGCAGCAATTTCTACATGTTGTTCCATAGAAGAATTTCTTCATGAACACTGATAAATTGCTTGAATCCCTCTTCCCCTCCTCACTCTTCCAGCAGCTTATTGTACTTTATATGGGCTCCTTTCCTGTATTCATTCTTGGAAGGTAAACATCACAGGCAACACTAGTATTAATTAAGAAAGGCAGATGTCATTCCTTGAAGGGCAATAATGAACTGATGAATGTTTAAGACATTCCAATAGTTTCATGATCAATATTAATAAGTCTCACATTTTGTTCCATTTTATTGAATTTTCCAGCTGGCATGGCAGGATTTGAACTCATGTTGCTTGATTACCAGTCCATTAGCATTAGCACTAATCCACCATTCCACAGCATGTTATGCTGTATTCCAAGTGTAATTCCCTCTAATGCACACATATTTACAACCAACAGGTTTGTGAGAAGCCTAAAGATCAGCAAAAATTCTTTCAACACCTGTCACTTTATAGACTTTTGTACCTTCAACCAAACACTTGTTGAATTGAAGTAACAGCCAGAAGTAATCAACCAGCAACAAAGCTGTATGTGGTTGATGATCCCTTTAAGTTGCAAAGATGAGCAACTCCTTCCTGCTGGTACACCTGAATACAACACATTCAGTAATTCGAAGTGAATTGAGACGATTATAGGGGCATTGAGCTATAAAATGGCAGTGCTGGCATCAAAATAGCATCGCACACATATTGATGTCATGACCTGCCTGCTCTGCATGCTTCCAAGGGACATTTACTGCATGTGTTTTCCTGCTGTCAACAACAAGGTATTGTCCCACAAGTGTGTGCTTATATTGTGAATGGCATTGTGATGCACAAAAGGTATGTGTAGCACACAGAAGAAACAGATACAATGGATACCAATTTCTGACCCAAAGAATCAGGATTTTGGCTAAGTTAAATTCATTTCATATTTCCACAGTAATTCATGTCTTTTTTTCCAGTACTCATATAATTTATAACAGATCAGCGATGACATTTGCAATGGGCAATATTTGTTTAACATATCAAAAAAAAACTTCAATGATCTTGTAAATCTGATAAATAGACTCTGAACCAACTAATAACTTTGGAAATCATTCATCAAAGTACTTCAAAGGTTTGGTTAATATTAATATGTTTTTTAAAAAATCTCTGTTATAACATCAAAAGATGATTAAATTCACATAACTTTTGCTTCTGTAACTCAAGATTCAACCTTTTCACCATTGGTAATGTTAAAAGTTTAATCATCATCCTCTACGATTTCTCCACCATTAGCTATTCTGTTTCAAACAAGCCACAGCAACAAGGACACAAACATTCATTTTTGCTTACAATGGCTGCTGATTTGTTAGTGCTCACATTAAAAAGGGGAACAGGCTAGGAAGAAGTAAGGAAAATGAGTCTGCTGCAGGATGAGAAAACACCATTCAGGCCATTTGGCTCATAAAAGTTATTAAAGAGAGAATACACACTATCCTACCTAATTCCAAACATTTACTTTCATTTTTGGATATCTGGTCATGGCCCTTGTGTTTTAATGTGTTATTTTGTGTCTTATGCATTGAAATTTAACGGCAGAATTGGGATATACACAACTGAAGCACATTGAAATTTAGGTGGGTGTTTTAAAAGGTGCTTTAAGAGGTTAACAGCTCTTAATTAACAGAACACTGAAAACATATGCCAGTTCAGGACATGGTCCGTGTTTTGGTAATAGAATCAACATTTTTGATCTTTATTCTTTCATGGGATGTGGGCATCACTGGCATTCATTGTCCATTCTTAATTGCCCTTCAACTAAATGGCCTGCTGTGCCATTTCAAATGCCAGACAAAAGTCAACCATACTATTGTGGCTCTAGAGTGTTTTTTTTCCCATTCTTCAAAAAAAGTTTTAAAGATCAGCCAACAATTACAAACCAAACAGTTTAACTTCAGTGGTGGAGAAACAGCTAGAAAACAATTATGTGGAATAGAATCATGGCACATGGAAAATTTGGGTTGATCCAGAAGAGTTAGCATGAATTTTTGAAAGGAAAATCATGTCCAACTAACTGGCTGGAGTTTTTTTGAAGAGGCAACATAGAGGTTTGATGAGAGAAAGACTGTTCCACGAGGTGTTTGATACTAGTGCCATCCAACAAACTTGTGAGGAAAGTTATAGGTCATGAAATAAAATGAACAGCACCAACATGGATACAAAATTGACTCAGGCATAGGAAACAAAGAGCTATGGTTAATGGGTCGTTTTTGTGTCAGAAGAAGTTTTGTAGTGGAGTTACTTAGGTGGCAGCGTTGAAACCCTTGCTTTTGGGATAAATATGTGATCTAGATCTTAGTGTGCACAGGACAATCTTACTGTTTGCAGGTGACAAAAACTTGGGAGAACTATAGACTGTGAAGAGGACAGTCTAGGACTTGAAAAAGACATTGACCTCTTGGTGGAGTGGGCAAATAGAAGGCAGATGAAGTTCAATACTGAGACAAATGAGGTAATGACGCACTTTGGCACAAAGATAACGGAAAGACTGCTTAAAATAAAGCCTCCTATTCTAAATGGCTTGCAGGAGCAGAGAGACCTGGGAGTATGTGTACGTAAGTCATTGAAGATGGTAGGACAGGTGGAGAGAGTTGCTGATAAAGGAAGTACAGAAGGGCTTTACAAGACTAATATTTGGGCTGAGACAGTTCAGCTTTGAGGAACACAATATTCCAATGATTTGAGGAGTTGCAAGATCACTTCACTTTTGTAATCAATGCCTCTATTTATAAACTCAAGGATTTTATAAACCTTCTTAACAAGTGTTTTAGTTTGCCTTCAGAGAATTATGCACATGAACCCCAAGTTCCCTCTGCTCCTGTACTCACCAAAAGTTGAACCACAGATCCTGTATTGTCTCTCTGTGTTTCTTCTAACAAAATACATAACCTCACATTTTTCTGCATTGAGTTTCATCTGCTAGGTTTCTGCCAATTCAGTCAAATTGTCGATGTGACTCAACATCGTCCTCACAATTAACTATTCTCTCTAGCTGAGTATCAGCTGAAAATTTAGTGATTTTACCTTCAACACCTGTCTTCCAGTCATTTATGTAAATCAGAAAAGGCTAGAGTCCCAATGCCTGAGGAACACCACTCTCAATTGGTCTCCAGTCTGAGAAATGCCCATCTATACATACCATCCATTTCCCATCTTTTAGCCAACACCTAATCAATGCTGCCGAGAATCCATCAATCCCAAACATTTCTAATTTACTAATCAACCTCCCATGTGGCACCTTGTCAAAAGCTTTGTGAAACTTCATCCACTACCCTCATCCACTGCCTGTGTCACCTCGTCAAAGAACGTAATTAAATTTGTCAGTCATGACCTTCCCTTGAGAAAGCCATACTGACTGTCCAGCATTAACCTATCTTTACCTAGGAGTGTGCACCTTATTCCATATTATGGCCTCCATCAGTTTTCCTACTATTGATGTCAAGCTGACAGGTCTGTAGTTTCCTGGAACAAAAACAGAAGTTGCTGGAAAAGTTCAGCAGGCCTGGAAGCATCTGTGAAGAAAAAATCAGAGTTAACATTTCGGGTCCGGCGACCCTTCCTCAGAACAGGATTTCCTGGGTGATCCTTTGCTTATGTCTTAATCAACGATGTAATATTTGCAATCCTCCAGTCCCCTGGGACGAATCCTGTGTTCACAGAGGCCTGAAAGATTTCTGTAAATTGCTCTGTGATTTGCTCCCTTACCTCTCTCAGCAATCTAGGATGGAGCCCATCTGGGCCTGGTGACTTCTGTACCGAAAGTATTGGCAGCCTTTTCAGAAACTCTTCTTTATCTGTCACAATACTGCTCAGTTGTTCAATACCCACATTTTGAGTTGATCTATTGTCACCAATTTCTAATTTGGTGAAGACAGAAGCAAAGTATTTATTTAAGACCTCTGCCATATCCTTTGCTCCAGTGAGTAGTTTACCCTGTTTTTTTTCCTTATGGGCCACACTTTATCCTTCACTAATCTTTGACTGCTAATATATTTGAAGAATATTTCACTATTTATTTCAGTGTAGTCTATCATCCTTTTCTCATGCTTCCTCTTATCCTTTCTTATTCCAGCCTTAGCTTCTCTCCCGCATTTGCGATAATCATCCTGATTTCAATTGCTATTATTATTCTGGGATGCATCATTCCTTCTTAATTTTCTCATCAATATCCTTGGTCGTACAGGGTATTCTAGCTTTGGATGCCCCATATTTATTTTACGGAAGTATTTTTTTAAAATCATGAATGTTCTGGACAGAAAGGATAGGGAGAAACTGTTTCCATGCATTAATGGATTGAGAACCAGAGGATACAGTTTTGAAGTGTTTTGCAAAAGAAGCAAAAGGGAGGTGAGAAAAATAACTTTCTCGCCCAGCAAGTAGTTGGATTATGGTCAGACAGCCAATGCAAACATGATGGGCTGAATCACTTCCTTCTCAATTCTGTGAGCTGTGAAGTGACATGTTGCTCAATTCCTGGAAGATGCTTGTTCCCAAGAGGGCATTAGTGAATGAGATAGGTATTTACAATGATTTCATGGTTAGAATCAGACTAGTTTCTTTATGGTTTCAGATTCATTATTGAATTTTAAATTTCACCATCAAGAGCTGATTAGCTTAAAATCGTTCAATCAACTCTGAAAAGGCTGTAAAATCCACTTACTTCATCAGATCCAAGGCAAAATTATAAATGAGGGATACCAATCTTTAAATGTCAGGTTAAGGATAACCTGGAACATTGTCCTTTGTCTTCAGCCTAGTGAATGGTGCAACATACTCAAGTGGCTGAATGGCCTCCTCCTGTTCCTATGTTGCTACCTGGAAAGCATTGTACTCAGAGAAGTCAGTTGCAGTTTGTAGCTGACAGAGTGCTAAAGCAGAAGTTGTCCCAGGCAAAAATCATGCTGTGAGCAGACCCCAGGCAGTTAAACCAGAGAAGATGCTTGGAAGGCATTGATCTTTCGGTGCTGTGGAAAATGGGGTGAAGGAAGCCTATAAATAGTAGTTATTTGATGTGGTTAAGACAGATTGAGGCTGAAAAAACTGAGCATCAGCTCATTGAACTTAGCTCTTGATAAAAGCTGAAACCATGCTGGTTTTTAGATACTTGGGACCTGTCTCAGGAGTGCTGAGGAACTTAATCTTGGTGGAAGAGATTGTATGACCAAGACACACTCAGTCATTGAGGCAACCCACATCAAAGAAGTTTATGAGGGAATTTTGAAATCAAATCTTTGAATTTAAAAGATGGCAATCACTTGTAAAGAGGTCAAAGCATTGATGAAATTTGCTTATTCACAGTATCACTGTTGCCTGGGTGAGTTGCCAAGAAACTTGTGAAATCTATATTAATGACATCTGCTATTTGATGTGCTCATTGATGTGTTAGACCACAATGTATATATGAACTCATATTTACCAGGTGGTAATTCTTCATGTTAGTTATAAGCTGCTTAAATATTCTAAATTGTTATTCTTTTCTCATCTTGAAAATTAAAGATGAGTTTGTTTGTTTAAAAATGTGGAACCATGTGGCTTGGTTCTTTCAGTAAATACCTGGTATAGTGATTGTAATGATCAGGAGTTCTCTGATTGGGGCTGTCAATCTGGCTCAATCAGGGAGCCCTGGCTGACAGATGAAAAGGGTTTGTCAGAGATGCTGACTCTGAGTGAGGCAGTACTAAAGTCAGGGACCATTCATGTATAAATAAAGGGTAACCGGCCTCTGTGAAGTCATTTCACCTGGGATCTAAACTTTACATTAAACAAAAAGGAAGGTACTTCTCAGTAACCAGATTGTAACATAAATGGAGTGGTCTTATCCAGGATCATAACAAAAAGCAGGGAAAGTCAGTAACTTTTTTTTTCTAGAGACATTGCATTTATTGTCATCCAGTCACAGGATGCAAAATTCAACTCCTTCACAACTGTTTTTATTGACTTTTTGAGTGGCACTCCATAATGGCACCTGTGTCATGAATGCAAAGATGGGATGTCTGCTGAGAGTGTGGAGATTTGGCAGACTGTAACAGCAGTCAGCATGTAACATTAATTTAACATCAGTATTGCCATTTGCAAGCTTAAAGCACTAGCAATGCTATTTCTCAGGCACACACCGCTGAAAAGAATCAGTGACAGGAAGGCTCACCCCAAACAGTTCGACGGAAAGGGATGGTCAACTACTCACCTAGTTGCTGATTGACTTCTGATGGCTAATATTGCAATTACTAAAGTATTTGTTATTCCAGAATTCTTTTAAAGTAGCTGGAGTTGACATGGAATGGACTGTGCTGTCGGAATTTTCCCTGACTTTATGGATTCTGTGTAAGCCATTTGCTCCCAGATTTGGGTGAAATAGCAAGCATTCCCCTTGGGCCAGAGCATGATGCATTAGCAAAGTTGGTCTAAAGGACCTTGTAGTCCCCTGTGGATAGATCGCATTTCTTTAGGAGGTAGAGAGATGTGATCATAGAACTTCAGAGTGCGCTGCCTAACAAGGTGACCAAGTAATTCACTCTCCTTTCACCTCAGGATTTCCCACAAACATTTCAGGATGTGTTCCCTTTTAAGGCTGACTTTGTATTCCAGGCTGGCTTTAAGTGAATCTTCACTTGCACAAAGCTGGGCCCCCTGCTGAGGAGTGCAGCCACTCAACTGAGCACTTAGCTCTGGCTGCCTATAGCAATCATGCAAATTAACAAACAGGCATGAAGTTGGTGAGATAACAAGGTGCAGAGCTGGATGAACACAGCAGGCCAAGCAGCATCAGAGGAGCAGGAAGGCTGACGTTTCGGGCCTAGACCCATGCAATGGCTGAAGATTAATCATTCATTGTGATCGCTGTGCACACTTCCATGCACTACCAATCTTTTCTTTCATGGATTAAAACACTGGGAGAGGCCATTTGGCCCATTGCAGTTTTGCTTATCATGGAAAGAGCTTCCCAACTTAATCCCATGATCTAGTTTCATCCCCATAACTCTGCAAGTGAGTTCCCTTCCTACACACACCAGACAGGGAGCAATGAACAATAATCAGGCTCAGGAACCTTGTTTTTTTTTAGTATCTTTAATCAAGTATTCTCACCATTCTTAACCTGACTGAGAGTCACGAACACAATACTGACAAGCAACTGAATCTGGCACTTTAATGGTATCTAAAAGTCTTACAATCTGTCATGCCATTTTGGATAAAAGGAGGAGTGTAGGGCTGATTTTCTGTGAATTCAGCACTGGCCTCAGAGATGTGGCATCTAGGCCACATGTAATTTGATCCAGAATTATTTTGATACCCTCCCAGGTTCTTGGGATGGAGTAATTTTAATATTTCCTCAGCTTGCACCAGGAGAGTTGCTAAATAGGTGCCATTCCTGAACGCTCAGCAGGATTGTGGCATAACAACTTGCCAATTGCATGGATGAAAGCGGTGATTCCCAATGGTTTGAGATTGAAAAGAAATGTATTGATCCATACTGGAAGTGTAAAGGGGAAAAGCTTTTCCAAGCTGTTCCCTCCATCTATTGATTTCGGGATTGTTAACCATACCCATTGTCAACTGCCTTCAAGATATACTAGCCAAAGTAGGCCAAGATCATCATCAGAATTTCCTTAAAGTTGACTATGGAGGAAAGGGGCTGAGTATTAAAGTCACCTATGCCCAGTGGACAACCCATCTGAGTAGCTCCTTCCTTGCTTGTCCATTGGGAACTTCCTTGGTGTGGTGTGTTCAGGGATGAACGTGACCTGGGTCATTTCTTTAAAGTTCTAGAAGACACCTATGAGATGGAGCAAGACAATTTTATGATTTGGACAGGATAATACAATTATAAAGTAGCACCCTTTAAGTATCCAACTGATGGAATACACTGCCATCTAATGGACAATAGAAAGAAATGACCAACATCCTGATTAAATAACAAAGCAATGAAATACGTATCACATCGAATCATAGAATAAAAGAATGGTTACACTACAGAAGAAGCTCATTTGGCCCATTGAATATGTGCTAGCTCTCTGCAAGGAAAATTTCATGAGCTCACTCTCTATTTGGCAACAATAAGAAATATTTCACTGTGTCTTTGATCATTCCATTGTGTTTGTAAATAAATGAGTTAAGACATTTTATCGAAGCTTGTACTTCTTTACAATTATTAACTGAAGAGATTTCATGCCTGATAATTAACAGCTATCTTTAACATCTGTTATAAACACAAATAATGACAGGAATACACATAAGGTTAGTCAGCATCTGCAAGAATAAAATAAGGTAACATTCGAGGGGGAGTGTTACATCAGAGTTAATTGGTTCAGGATGGGAAAGGACCTTCATAAATTTAAAACAAAAAGAATTGAGGAAATCAGTAGGTCGTGACCAAAAGTTTAAGTGTATTAACTATTTTAATAAAGTTACAATTAGTGGATTTAAAAGCTTATTGACAGATGCAGTTGTCTCCCATTTTATTGGTTATCAGTGAAGAATAAATTGTGTTTCTCTATACATTCCTCTGCAATTTCCTATTGCTTCCAACAGTTTTTTTGTGCTACTTGTTTCTCTGTCCTTTTCATTGAAAAAAAACAGACTTTCCTAATATAGTAAAGCCACATTGCTCCTGCTGTTAACCGATTGCACTTGTTATAGTTATGGTTGTATATACTGGTATGGAGGTTTTTCAGTATATTTTGCTTACCAATCACTGGGGTGATTGGGAGAAGTAGATAGAGAGCACAGATGCTGGCAACAAAACCAGCATTTAATTAACTTGAATACTCCTGTGGGAAGAAAATCATGTTTGCTGATGTCTGGAAGTGAGATGGCCTCTTTAACTCATGTCATTCTGTCAGAGTTTCTCTCTGCTCCCTAAACTCAAACAACATTCACTTGCTTGTTTATTCTTTATATGAAAACATTAACAAATGCCTGCAGCCACTAACCTTGGTCTCTCTCTGTCTCTTCCTTGCATTAACCTTCTTCTCAGCTAATTATTGCATTTTGGTTATCAATTATTTCAAGGAACAGTTACAATGGTGTTGTAGTCTGTCAATTGCAGCCAGTGACACTGTTAACTCTGTGTCTAAAAGTTGTGACTTCGAGTTCTGTGCAGAGCCTGACACGGAATCAAGAATAACCCACCAAGGCAACACTCTGGGCAACACTACCAGAGGTGCTTTCTTTCAGAGGAAAACTAAACCAAGGCTCCATCTGTCTTCTCAATTGGGTATCGTGGCACTGTTCCGACACTGAGCCGGGGAGATAAACTGGGCAATAATTGTGCCTGCATCAACACCACAAGAGCAGATTAACTGGGCATTATCACATTGCCATTTGTGGGAACTTGATATATGCAAATTGACTGACCATTGCTGCAATAACTACACTTTAAAATAACTTTTTCGCTGAAGAATGCTTTGGGCCATCCTGTGGTTATGATACAATTGCAAGTCTTTTAGTTTCTTCTTTTCATAATGGTAGAGTGGCATTGAATAGTGAAAGGTAATCCATATTGAATAGGTCAACCATTACAGCTCAAGAGAATAATTGGAAATAGACATCTTTCTGGTCTGAGAGAAAAAAAAACAAGTAAATGTTGTGAATTTCTAGCAGTTCAATTAGTTCAGTCCCATATCCTTTATTAAATTTACTGAATGAATTACAAAATTTCACTTGCTATATTTGCAGCATGATACTAGAATAGGTATGATAGCACTATTCAAAGTCTAGGGTGTGAGACTGTGATACATTGAGTTTTTTCTTAGCTCTGAATTGCTGCCATGATATATTCTTCCATCATGTAGGTAATTTCTTTAGTTATTAATGGCTCCCCAGCTTCTCTGTATGCAAAGCATCAGTTCAAAAGATAATGCTGCCCTCACCACTGTGAACCTCCAAACAACTCTTGTATCATTTCCTTCACATCCCCGATAACCCCTCTCCCTCCCTATACCACATCCCATTTACTTTCCCTTCTTCTCTCAACTAATCATTTCCTGTTGACTTTTCTTTCCCTTTTTCCCTTCACTTTGTGCATCCCAAGAGTCTCAAAGGAATGAAAATTGGATGAATTATTCAAATAATCCACTCTGTGAAATTACCACACAGGCAGTAAAGAACCAAGTTAAACAGTTCTTTTGTGTTTCAGGGATAGCAGGAACTGCAGATGCTGGAGAATCCGAGACAACAAG
>NC_063340.1:71056074-71103786 GCF_021869965.1 Rhincodon typus
TGCGAACCGAGCGTAGGTGTTCTGCAAAGCGGTCCCCGAGTCCCCGAAACGTCAGCCTCTCTGCTCCCCCGAAACGTCAGCCTCTCTGCTCCTATGATGCTGCTTGGCCTGCTGTGTTCATCCAGCCCTGCACCTTGTTGTCTTTTGTGTTTCAGTCAGCTCTTGCTGCATTTCCTCTTCACCACTTCAGCAGGGTAGTACCATTGAAGCAGCCCAGCCAGCTAATTGGGGCAGGTTCTGGTGCAACAATCTTACTGGCATGATGGGAATGCATCGCATTGCTACTGACACCAACCTTATAATTTGGGATTGAGTCTTGGCCCGTTCATCACAATGGCAGACATAACTTCAAATATTCAGCAGGGTAGAGACCCTCTCATGGCAAAAATAGTAGTAAAGTCTTGAAACCCATGTCCACTTCCCATCTGACAAAATCATGAAGGAGTCATGCATGTAAGACCTACAAAGGCAACTGGCATATAAATATCAACTGTCTCCACTCCTGCACGTATTTTGTGAAGTAAGTATTTATAGCCCAATGTATGCAGATTAAATGAGGTAGGAACAGGTCTGAATCTCGTAGATTCATTTAAATAGCCAGGATAATCTTCGGGAGAGGCAACGTACTGCTTTGGATCTGGATCCTGGACATCTTTGTGAAAGCGAGGCACACTTTAGGCATGGTAAGACACTCATTGGGGGAGATAAGGTACCTTTTGGGATTGTTAGAAGTGGACAAGCTTGTGCATAAAAAGTGCATTAACTCATTGAGACCATTAGGCTGTCCATGAACTGTCAAAACTGTCAAAGGGATCTATCAAGGTGGCAAAGCACCTGACAAGACTAACAAAGGTATCTAACAAGACCTTCAAGGCATTTAAAATTCTAGACCTTTTAATATTTGAAAGAAGTGTAGAGCATATAATCTAGGACTGAGCGTGTGGATGTTCAATAAGCAAGTTAAAATTTTTATTAGATTTTGTCACCTAATTTACCTAATTCAGTTTGTAGTTTGTAGTTGGCATTATAGTTTAAATTTCTGTATTTGCCAGACTTATGAAATTTTTTTTTCCGAGGATTTCAGTGAAAGAGCAATATAATTAAGAGCCAACCAACTGGATCCTCATCAAATGATTGCAATACACCTTTGGTGTTGAGAGCATTTATAAGTAGTCAACTTTAGCATGACTTTCAATAGAGCGTGGAATTGAGCACTTCAGGGAGTTAAGCAGAGGAAGGGGAAGAGATGTTTGGTTGTATTTTGCCTCAAGTTTTTCAGCTTCCAAGAACTGATTCTTGTTCTGTTATTGGTGAAGAATCATGCTATTCGCGAGTGTCTGGCAAATGATTAAGACTTATTCTGTTCCTAAGACTTAAAATACAATGTTTTGAGTGAGAAATGAGTAGGAAAGGCACTTACAGTGGTGGAGTGGTATCATGAATCACAAGATGGCAGAGAAAGCAGCTGATTGCTGAGGAGGACTGGTGAGTATTTTTGATCTTTAAAGTAAAATTAAGGTCTTAAGTTTGTGTTCAGATCTCTAGTCATTTTTTTTCCTTTTCATAAAAAATTGCATGTGAAGCATAAGATTGATATTGGTGTAAAAAGAAATTAATAACAATAAAGTGAAAAATGCAGGGAGACTAGAGTAATAAATGAATAATTGCTCCAGAAATTGGTCTCCCTCTCAGACTGGGTCATTCAAATGTGCTCTGTGAGCAGGGACAATAGAGTGTGATTGCATCTGAAGCAGGTTTAGGGATCTAGCAGGGGTTTGTGGGTAGGGATGATATCGAGGGAAGTGGGGTGTGTAACATCCGTAGTACTAGGAGTAATCTTCAAGAATCCTTAGATTTTGTAAAAATGAGTTCTACGTTACACTAAACCATAATTTTTTGTTTCCAGGTGGGTGTACAGAAGCAGGAGAATGGCTACCTCCATGAACTGGACCTTTAAAAATAGCTAACTGAGCTCAGCACTTTTGATGTGAGGGGAATTGCAGGCCGGTTTGGAAATCAGGGCATTGACCCAGGAAAACGTGAAGAAGAGGCCTAGTGTGGTACATATTATAACTAGCCTGAGGTTTCTGGCACTGTATTCAAATTTTAAATGTAAATATTGAAACATCAAAACATCCGTTCTGCAATCACACAATATGTGCCATCCAAGCCAAGTCATCTAATGACTTCTCTCTAGTCTCCATACCTTCCTAGCCAACCCATTCTCATGTAGCCATCTCTTGACTCTTTGTAGCCTTTATGTCAAGGTAGTGCCAACTCACGCCAACCCATACGCCCACCAACATTTGCTCTTTCATCTACCATTGAACAAATATCCACCAAGGGCAATACACTGTTGAGGAAAAAAAATGAAGTTCTATAAAATAATGTAAATGCATTAAAACTTCCACTCTTTCAAAAAAATACACTCTCAGTCATAAAAGAATCTCTCCATTGTCAGCAACACCAAATTCCAAATCAGCAACATCCATGCTGAAAATGGGAAACGCAGGCAGCTATCTTAAAAGCTTAGGATATGGAGCTGGCAGTTTTGTCATCTCTATGCACCTGACCCGAGAACAAAAATCATGACATCAAAGTCGCCTCCACCAACCTTCTACCAATGCAATTTACCAGTTGTTGTGTCCCTTAATCTTTGAAGCAAATGTATACCTTGTGAGCTGGAAAACAGGCTTTCTATTTACAGGAAGCTAATGGACCCATAAATTTCAGTACGCTGCTTGAGGAAAGGTAAACAGCCTATTTCAAGGACACCATGCAGTTAATGGGCAGAGTAGTGTTCTTTTGTGTTTATCACTGGGATCTCCATATTTCTGAGAGACCCCCTCAATGTCTAATAGAGCATTTGCAAATTTAGAAAGATCCGTTCCATGCCTTACAGCATCTTATGTGTTTTTGTTGAAATGCAGGGAAATATGACACATAATTTGTTCACTGCAAGTTCCACAAGTAAGACAAATGGCCAGGTATTATTTTAATGTTGTTGGTTCAGGGATAACTATCAGCTAGGATACCAGAAGAAATTCCTTGCGATTCTTCAAATAGCATGATGGGATCATCTACATCCAGCTACCAGGACAAGTGAGGCCTCGATTTAGCATCTTAAATGAAAGATACCACCCCTAATGTACAGCAAATTTGCATTTAGTTGCAAACTTACATTATGTGTGGTCAAGACTTCGGAGTGTCTCTTGAACCTATATATCTTCTGTCTAAAGGAAGAGATTATTATTAAGCATTTGGAGAATTCATACAATGGAGGATGAGGCCATTCAGCCCATTGGGTCTGCACTGACCCTCCACAGAGCATCTCACTCAGACTCAGCTCCCCTACCCTATCCATGTAACCATGTATTTACCATGGTTAAACCACTTAGCCTGCACATCTGTGGACTCTATGGGGAAACTTACCACAGTCAATCCACCTAACCTGCACATCTTGAGACTATGGGAGGAAACAAGAGCATCCCTAGGAAACCCAGGCAGACACAGGGAGAATGTGCAAACTTGATACAGACAGTCTCCCGAGGCTGGAATTGAACCCGAGTCCCCAGTGCTGTGAAGCAACAATGCTGATCACTGAGCCACCATGCCATCCAAAAAAAAGCTTACTGCTATCATTTGATTAACCAAGTTAACAATTTTATCACAATAAACAAGGATAGCTGAATCACAGAGATGCCCACTTAACAGCCTCATGCCAATGCAGCTGGCATTACCCAAGACAAATTGAGGAATTGTTACATAGAAAGCACAAAAATCAAACACATTTCTGCAGAATCCTTGATTCAGGAAGTGGGGGGTGGGGAGGGGTGTGTCATAAAGAGCTACCACAGCCCTCACCCTTACTACTGAATCACTTCCTCTCGTCCTCTCTATGGTTTCTATCCTGTCCGCACTTACCTAAGGCCAGGGTTTCTCGGTGGTTCTGGGCCTCTCCCTAGGTGCACTGCTGGCAGCTGTCACCACTCCCTCCAACCCAAACTGCAATGGACAGTTGCCAGCCTCCAATTGCCTGGCAGCTCCCCCATGGGTGGAATTTCCTCAGGGAGGCTCCTTTCTGGCCTGTTTCAATTTTAACATGAGAGGGGAGCCTCAAGGACGCTCCCACCAGCTCTCTGACCTGCTGGCAAACCCCTCACCACCTCAATTAAACACCAAGGTTTTTTGTTAGCACTCGCATCCTGTGTTTCACCTCCTATAATGCATGTGTTTATGCGTTAAAATCTCATGAAGTAAATCCATCCTGAAAGACATCAACCATTGTTGCCATCAGTTCCTTGAAACTGGATTCTTGTGCTTCAGGATCTGGAGCCAGCAGGCAGTAATAACTATACATTTTTCTCTCAAGAGCAGACTGTGCAGTGCCAAGGAACACCAGGCTACATCTGGTATTTGACATCCCATGAAGAGAAATTAATGGCTCTAATTGACTTCTACTCTCGCCTGGCAGTTGAAGATGGAAGCGGGAATATTTGTACCCTGAGTAAGCAACTTTGTTTGAATGTTACAACGCACTATTCAATCTCTTCACCGCCTACCACCTTGCTTATATCTATAAAGTAGTTAATTATGACTGAGCTCTGTTCAAGCATGCCAGAGTTAACTGAACTGCTTTCTCCCTGCTGCTGCTGCAGGCCAGGCTACAGCTTAGAAAGTTGCTGAAGACCAAGATTAGCAGTTCTGAGGGGATACAGAAAGCATAGATAAGCACCTGGAAACCTAGGGAAAACTGTAGGAGTGAACAGTGCCAGTGGAGAGGCTAATGAGTGCACGTCAACTGGCAGTGACCCAGAAGAAAACTCTGTTAACATTCTTCTTTGGTGCCAGGGTGCCAAAGGGAGCTCATGCTAAAGATTTGACAAGTCTTGTGTTTGTCACAGGACTTGTTGGTCCTCAATGGAGTACCATTTCTATTGCACAAAGCTCATAACCTTTTGCAGTAGTCCAGGACTTCATCTATTGCATCGAATATGTAGGTGTCCACGAGTGCTGATGTTATAATTCATGATTGGGTGGTGAAGGCTTCGAGCAGCAATGGTTTCATTCTGGTCAATGAGTCTTGGTGAGATGCAACCATTGTTTGATGAGCTGAAACTTTCAAATGACAGTATTGCAAATGTGATGAGAAGAATGCACTGATAATCAAGCCCAATACCCTGCAATTTTACCTTAATTTGGATAAGAATATAGGAGGCATGATTAGTAAGTTTGCCGATGACACAAAAATTGGTGGTATAGTCAACAGTGAAAAAGGTTATCTAAGAGTGCAATGGCATTTTGATCAATTGGGCCAGTGGGCCGAGCAGTGGCAGATGCAGTTTAATTTAGATAAATGTAAGGCGTTGCATTTTGGTAAGACTAAGCCGGGCAATACTTATATAATTATTGGTAGGGCCCTGGGGAGTGTTTCAAACATTGAGCCCTAGGGGTGCAGGTACATATTTCCTTGAAAGTGGCATCACAGGTAGACAGGGTGGTGAATAAGGCATGCTTGCTTTCATCGGTCAGACCATTGAGTACAGGAGTTGGGATGTCATGTCACAGCTGTACAAGACATCGGTAAGGCCACATTTGGCATACTATGTTCAATTCTGGATGCGCTGCTGTAGGAAGGATGTTATTCAACTGGAAAGGGTGTAAAGAAGATTTACAAAGATGTTACCAAGACTGGAAGGTTTGAATTATAAGGAGAGGCTGGATAGCCTAGGTCTTTTTCCCTTGGAGCATAGGAGACTGAACAGTGACCTTATAGAGGGTTATAAAACCATGAGGCAAATTCATAAGGTGAATAGCCTAGGCCTTTTCCCCAGTGTAGGGAAGTCTAAAACTAAAGCACGTAGGTTTAAAGTGAGAGGGGAAAGATTTAAAATGGACCTGAGGGGCAATGTTTTCACACAGAGTGTGGTGCATGTATGAAATGAGCTACCAGAGGAAGTGGTAGAGGCAGATGCAATTACAACATTTAAAAGGTACATCAATAGGAATGGTTTAGAGTCAGCACGGTCATTGTATGATTCTTAAAAACATGTGGCAAATGCTCATTAGCATCTAAGCTATGGTCTGGCATTAGAGTACAAACACAGGCATACTCATAAAACACAAAAAGACAACAGTCTTTGCAGAGATTTTTTTTACTAAGTCAAAAAGGTAAAACATCCTTGTTGGTTCAGGTTTTGACGACAAAAGACAGAATGTGATGAGTTCTCTTGGTCCACTGGGTTTTCTGTCAATGAAATTGAAATACTGACTGCTGTAGACTGATGGAAGAACATCAGTGCTGATTGTAATCAACCTGGATCCAAGTATTTGGAATGTCCAAGTTTTCAATCTTTACAAGGCAACCAGAAATACTGTTACATGGAAAGTTTATCAGGTTCCCACAAATGTCTATTGAGAAAGGTAAACAGTTTTGCAGCTTCTGAGGTGCCTTTCTTACTGACCACTTACGTCTGTAAAATAGAAGACTGAGTCTTGAAAGATCCCTTGGCAACTTTTAGCATGGAGACCCCATTATCTTTTCATAACCAGGTTTCCCAGTCATTTAAGTGCCATAACCCCCTCCTCTTACCATCTTGAATGTTTTTCTTGCTTTTGTCAAAAGTCACCTACATTTTCTAGGTGGTTTGCAGCATGCATTTGAGTTCATTCCACATGTAATAATCCCTAATAATGTCATTACTGATTAAGCCAGTTATCAGAGTAAAATCCAGCCTGATAGATTTGTTTTAAATCAACAAAATCCAAATTAGTATCAAAATCCAGAAAGAAATTGTTAGGGTTGCTTTGAATTCTGTCAATGCATTCTTTTTTAACAAACCTTCTTCATTAATTACTACAAATTACAGGAGACCTAGGGTGTAGTGTCTATCATGAGGCATAGCATTACGTTGATAAAGATTGGCAGATCAACCCAAAAGCAATGAGATAGGAAGAGTGACTAGAGAGATCCGGGATTAACCTTCACACCTCAGCCCAAAGCAATCCTTTATAAGCATCAAATACAGGCATTTCAATAGGCAGAATAGATAGTGGCTCTGTCAATTTATCCAATCTGATCAACTGCCAGTAATTCCATGCCACTTTCGTTTAGTGGAGTTTAAATGAGCCTTCCCACATTTCCAATGCCATGCTTTCAGATAATTAACTTACACTGAACAAAGGCAAAATTTGTAAATTATTCTTAGTGATCACTGGCTCAGATCTGCTTATTTGAAGATTGTATCAATCAAAGAAAAAACTCAAACTATCATTTTATTAAAGCAATATTTATCTTCAAAAATGAAGAATGAAGAAAAAAACACCAGAATGTGAGTCAATGTCAAATTCTATACTTGATTGTAGAAGTAAGTATAGAGAAAGATGGCTCAATAATGCATGACCTATCATGAGCTGCAGGGAGCAAACAGATGTTGTGAAAGGAAACCAGTCAGGAATGAATAACGAGAATTATAAAGAAGAACTGGTGAGTTTTGCTTGATTTATTTTTAGAGGGGTTGGAAGTGAGGGCAAATTTGCAGAGTGTTCCAGAGCTGATTAAAAGAGATGGGGGACTTGCACATGATTCCTCACCCGCTGGGAGGAAGCGTTCTTCAGAGGACTCTAGAACTCAGCAGAAACATGCCAGGGCACTACAACAACATACATCAGCAGTCAAAACTGTATGGCCTCACATAGGCACAATTTATAACACATGCCCTACCCCAACTCAGCACTTTCAAGTTGCAGATGCCTAACTCTAGCTAGTAGACCTTGTCTATCCTCTTATATTATAATCATAGCTTAAATTCCTAATCATAAATATTAAGGTGGGCGAATATATCTTTCACCAAATAATGAACAGTCATTCAGATTTATTGTGTTCACTCACAGAATGTGGGCATTGCTGGCTGATTTATTGCCAATCCCTAATTACCACAGAAAAAGTGGTGCTGCGCTATCTGCTTGAATCACTGCAGTTCTTGGGGCATAGGCACACATACAGTGTTTTTGGGAAGGGGTTTCTAGATATTAACACAGCAACAGTTAAGGAATGGCAATGTAGTTCCAAGTCAGGGTGATGTGGCTTGGATGGGAAGCTGCAGGTGATGGTGCTCCTATGCATCTTCTGCCTTTGTCCTTCTCAATGGTAGTGGTTACAGGTATGAAAGGAATTTGGCTAGATTGCTGCAGTGCATCAATAGATGGTACATACTGCTGCTACTGTGCGTCAGTGGTGAAAGACGTGGAGAGGGTGCCAGTGGAGAGGGTGCCAGTCAAGCAGTATGCTTTGTCCCAGATGGTGTTAAACACCTTGAGCGCTGCTGGAGCTACACTTACCCAGGCAAGTGGAGAGTATTCCATCACTGTCCTGACTTGTGCATTGTAGATGGTGGACAGGATTTGAGTGCTATTTCTCTTGCCCTCACAACACCAGAAC
The DNA here is from genome assembly GCF_021869965.1 of Rhincodon typus. Taxonomy (NCBI): domain Eukaryota; kingdom Metazoa; phylum Chordata; class Chondrichthyes; order Orectolobiformes; family Rhincodontidae; genus Rhincodon; species Rhincodon typus. Next base: position 71,064,515 of record NC_063340.1, read on the forward strand.
AGCACAACAAAAGTCTCAATGACTTGTTGAAGGCAGTCAAGGTAAGACAGCAGAGATAGTAGGAACTGCAGATGCTGGAGAATCCGAGACAACAAGGTGCAGGGCTGGATGAACACAGCAGGCCAAGCAGCATCATAGGAGCAGAGAGGCTGACGTTTCGGGCCTAGACCCTTCATCAGAAAAGGGGGAGGGGAAGGGGGTTTTGAAATAAATAGGGAGAGAGTGGGAGGCGGATAGAAGAGGGATAGAGGAGAGGATAGGTGGAGAGGAAACAAACAGGTCGAAGAGGCGGGGATGGGGCCAGGAAAGGTGAGTGTAGGTAGGGAGTTAGGAAGGGGATAGGTCAGTCCAGGGAGGACGGACAGGTCAAGGGGGCGGGATGAGGTTGGTCGGTAGGAGATGGAGGTGCGGCTTGAGGTGGGAGGAGGGGATAGGTGGGAGGAAGAACAGGTTAGGGAGGCAGGGACGAGCTGGACTGGTTTTGGTTTTGGTAAGACAGCAGTTCTCTTCTCCTTTTCACTTTGACTCCTTGATCCCGTTATTGTTTACCCTTATGTCCCAAATAGAATTGCAGGTTTTCATTCACAACGCACTGCGGCTTGATGGTTCTCTAACTATTCCACATGGAGCTGGATTTCCCTCAAAAATCAGTGTTTCCATAAAGTTGTAATGTTTGTCAAGCATTCCTTTTTTCAGGTGAGTATCCGGAAATGTTGAAAGACAATGAGCCAAAGATATATCATTGGAGTATCGTACAAGCAGAGGGTGAGAAAACTGTGCAGGCTACATATTGCCTATGTATTTTACAAAATCATGCAATTAAGCTGGACTACAAAAGATGGAGACTGAAGGAAACTGAAGTGACCAGCATTGTTGAAATCACCAAACCTCTTGAAGAATATGAGAAAATGCACACAGTCATTGTTGGTTGCACAATTTGTTATTTGTAACGTTAACCACAACTATAGACTGAAAATCCAATGTGATGGTCTTTTTTAAATTTTTGCCTTCATGTGATGAGGGTGTCGCTGGCTAGGCCAGCATTTAATGCCCACCCCTAATTGCCCAGAGGGCAGTTAAGAGTCAACCACATTCTGTGGGTCTGGAGTCACATGTAGGACAGACCAGGTAAGGATGGCAGTTTCCTCCCCTAAAGAACATTAGTGAACCAGATGGGCTTTTCCAACAATTGACAATGGATTCATAATCATTATTAGACTCTTAATTCCAGATCTTTTCTATTAAATTCAAATTCCACTATCTGCCATAGTGGGATTCCAACCCAGGTCCCCCATACATTAAATAAGGAATAGTGAGTGAGGTCCAACAGCATTTTTGAAGACTTTAGAAAGAAAGGAAAGAGTTGAATAGGGCATTAATTGGAGAGAATAAGGCTATCAAAAGCAGGTTTCTGGGGAAAGGACTCATAAAGAGGAAAGTTAGAAATATGCACCTTAAATATGACACATAGCTTTATTTGTATGATTGTCAAAGCTACCTCTTAAGTATTTCAGATAAGACATAAAGCTATTGCTGATCATTTGATTACGGGCTGGTAAAAAATACTTCTAACAGGATAATGCTACCCTCTAGTGTTGTTCACTGAAATTGCATTTTATACTGTGTGAAAGCTTTAACAGCAAAGAGACAAGAAATTTGGGAACAGAGCACTTGTTCCACTCAATCAACTCATTCTTTGTTTGCAAGTAAGTTTCTAGGTTTAAAATGTACAATTCCATTTTGTGCCAGTTATGTTCTGACCTCGTGCATGGTTTCTCCTGCAGCTCTTCCTGACAGAGTTCCAAACTCTTATTTGCTCTCCGAAATGGCCTAGCGATTCAATGTGTTGTAACTAAAACTGTTAAATAATTTGAAAAGGGATAAAACTAGATAGATCATGTCAGTCTGCTCTTGATCATCAGTAAAATATCGGAGGTGTCATCAGTAGCGCTATCAAGCTGCACCTGCTCAGGAATAACCTTCTCAGTGACGCCCAGTTTTGGTTCCGCCAGGGCCACTCAGCTCTTTACAGCTTTAGTTCAAACATGGACAAAAGAGCTGAATTCCAGAAGTGAAGTGAGAGTGACAACCCTTGACATCACGGCTGCATTCAACTGATGTGGCATCAAGGAGCCCTAGCAAAACTGGAGTTAATGGGCAGTGGGCAAACTCCCCAGTGGTTGGAGTCATACCTGGCACATAGAAAGATCTTGTGGCTGTTGTCCATCAGTCACCTCAGCTCTAGAACATCTCTGCAGGAGTTCCTCAGGGTAGTGTTCTAGGCCTAACCATCCTCAGCTGCTTCATCAATGATCTTCCCTCCATCATAAAGCCGGAAGTGGGGATTTTCGCCATTGATTGTAGAACATAGAACATAGAACAGTACAGCACAGTACAGGCCCTTTGGCCCACAATGTTGTGCCAAACTTTTACCCTAAACCTAAGGTCTGTGTAACCTCCACCCCTACCTTATACTATCATCCATATGCCTATCTAATAGCCGCTTATATGCACCCAATGAGGCTGACTCCACTACCCTCTCTGGCAATGCATTCCACGCCCCTACCACTCTCTAAGTAAAGAACCAACCTCTGACATCTCCCCTATATCTACCTCCACTGTCTTTAAAACTGTGCCCCCTCGTAATAGCTACCTCCACCCTAGGAAGAAGATTGTACATTGATTGACAGCACCATTTGTGACTCCCCACATACTGAAGCAGTCCATGTCAAATGTAACAAAATCTGGACAATATCCAGGCTTGGGTTAACAAGGGGCATGTAACATTCATGTCACACAAATGCCAGGCAATGACAATCTGCAATAGGAAACAATCTAACACCACCACCCTTGACATTCAATGGTGTAACCATCACTGAATCGTCCACTATCAACAATCTGGGGGTTACCAATAACCAGTAACTCAACTAGACTCACCAAATAAATACAGTGGCTACAAAAGCAGGTCAGAGGCTAGGAATACTGAACTGAGTAACTCACTTCCTGAATCTCCAAAGCCTATCCACCGTCCACAAGGTACAAGTCAAGAATGTGATGGAATACTCCCCACTTGCCTGGATGGATACAGCTGCAACAACACTCAAGAAGCTGGACACCATCCAGGACAAAGTAACTTGCATGATTGATATCAAATTCATAAACATCCACTTCCTCCACCACCAGTGCACAGATGCAGAAATTCATCAAAGATCCTTTGACAGCACCTTCCAAACCCACAATCATTCCATCCAGGAGGACAAGGACAGCAGATACCACCTGCAAGTTCCCCTCCAAGCCACTTACCTTTCTGACCTCCCATTCTATAACTGTATCTGTGTCAATTTGCTCCCTATGGGCATTGTGGGACAATCTACAGCACATGAACTGCAGCAGCTCAAGAAGACCACTCACCATCACCTCCTCAAGGGCAACTAGGGACAGGAAATAAATGCTGACCAACCAGCAACACTTACTTTCCATGAGTGAATAAAGAAAAGGCTAGAGTACTGACCTAGGAACTGGAAATGACAACAGTAAACATAGTGCTGTTAAGCATGCAAATTCTTCCCTCATAACATACTCCATTAATGCCAACTTTAGGAGAGCTGTCCTACAGACTCATCAAATAATAGCTTGACATGATCGTATTTACAAAGTCGTACCTTACAGACAACACCATCACCATCCCCACAGCAGTGATGGCAGCACAGTGGTGTACAAGCAGGAGAGAGTTGCCAAAGGAGTCCTCAAAATTGACTCTGAATCCTGTGAAGTTTCATGGCGTCAGATCAAATATGGGCAAGGAAACCTCGAGGTGCATACAACATACTGTCCCTATCTCAGCTGATGAATCAGTACTTTTCCATGTTGAACAGCATTTGAAGGAAGTACTGAGGGAGGCAAGGGTGCTGTCTATGTGGGGCACTTCAATATTTATCATCAAGTGGGCGGCAGCACCATTACTGACTGAACTAGTCAAATCCAAAAATGTATAGCTCCCAGACTGGTTTTGCAGTAGGTAGTGAAGGAATCAACAAGACATATATCATAAAGCACATTTGAACTCATGCTCACTCTTCTGCATATTGCAGATTCATAGATCCACGGTTGTACCATTTCCTTGCGGAGCTTAAGTGACAAGTTCACACAGTAAATATCCTCCATCATATTACACACTACCATCAAGCTAACTAGGGTAGATTTTGAAAAGATCTAGCAAAGCAAGACTGGGCATCCATGAAGTACTATAGGCCAGCAGCCACAGAATCGTGACATAATCTGTGACCTCATGACTTGGCATATCTCCCGCTCTGCCATTATCACCAAGCCAAGAATTCAACCTTTGTTCAATGAAGGGTGCAGAAGGGCATGCCAGTAGAGCACCAGGCAGACCTAAAATTGAACTGGTGAGGTTACATCACAGGACCACTTGCACGTCTAATAGCATAAGTAGGAAGTAATACACAGGGTCACAGGGTTATACGATTCCTCAACAGCAGATCTGATATCTGATCTAAACTGCATAGTCCACACGCACGCACATACACACACACACACACACACACACACACACACAGAGTTGCGAATGGTGATGGAAAATCAACGAAATCACAGGGGAAGTGGTTCCACAAATAGCCCCATCTTCAATATTGGGGGAGTCCCGAATATCAGTGCACAAGATAAGCCTGAAGCATATGCAACAATTTTCAGCTAGAAGTGCTACTGTAGCCAATTTGATTCACTCCGTGTGATATTAAGAAGTGACTGAAGTCACCGGATACTGCAAAGGCAATGGGCCCAAACAACTTACCTGCAATATTTCTTAAAGACATATGCTCCAGAACCTGCTCCAGTACAGTTACAGCAAAGGCATCCACCTGACAATGTGTAAAATTGCCCAGGTATGTCCTATACACACAACAAAAGACAAATCCACCCGAGCCAATTACCATTGCATCAGTCTGCTCTCAATTACCAATGAAGTGATGAAAGGTGTCATCAACATTGCTATCAAGCAGCAATAACTGGTCAGCAATAACTTACTCACTAATGCCTGGTTTGGGTTACACCAGGGCTGCTCAGCTCCTAACCTCATTACAATCATTGACAAAAGAGCTGAATTCCAGAGATGAGGTGAGAGTGACAGCCCTTAACATCAAACCCAATTTTGACCAGTGTGTCATCAAGGAACTCTAGAAAATTAGAATGAATGGGATTTGAGGGAAAGCTCTCCTCTGGTTGGAATCATATCTAGTACAGAAGAAAATGGTAATGGTTGTTGGACAGCTCCAGAACATCTCTTCAGGCATTCCTCAGCATAGTACCCAAGGCCCAAACATCTTAAATTGCTTTATCAAAGGGCTTCCCTCCATCATAATATCAGAAGTGGAGATGATCCCTGATGATTGCACAAAATTCAGCACCATTTGCGACTCCTCAGATACTGAAGCAGTCCACGTACAAATGCAACAAAAGCTGGATAATGTCCGGCATTGGGCTTACAAGTGGCAAGTAAGTTCATATCGTGTAAGTACAAGGCAATGACTATCTCCAACAAGAGAGTATCTATCCATTTCCCCCTGACTTTGAATGTCATTACCATTGCTGAACTCCATTATCAGTATACTGCTATCACCATTGACCATAAACTGAAATGGACCAGTCATATAAATACAATGCCTGCAAGAGTGGTTCAGAGGCTAAGCATCCTGTAGCATGTAACTCACCTCCTGACTTCCCAAAGCCTGTCTACAAGGCACAAGTTAGGGCTATGTTGGAATACACCCCAAATGCCTGAATGAGTGCAGCTCCAACAGCACTCAAGAAGCTTGTCTCAGTCCTAAACAATCAAGCCCATTAGACTGATGCCGCATCCATAAATATTCATTCTGGCTCCCTCCAATGCACACTATCAGCAGTGTATACCATCTACAAGATGCTCTGCAGAAATGTGAGACAGCTTCTTAGACAGCAATTCCAAGCCCATGATCATTACTATCTAGAAGGACAAGGGCAACAGATACTTAGCAATACCATCACTTACAAATTCCTTTCCAAGACACACACCATCCTGGCTTGGGAATATATTACTATCCCTTCAGCGTCGCTGGGTCAAAGTCCTGGAACTCCCTCCCTAAGAGCATTGTGTATGGGCCAACACCTAATCACAAGAAGGACACAGTTGGACCCATCATGCCTGCATTGGCTTAATTATCTAGTCCAGTTCCATTATCTAGTGCCAATCTCCTGCCTTTTTTTCCATATTTCTGCACACTATTACTTTTCAAAATAAAAGAATCCAATCCAGCCTTGAAAACTCAACTGAACTTGCCTCTACGAGATTTCCAAGCAGTCCATTCCATACCCTAACAACTCACTGTGTGAAAAAGCTTTTCCTCACATCACTCTTGCTTCCATTGTACATCAAATTAAAATGGATGTACAGCAGTAATCCAAAAGGCAGCTCACCACCACCTTCTCAAGGGCAACTACAGATGGGTACTAAAACACTGACCCAGCCAGTGAAGCTCACATCTCATTAATGAATGGAAAATATTACTTTACCTCTGCATCTCTTTTATCCGAGGCATTTTCCCTATTTCAGATCTCCTCACTTACAGGAATTTTGGAATTTTACCTGCAAAGCTGTTTCACAAGCTTCAAAACTCTCAGCTAACTGTATGTTTGCAATTTTGACTAACCTCTCCTTAAACCTCTCAGTTGAGTATTGCAACAGACTTTTGCAACTAACACAACACACCTATCCTCGACTGTTTTGATTCAATGAAATCCATTTTTTACATTCTGCTGAGCTTACTCAGTTAACTTGTGATGCCTGGCCCCTTCAGGTACATGCTTTTCTGCTCTCCATTCACCTACACCATTGCATTTTTCCACATAATGCTTTAGAGATCCAGAATAAAGGCAAGTTTACTTTTGTCTTTGACAACAAGTGTTAACCTTTCTTAGATTCTCTGCATTAATTAGAAGAGTTTTATTTCTAATTAGTCATCTATTAATAAAGAACTTGATTATTGCTGAGCAAAAACACATTTTCATTTTGCACTCATCAGAACAATTCGCAAGAAATACCAGTGCGAAGTGAAAAAGATAATATTCATCTTTTATGAGCAAAGAATGTTGATTTATTGGCAAGCAAGTGCAACATGTAGTCAGGAGAACCAACAGAATGTTATATTTTTTTGCAAGGGTAATTGAACGCAAGAGTAGGGAGGTTAAACTTCAGTTACACAAGGAACTGGTGAAACCACGTCTGGATTATTGTGTACAGTACTGGTCATTGTACCTACAGGAGGAAATTAATACATGGGCAATAGTTCAGAGGAGGTTTATTAGACAAATATTTGGAACAAGCAGATTGCCTTATGAGGAAAGGCTAAACAGACTAGACCTGGAGTTTGCAGAGTCAGAGATAGCTTAATTGAAATGTTAGATCCTGAGGGGGCATGACTGAGTGGATGTATCTTTATTATTCATTCACAAGATGAGGGCATCACAGGCTAGCAGCATTTATTCTCCATCCCTAATGGCCAAGAGGGCAGTTAAGAATCAACCACATGAGTATGGGTCTGGAGTCACATGTAGGCCAGACTATGTAAGGGTGGCAGATTTTCCTTCCCTAAAGGGTATTAGTGAACGAGATGGGTTTTTGCTAGAATCGACAATGGCTTCATGGTCATCATTTCTCTCTTAATTTCAGATTTTCTTTTTTTATATATTGAATTCAAATTACACTATCTGCAAGGATGGGATTTGAATCCAGGTCTCCAGAACATTACCTGGGTCTCTGTATTAACAGTCTAGCAATATTATCACTAGGCCATTGCCTCCCCCAAAGAATTGTTGAAAGGATGTTTCCTCTTTTGGGAGAATATAGAACTTGAGCTCTTCATTTTAAAACAAAACCCTCATTTAAGATTAGGTAAAAAAAAAGTCTCTCAGAGTGTTGTGAGTTTTTGAAGTTCTCTTCCTTAAAAGACAGTGAATGCAGGATCTTTAAATATTTTTAAGGCAGAGGTAGACAGATTCTCGATGACCATGTGGATGAAAGATTATCAGGGATATGCAAGATTAAAGAGTTGAGGTTAAAATCAGATCAGCCTTGATTTTATTGAATAGCTGAACAGGTTCGAAGGGCCGAGTGGCCTATCTTGTTCCTTATTCTTATTTTTGGTCGAGACGCAGCCATGGAAAATGCACCAGTTAGATGATGACTGAAAACTGACTGTTAAGTTTTGTGTAAATTTTAATCCAAGCAGATGGACTCTGACTGATCAAGGCATTGCCCTGAGAAATGAACCAGAGAATATCAGTCATCTATTTTGTTAAGATGAAACAGGTGCAGTGTGAATATGTGTTCTTTCTGTCTGCATAATACATGGCCCTGAGCATTATTGTATCTAGCTTCCAGTGCGTGCAAACATGCCACATTGTGCGCCTCACTTACTATATTAAATTTCTGCAAATCATGGAATCGTACAGTACAGGAACGGTTCTTTGGACCATTGAGTCTGTACTGTCTGTTAGTGTAATTCATTGCACATGTGAGATGTCCACTAATGCAATTGTGCCTGATGTTAGACACTGTGCTTTGAGTTTTGCAAACACACATTACTTTGGTCTGTACCTTGCTTGTTGTGAGGACATCCCATATGGTAAAATCTACCAGTCTTTAAGATATACAACCTGCAAACCTAGAATCACACGGACACTGACAGTCCTGTATCACCTTATTTATGTGATAGCAGAACATCCTTTTGGCTTGGCAGTGGCATCCTGTTAGCGACAAACCATACCCTTGCAGGTAATCTGGGGTAGAATTGGGCACTTTTCAGGATCATGAGTAACAGCTTTAGACCTGTTCATGTGATATATGGCAAGAAATGATCTGATTTTAGCCACAGTGTGGCATACTTCACCACTATTTCATTGGAAGCCCATTCCATGCATTGATCACATTGTTCAAAAGGACTCAGTACTTGTTCAATGGACTTTGCGTTAGAAAGGGTGATGAGAGGAGCAGAGATTGCTGAGGTCCATTGGCCAGTCCCCTTGCCATTGCCTCAGACTTTCAATCAGCTATGTCGTATCATCATGTTCTTGCTATTGTGCCACTGAAACATTTTTTTACTGTTATGTTTAATCACTGTTGCATTTTTGTTTTGCTGCAGGTCACCTTTTGCTATTCAACGTGCTGTTTTAATATTTTTCATATTCTCGTGTTTTCATCCCTGTGATGTTCCTCATCCTTTAAAACCAAGGAATGATACAGCACCAAATATGCAACCTTTCTTTCAATTACTCTTTCATTGTTTACATTCCTGCAGTCATTGGACAAACCATTTTTCCTCTTCATCAGAGATAACAAGGTGTAGAGCTTGCTGAACACAACAGGCCAAGCAGCATCAGAGGAGCAGGAAAGCTGATGTTTCCAGTCTGGACTTTCCTCTTCATCTACCTTTTAATATTTTTGTTAATTCATTTAGGATCACGTCTGCTTACTCTGGTCTTGTTTCATTTGGCAATGTATTTGATCATATATGTTCAACATTATACTCTTAAGATGCCCTGTGAGCCTGCTATTAAACAAATTCCCTCATTCTAATTAATTTAGTTATTAACTCAAGATATGCTTGTACAGGCTCCTTTTCAAGTCACACTCCCTCCTCAACTCGCCTATTTTCCTGACACCTATAGTCACACAAATATCTTCTATCCCTATCCCAAAAATGAGGGGAGGATGAAAGGTCACCACTGATAGTAACGTAAAGGTTGAGAGAATCCTCGCTGACAGAGGCTGTAAGCCACACATAAGGACTTGAAGTTAAAACCTTGCTATCTTTGATCCATAACAATACCAAATGCTTGCCATTTGTGGGCAGAGTAAATCATTATTTTCTGTGCCAGGGCAGTGTATAATTCTTTGCATTTGAGGCCCTGATAGGTGCAATTGCATAAATGATGCATCCACTGTATCACCCATCCAGCATCAAATTGTTATTCAATCAGCAGATCATTGTCAAAGAATGAACATTAAAAATTGCAGCCTTAAACAGACACAACCAGTGCATAGCTTGCAATATTTACCTCCTTTGCATATCAGCTAAACAAATCCAATCAGATGCTAACTTAAAAGTGCAACTTGGGTTTGGCACTTCTAAATCACCTTTCAGAGCGAACACTGAAAGACAATGCTTTGGTGCTGCCATACTCACACATTGGGCTGTAAGTATGCAAGGGCATGGATTATGGTGTCTATACAGAAAAGCAAGAAAAAGTAACAATAAATAGTAAAGAATGGCTTGTGTGTTCAATGCTTCTTTAATGACATGTTCACAGATTGACCAATTTCAAGTTTGAATGTTAGAGGATACATAGATCAAAATTGGTATGAGCACCCTACACATGGAAATATTCGTGTTACAGGTTAGATATATTGTGTACACTTTAGTCTGTCTCAACCATACATGATCAATGTAATCATTTATTCTTTAATATAATATTTTAATAGCTTTATCCATTTATGGTTTTCTTTTCATAATTTTGCCGGACTAGGAATGGATATAGTATAGAAGGTGCAGAAAAGAAAACTCACAAAGCCTTGAGGACACTGTTGAGAATTTAAGTCAGAGTTTAAGTCTCTGTTAATTATGCAAATTAAGAACAAAGATAAATGGTTGAAGGAAATCCATTATTTCAGCAGATAAAAAAGAGGTATCTTTTGACATTGGGTAGTGAGTAGGAGCAGAGCTGTACACTTGTATTGTTTCACTTTGTGAATACATGTAAACTGAATAAACATTTACTTCTCGTACCCTCCTTCATCGAGTAAGCTGCAAGACATTCAACACCCTTATATCTCCATTAATCCATGTTTCTTTAAGAGCTGTTTTGAATTTACTTACACTGTGAGGAAGTAACTGTCAGTACAAATTTGTGATCAAGAACTTCAGTAAGGTGTTAGACAAGGTTCCTCATAGTAGACTGGTTAGTAAGGCTAGGTCACACGGAATACAGAAAGAGCTAGTCATTTGGATACAGAACTGGCTCAAAGGTAGAAGACAGAGGGTGGTGGTGGAGGGTTGCTTTTCAGACTGGAGGCCTGTGACCAGCGGTGTGCCACAAGGATCATTTATATAAATGATTTGGATGTGAACATTGGAGGTATGGTTAGTATGTTTGCAGATGATGCTAAAATTGGATCGGAGGTGTAGTGGACAGCGAAGAAGGTTACCTTGGAGTACAATGGGATCAGATGGGCCAATGAGCCAAGGAGTAGCAGATGGAGTTTTAGATAAATGTGAGGTGCTGCATTTTGGAAAGGCAAATCAGGGCAGGACTTATACACTTAGTGGTAAGGTCCTGGGGAGTATTACTGAATCGAGACCTCGGAGTACAGGTTCATAGTTCCTGGAAAGTGGAGTCGCAGGTAGATAGAACAGTTAGGAAGGTTTGGTATGCTTACCTTTATTGATCTGTGCATTGAGTATAGGAGTTGGGAGATCATGTTGCGGCTGTACAGGACATCACTTTTGGAGTATTGTATGCAATTCTGGTCTCTGTCCTATAGGAAGGTTGTTGTGAAACTAGAAAGGATTTGGAAAAGATTTATGAGGATGTTGCTGGGGTTGGAGAGTTTGAGCTGTTGGGGGAGGCTAAATAGGTTGGGGCTATTTTCCCTGGAGTGTCGGAGGCTGAGGGGGTGACCTTATTGAGGTTTAGAAAATCATGAGGGACTTGGATAGGATAAATAGGCAAGGTCTTTCCCCCGGGGTGGGGGAGTCCAAAACTAGAGGGCATAGGTTTAAGGTGAGAGGGGAGAGATATAAAACAGACCTAAGTGGCAGCTTTTTCACACAGAGGGTGGTGTGTGTATGGAGTGAGCTGCCAGAGGAAGTGGTGAAGGCTGGTACAATTACAACATTTAAAAGGCATCTGGATGGGTATATGAATAGGAAGCATTTAGAGGGATATAGGCCAAATGCTGGAAAATGGGACGAGATTTATCTAGGATATCTGGTCAGGATGGATGAATTGGACCAAAGGGTCTGTTTCCATGCTGTACATATCTATGACTCAAAGAGTCTAAGATCTTGCCATACCACAGAGTTGTGTCCTACCCCTCCTTGTGACACAGTGTACTGGCTTTTGATATAGTTTGAATTTTTCAAAATTTTTTTTGGGCGTAGCTTGCTTTGACTGCACTCTCCCACTGATGAATGGGTTTCAATTTTGCTTCAATATAATAGAATATAATTATATTATATAATTGTAATGTAATTTCCAATACTCTACCTTTAAATAGCTTCTGAACTTCACTTGCTACGCCTACATCCACAATTTGAATAAATCTGTTGTTCATGCTCCATGCTGACTCTATCCTACCTATATGAGCAGTATCCCACCTCGAGACCTTTTATTTTTACACTGAGCTCCTGATGTGCCTTACTATGTTCTATCTAGTTTTTATGCATTCTAATGATTGCTATGTTTGCAGACCTATGTAATTTACTGTGTCCATTCGCATTATCATTTTGGCTGCTTGACTAGATTCCCACTCATCATCTCTATTTTCCCTTGTTCTTTCCTTTTCTAACCTCTTTCCTCTTTACTCCACCTGAACTCCTCTTTTCTGTTGTTACTCATCATGTCTCAGCTGCTCTGACCTCCCAAATCCTAAGCCACCCCTTCATTGCATCTTTTTATTCCTGCTTTCTTGCCACCATCCTTATCTCAACGCCCTCTTAGGTAAGCCTGTATCTTCCCGCTGTGACTCTTCAGCATCCTCAAAAGGGGTCACAAAGGCACAATGTGCTTGTAACTTCAAGTGCAAATATACCCTCTCATGAACTTCATGTTAGGGCTAACGGTGTTGATCTCGATCCCATCGAACTCAGCCCATTAGGAGCTATCCCAATATACTTGTAAATTAGCAAAGTGTATTATTGAGGGATTAACTCAGAAACACCATGGATAAAGGAAAATCAGGGCCAATGTAATGAAACCAAAGTATGATAAGTGAAAGGAGAGTAAAATTAACAAAAGGGGAGTAACTTTAAGACTGAGTAATTAAGAAAGTAAGTGAGTGAGTAAGACTAAGTAAGTGCATCAACAGTGCTATCAAGCAGCACCTGCTCAGCAATAACCTGCTCAGTGACGCCCAGTTTGGGTTCCGCCAGGTCCACTCAGCTCCTGACCTCATTCCAGCCTTGGTTCAAACATGGACAAAAGAGCTGAATTCCAGAGGTGATGTGAGAGTGACAGCCTTTGACATCAAGGCTGCATTCAACTGGGTGTGGCATCGAGGAACCTGAGCAAAACTGGAATCAATGGGTATCAGGGGCAAACTCTCCAGTGGTTGGAGTCATACCTGACACTTTGGAAGATGGTCCCGGTTGTTGGAGGTCAATCATCTCAGCTCCAGACATCTCTGCAGGAGTTCCTCAGGGTAGTATCCTAGGCCCAACCATCTTCAGCTGCTTCATCAATGACCTTCCCTCCATCATAAGGTCAGAAGTGGGGATGTTTGCTGATGATTGTACAATGTTCAGCACCATTCGTGTCTCCTTAGTCACTGAAGCATTTCATATTCAAAGGCAACTAGATCTGGACAATATCCAGGCTTGGGTTGACAAGTGGCAAGCAAGATATGTGCCAAACAAATGCCGGGCTATGACCATCAGAAATAAGAGACAATCTAACCACTACCCTTGGCAGTCAACGGTATTACCATCACTGAATCCCCCACTATCAACATCCTGGGGGTTATCATTGACCAGAAGCTCAACTGGACTCACCTCATAAACACAGTGGCTATAAAAACAAGTCAGAAAGTAGGAATTAGGTGGTGATTAACTCACTTCCTGACTCCTTAAAGCCTGTTCACCATCTACAAGGTACACGTCTAGAATGTGATGGAATACTCCCCACTTGCCTGAATGAGTGCATCCCCAACAACACTCAAGAAGCTTGACACCATCCAAGACAAAGCAGCCTGCTTGATTTGCACTATATCCACAAATATCCACTCCCTCCACACCAATTCTCAGTAGCAGCAGTGTGTACTATCTACAAGAGGCACTGTAGAAATTCACCAAAGATCTTCAGACAGCACCTTCCAAATCCATAACCACTTCAATCTGGAAGGACAAGGGCAGTAGATATATGGGAACACCACTACCTTCAAGTTCCCCTCCAAGCCACTCACCATCCTGACTTGGAAACATATCACCGTTCCTTTACTGTCGCTGGGTCAAAATCCTGGAATTCCCTCCTTAATGGCATTCTGGGTCAACCCACAGCAGGTGGACTGCAACAGTTCAAGATGGCCGCTCACCACCACCTTCTAAAGGGCAACTAGGGATGGGAAATAAATGCTGGCCAACCAGCGATGCCCACATCCCAGAAATGAATAAAAAAAAGACATGGCAGCTCAGGTTAATCAAGTGAAATGTGTGACCTGTAAAATGTGGGAGGTCATGGACCTACTGGTGTCCTATATGACCACATGTGCAGAAACTTGGTTGAAGGGTAATGACATGATTCTCTCAAAATAAAGCCTCGCCATCTTCTGCATCACTGAAAAGACACTCACCAAACATTCAAAGCCTTTATAGCTACAAAGAAAAACTACCTTTACTTATCTCCACACCTTGCCTGCAGCCTTTGAAATGGTTGATCATACTATTCTCCTCCAACACCTCGCCACTCATCCAGATGGGCAGGATCACACTTCACTAGTTGCATTCTTATATAATCATGGTCAGACTAACACAATCATTTCTCTCCTGCTTCAGGACTGTGATCTCCACAAAGTTATTTTTTTTCCCTGCCCCCTCCTATTTCTTACCCTGCCCTTGGCCATCCATTCTCTTGGTTTTAAATCCAGGCTAAGGCTGCATACCTTTACCTCATCACTGTTACTGAATATTCAGACTGCTTGCCTGATACATGATACTGCACGCGCAAACATTGCGACTGATTAATTATTGGGAAGACTGAAGCCAATTCATGCACTCCCTACCATGAGCTGTTCTCTAGCTACCAATTCCATTCCCCTCCCTTACAACTTTCTGAATCCAAAACAGACTGTTCACAACCTCGGTGTCACTTTAACCCAGATGAGTGTCTAATCATCCGTCAGTACCATCACCATGGCAGCTTATATTCAACCAAAACGTTGCCTGACTAGTCGGTATCTGTGATCATTTGCTGCTAAAATCCAAATCCATGCCTTCTTTATTTATTCAAAAGATGTGGGCTTTGATGGATGGGCTAAAACCTATTGCTATCCCTGCTTACTCTTGAAAAGGTGGCTTTCCTGAAGCACTGCAGTCCATTTGGTGTAGGTAGATCTACAAAGCTGTTAGAGAGGGAGTTCCAGGATTTTGACCCGACAGCACTGAAGGAACAGCAATATATTTTCAACTCAGAATGGTGAGCAGCTTGGAGGGGAACGTGTCGGTGGTGGTGTTCTCATGTGCCTACTGCTCTTGTCCCTCTAGGTGGCAGTGGTCACATGTTAGGAAGGTGCTCTCTAAGGAGTCTTGGTGAATTTTTGCAGTGTATCGTGCAGGTGGTACACACTGCTGCTACTGTGTGTCAGTGTTGGAGGTAGTGAATGTTTGTGTATATGGTACTAATTAAGTTGGATTTGTCCTGGATGGTATTAAGTTTTTTGAATGTTGTTAGAGTTGCAGTCATCCAGTGGGTCATATTCCATCACACTTCTGATTAGCGTCTGGAGAAGTTGGACAGGCTTTGGAGAGGCAGGAGGTAAGTTACTCGCTGCAATATTCCTAGCCTCTGAACTGCTGTTGTAGCCATTGTATGTATAAGGCTAGTCCAGTTCAGTTTCTGGTCAATGATAACACACAGGATGTTAATAATGGGTGGTTCAGCAACAGTAATGCCATTGAATGTCAAGGGTGATAGCTCAAATCTCTCTTGTTGGTGATGGTTATTGTCTGGCATTTGTGTGGTAGAAATATTACTTGCTACTTTCAGCCCAAGTTGGATACCGTTCATTTCTTGCTGCATTTGGACATAGGCAACTTCAGTACCTGAAGAGTCAAAAATGGTGTTGAACATTAGGCAACAATCAGAAAAAAAACCTCTTCTGATCTTATCCTGGCAGGAAGATCTTTAGTGAGGCAGCTGAAGATGGATGGACAGAAGACATGACTTGGAGAAACTCTTGCAGCGATGTCCTGAAGCTGAAGTGATTTGACCTCCAGCTACCAAACCATCTTTCTTTCTGCTAAGTATGACCTCAACCGGTGGAGAGTTTCCCCAATTGCCACTGACTCCAGTTTTGCTGGGGTTTCTTGGTACCACATTTGGCCTCGATGTCAAAAACAATCATTCTCACCTCACCTCTGGAGTTCAATTCTTTTTTCCATATTTGAATCAAGGCTGCAATGATGTGAGGAGTTGAGTTGAGCAGAACCCAAACAGAATACAAGTAAACAGTATTATTGCTAAGAAAGTGTTGCTTGATGGACCTGTTGACAAATCTTTCCATCACTTTGCTGATAATTGAGACTAGACAATAGGGTGGTAAGTGATGGATTGGATTTGTCCTGCATTTCGTTTACAGAACATACCTGGCATTTTTTCACATTGTTGGATAGTTATAAATGTTGCAGCTTTATAGGATCAGCTTGGCTCAGGACATGGCAAGTTCTGGAGTGCAAGTCTTCAGTCAGGATGTTGTCAGGGCACATAGCCTTTGTAGTGTCCAGTGCCTTCAACTGATTCTTGATGTCACATGAAGTGAATCAAATTGTCAGAAGTCTAGCATTTGTGATGCAGGGGACTTCGAAAGGCTGAGATGGATCATTCACTTGATATTTCTGAATGAAGGTTATTTCAGCCTTATGTTTTATGCTGATGTTCTAAGCTCTGAAATTGTCAAGGAAATGGATATTTGTGGAGCTTCCTCCTTTGGTGAGTTGTTTAAGTGCTCACTTTTCATGACTAGATGTGGCAGAGCTTAGCTTTGATCAATTGACCATGGAATTGCTCAGCCTTATTTATTACTTGATACTTGTGTAGCTTCACTCACAAGTAGTTCTGTGTTGTGGTTTCACCACATGACACCTGAATTTTAGGGATGCCTGGTGCTGATTCCAGCATACCCTCCTGTACTCTTCACTGATGCAGGATTGATCTCCTGGCTTAATGGCAATGGCAGACTGAGGGTTATGCAGAGCCATGTCATTGCAGATTGCGTTTCAGTGCAATTCTGCTGTTGCTGATGACCCACAGCACCTCATGGATGCTAAGTTGTGCAGTTAGTAGATCTGTTCAAAGCACAGTGAATGAGCCTCACAACATAATGGATGGCATACTCAATGTGAAGTTGGGACTTCATCTCAACAAGGACCAGGCAATGATTACTCTGACTGATACTGTAATGGACAGATGCATCTGTGGCAGCTATATTGGTAAAGATGAGGTCAAGTATGTTTCTCCCTATTGTTGGATCCTTCACCATATGCAACAGACTCAGTGCAGCAGTTATGCCCTTTAGGATTTAGCCAGCTTGGTCACTATTGGTGGTGCTGCTAAACCATTTTTTCATATTGAAATCCTCCACTCAGAGTACATTCTGGGCACTTGACAGCCTTATAGCCTTAGTACTGCTTTCAATTGCTAGTCAAAATGGAGGAGTGCTGATTCATCAGCTGAGGGATTGGGGGTGGTTCTTGGTAAATGACAGAGATTTACTGTGCCCATATTTGACCTTAAGCCATAAGAATTCAGAGGGTTTGGTTAACTGTTTGGAAACTGTTCCAATACACTCCTGTCCAGCCTCCTGTTTCCTATCCTCAATAAATTGGGGAATTTAATACTCTACTGCCTTTGTCTTTACTCATCCCAAGTCCCGTTCATTCATCACTGCTGTATTCACTGACATACATTGGTTCAAAAAACATCTTGATCTTAAAATTCTCATTCTTGGTTTCAAACTTGTCTATGACCTACCCTTTCATACTTTTTGTAGTATTCTCCAGCCTCCTCAAGCCCTGGAACACTCCAAGACAATTTTACACTCATATAATCTTGGCTTCTTCGGGAACCATGATTTTAACTGTTTTGCCTTTGGTGGCCATGCCTTCAGCTAGCTAGATCCTAAAGTCTGGAAATCCTTTATCCCTCTATATCTATATTCAAGGCTGAGTTGGTGAGATTTTTTATTAGCAAGTGAATCAAGGGCTATGGAGAAAAGGCAGAAAAATAATCATGGAGGATTATCAAATTGGCCATGTTCTTATGGAATAACAGAGCAGACATGATGGGCTGAAATGGTCTATGTCTGATCAAACGCCTTATAGTTTTATTTCTTTGTATTGCTATAAGATGTTCTTTAAAACCTACCTCTTTGGCCAAGCTTTTGGTCATCTCTACTAACATATCTTTACATGGCATACTGCCAAATTTTGTACTGAACACTCTTGAAAAGTGCCTTTGAGTATTTAATTACACTAGATTTGCTCTATGAATAAATATATCTTCTGGTTGCCATTGAAATATGCAACATGAGCAAAGACAATATTGGGAATAAAATGTAAATTCATTGAAGATACACAATGTTAATTGCATTATGCCAATTGTGAAATTCCAACCACAAATTATGACAAAGGAACAATTGGGAAAACTACAAGGAAACTAGAGCAATTAAAAAGGCGATAATAGGTTGACTAAAAACAAAGGTCTCAAAGATTTCTGGTCTCCTGAAATATTATAATAGAATATTTAGAAGAACTCCACAAGATTACAGAACCAAAATATTTCAGATTGCTATTTAGAATTGTGCTTTAAATCTGCAATTGATGTTACAGTACCAAATATTTTCATGACATCTAAGAAGAGGAATCACTGAAAATTAGTGGATAGATCACTGAAATGAATATGTGCAACAGCAAAGCAGAAAGCTGAGTGCATAAACAGTGGAATATAAAGTACATTTCAAAAAGTGATCTTTAGGCTGTACAGACCATTAGTACAATCACATATACAGCATTATGTACAATTCCAAGCACAGTCACAGAGATATCCAGACACCGAAGAAAAGACAAATAGTAAGGCAGCCAGAATGTGAGGAGATGGTAAAAAGCCTGGAATTGTTTAGTCATGAGAGGAAAAAAGGCTTGAATAATATATTATTGAGACATTCAAGATTATTAAGGAGATGGTAAAGACAACTTTAAGATTTCCATAAACGTTAGAAGCAGTGTGGGGGAACTCAAGCTTAGAAGAGATAGTTCAGGTTTAATAATTTTATGCAGAGTGTGGTTGCATGCATGGAATTTACCACCCAGACAGAAATGGAAGGAAACTGTGTGAGAAATCTTAAAGGAGAATTGGATAGAAATCAGATGAGCCCTAGAAGGGTAGTGGCTTTTGGAAACAGTAGTTACTGACTTTTCAGCCCTTATACTTTTCGAAGTAGTTTTTTGCTATGATATTAGCATTTGATTCAGTATCATACTGTGTTGTACCCTTTAAGAATGATTAGCTCACCAGAATTGCTATTTCCCTGCATCTGCCTGCAGTCTGCAGCTTCACAGAAGTTTGACGTGGTTATATTTAATTATCAATATTCGCACAAAAAAGTTCTAGAGCAGCAATAATTCCACTCCAAACATACAAATATACAAAATGACACTTTGGGCAAGAGTTTCTATTTGAATTTTAAAATTACTAACCAAGACATTTGTCAGAATTTTGTCATATTTATTACTCTTTAATAAACTCATTCCACACTCATGCATATCGGTGATACAAAAAATGTCCATTCATACTTACACATGCATCTATAATTCGATTATAAATTATTTACTGCATTGCTATCCAATATAAATCACTAGCTAGTCACAGATTTACAGCAACACTGTCTTAGATACATGAAGTAGTTTTGTAGAAAATATCTTATCTAGTCTTTCTACATGTGACTCCAGACACACAACTATGTTGTTGATTCTTAACTGCTCTCTAGGCAATTAATTATGGGCAATAAATGCTGGCCCAGCCAGCAATGCCTACATCCTGTGAACAAATAAAAAGGAAATTCAGTAAACTCCATGGACTTGAACCTTCTTAGTTCTGTAATGTTCTTAAGCCCTGCACATGAGCTGAAATATCTATGCTCTTCTAATTCTGATCTCTTGTCCATCCCTGATTTTTGTTCCATCTTTTGGACCCATGCCTTCACATGCCTAGAGGCTCTGAGCTTTGGGTTTCCCTCCATAAACCTTACTTCCTTGCTACATGTTTCCTTCTTTAAGATACTCTTTTAAATCTACTAGTTTGGTCAAGATTTTGGTCATCACTTTTAAGTTCTCTTTAGATGAAGTTGTATCAAATAGAAGTACCTAGGGGTGGTTTATTACATTTAAGTTGTCATATTATTACCTGTTACTCTACTTTTTACCATACCATCTTGTCAACAAATGGACAGAAAGATTAAAATACATATGTATGTGGTCATACTGGTAAATATTAATACCCCATGTCCTTTATTGATATTGAAAACTCTTCTATTATTCATGAACCAGAAATTAGTAGCATCTAGTTCATAATCAGTCATGTTCAGCAAGTGATTAAAATATTGGCTATCACGGCTATATTGTTGCAATAAATATTTGAATGTAATTATTTTATATTTAATAGACAAATATACATGAATAGAAGTTTCAGAAAATAAAAAAATCTGTTAAATGTACATGTAAAAATTATTAAAATCCTCATTAATGGGTATGTACACTTGTGAAACGTTAATTAGAACATAAATTGATAAGCTTTGGCACTAATTCAAATCTTAAATACAATTTATTGGTTCTAAAGCTCAATGATGTTAATTTTTATGCTGATAATAAGCATGCAAATCTATTCATTTCATATTATTTTCTCTGTTATAACAATGGTTCACCCATATATTTTGCTAGTGTTTCTCTGGAGTTCTTGAAATTGATTTCAAGATTTTCGCCACAGAAATGCTCCCCTCTTGTTGGGATTAGCCCACACAAGCACACGCTTTTACAGTAAGGTGCGTTGTGGGCTGAAGGCTAAAGCAGCGCATTCCATAATGAAACCTAAAAAGAACTGGGTTACTTTAAAATATCTATCCCCCAACGATGCACGCCATGCTAATATGTGTTAAGTTTCATTTTTTTTTGCCAAAGTTAAACCTCATTTTCTTTTCTATCAACTCACGTTCTATGCAATTGCAGGAATCCAATCCACAGCCAGAATTCACTCAGAATACATGCAGAAATTTACCATCTGCATGTACTGCACTGTATTGAACCCGACCACGCAGTTACATAGAATCGAGTTGCAATTTTCCTCTTAGATTTGATTCAGGCAATTTATCATTAAGCAGCCGAATACAGCAATTCTGTTCAGCACCTTCTGCATCCGGTATTTTAAAAAAAGAACATTTTTTGTATATTATCTGTCAGCTAATTTTGTAATGCCCCTGATTTTCAAGCTTGTACTTAAGAACATGTGATGGGGTGACCCAGCTAGAAAATCTATCAAAAAGTATAACACGCCATGCAGTATCATTAGAGGACTATTTTGTATTTGATGCAACAGCATGCTCCGGCAGAAACAATTAATTCACGTTCAAAAATGCCTCTCAGAAAAAATTCGAAGTCTTGCGGTATGCTACAGGACGTCCACACAGCGGAATGTCGATATTCCTAAAGGCAACGGCTTTAGGGACTGGGGTATGGGCAATTCCTTAATACTAGCTGGGAATCGAGACGGTGGAAGGCATTTTAAAATGCCCTGCATGGAGATGAGGAATAAAGTGGCGGGTGTTTTCCCACAGAGGTAGTTGTATTTCTCCTCTCCCAAAAGCCCATTCCATTCATTCGGATTGTCTTCCAGAGCCCTCTTCATTTTGAACTGCAGACTAGACATGAACAGCAACAGCTGGTCGATGCACAGCTTCTTGGACTCGACGTTGATCTTTGACACCCGGAGTTGCTCCAGGATGACATCCAGAGGGGTCAGCCCTTTGCTGTCCACGATCTTGGGTGAGGCGCCGCTGCCCAGCAACATGAGAACAGTTTCGGCCCTGAGCAGCTCACAGGCTAAGTGCAAAGGGGTCTTGCCGTCTTCTATGTGGAAGCAGCCTTTCCTGTTGATGTAGGACTTGAAGCCCGGAAGTTGGTGGGTTATCTTCAGGATCAGGCCAAGGATGTCCTTGCGGTCATACCTGACCGCCATGGCGAGGTGAGGGGCAGAGGAAGGGCAACAGCAGAAGCGATCCCCAGGTACCTCCAATGCCTCGTCCGGGTAATGGGTTAACAGGTATTGGGCGTACGGGAGGTGATTGTGTACCACCGCGTATAGGAGGGCTTCTGAAGGCGAGTAAGTGCGTAGGCTGGTGTTGTCTTCCCAGTAAAACGATTCCATAGTCCTCATGTCCTCTAGCATCCACACGGGCTTGTGGTCTCTAACTGCCTGGTAAAACATATAGGATAGCAACTTACACTGTCTTTCATCGTCCTGGCTGGAAGCTGAGTTGCTGCACATCCTACAGGGAAACACGCCAGCTAAAGTTGTCCACTCAGAGATTGCCAGATGGTCTCCTTATCCCTTTATCCCCCCCTTTTTTGTTAAAAATAAATGAATCACTCCTTACGCGAACCCAAGTGTCAAACCTGTCCCGAGCATTTTCACTGCAGTCTTCTGCAACATCCTCATCCGTCCAACGTGCTCAGGTTTTCATTGGATGCACATTCGCCTCCTTAGGCTTCCCGGAAAAATCGGCGAGGAGGCAGTGGTCGGGAGGTGGGTAAAAGAGAAACAAGCCTGTAGTGGGATTCAGACGGAGCCGCATTGGAGCTGGCAGGGAGGGAGCTGCTAGCAGTGGAAGGGGAAGGCAGGGAGGGAGCGAGCTAGCGAGGCTGACGGCAGGGGAGGGGGAAGGGGACACGGCAAGGCGAGACGCCGCGGTCTGGCTGTCAGCGCCGCTCCTCTTCGCTCATCTGCTGTGCAGGCGCCGCTCGGTGGTCTGCAGCGCCGACCCACGGCTCTCTCTCCTCCGCCTCTGGGAGCGGTCCGCCTCGCCAGGGAAACCCGGGGCCACCAGGCTTAGCGTGCAAGTGATGCCCGGGCGGCACAGCAGACACGAAGGGCAGAAGTAAAGGGATAAGGGCAGGCGAAAGTGGCACCGTATAGCCGGCACAGAATAAGAAAGCATAATGTGCAGAGAACGTAAACGGGAAAATTAAGAGGGAAGGACAGCAGGCAGAAGGGAAAATAAAACAAAAAAAAAACCCGAGGGAATTCAGGGAAGGGGTTAAAAAAGGGAAATTAAATGAATGTTAAAATGCAGAGACAGGTTGTACAGATAGATATACAGGAGGAGGGGGCGGGTAATTATTAAGGGGAAACGGCCCGTGAAGCTTTATATGAATGAAGTGATGCAATAAAAGGACATAATATGACCGGTCAGGTTAAAATAAGTTGCTGTTGGACGCCTGGTGCAGAGATGCACGGTTATATCTGAACATGCTGCTACTGTCTGGTTTTTCCCAAGTCTGCAAAACACACACGAATTCCTGTTTGCAACATTCGGCGTTTTCTGTCAAACGCGAGCATCGTTAGCAGCGTGTGTCACAGCACCCTGTGAAGCTCTCTGTGTTTATTTTAACACGGGCGCAGCGTCAAGGACAGTACAAGGTTAGAAAGTGATTGAGAAAAAGACAAATATAACACAGGCGCTGGTGGGTCGGGGGCTCGTTCATGTTAATGTAGGGTTTTCGCCAGTTTGCGCTTCTTAGTTCCCCGGCCAACATTGAAAACACCCCCCACCCACCCACACACACACACACACACACACAGGAGGAATTAAAAACGCAAGTTGCAACAACAACCATAGATCGTAGGGCCGGATTTTCCGGGCGATGGCAACCACACAGCGTTACTGCGGTTTTCCTTTGTGAAAGAAGGGAGCTCCACATTTCTCAGGGATCGCGTTCAGGACGCCCCCAAGAATGCGGGCCGAGGGCACTTTCATTCTTACAGCGCTGTCAGGGGAAGGCAGACCACGCCCGTCTTCACAGCAGGCAGCTGCCGTCTTCTGACATCTAAAAAAGGGACCCGAAAGCCGCTTTGCCAGCTGCCGTCAAACAGGAAGTACATGAGGTCAGTGTGACCTTAGGGTGCCGGGAGGGAAGGGGAGCCGCCGGGTAAGTAAGGTGCCAGGAAAGGAGGGGGATAACTGGCTAGGGTGCCAGGGTTAGGAATGAGTAGGGGTTACAACACCAGGGGAGTGGGGAGCAGGGGAACCACCTAGGTAAGGTGCCAGCTGGATGGGGAGGGTAATGTGCCAGGTGTGTAGGATGCCAAGGGGGAAGGGCAGTAGGGTACTAAGTGGCAAATGATGCAGTATTAAATGAAGGTCGGGGTGGGTGGGAGAAATCGGGTTCCTAAGAGATAGAAGCAGGAGTAGGCCATTCGGCCCACTGAGCCTGCTCCATCATTCATTAAGATCTTGAACTAAGAACTAGGAGCAGGAGTAGGCCGTCTGGCCCTTCGAGCCTGCTCCACCATTCAATAAGATCATGGCTGATCCTATCGTGGACTCAGATCCGCTTACCCGCGTTCTCACCGTATCCCTTAATTCCTTTATTGTTCAAAAAAAATCTACCTTTTTAAAAACATTTACTGAAGTAGCGTCAACTACTTCACTGGGCAAGGAATTCCACAGATTAACAACACTCTGGGTGAAGAAATTCCTTCTCAGTTCAGTCCTAAATCTGCTCCCTCTAATCTTGAGGCTCTGCCCTCTTGTCCTAGCTTCACCTGCCAGTGGAAACATCCTCTCTACTTCTATCTTATCTATTCCCTTCATAATTTTATATGTTTCTATAAGATCCCCCCTCAATCTTCTGAATTCCAATGAATATAATCCCAAAGTACTCAGTCTCTCCTCATAAGCCAACCCCCTCAACTCCGGAATCAACCTAGTGAACCTCCTTTGCACCCCCTCCAGTGCCAGTACATCCTTTCTCAAGTAAGGATGGCTGATCTATCCGTGGTCTCAGCTCCTCCAGCCTGCATTGTACCCATAATCCTTAATACCCCCAGCATGCAAAAATCTAACTGTGTCTTAAATATATTTAATGAATCTGCCTCCACTTCTTCCCTGGGCAGAGAATTCCATAGATTCACCACTCTCTGGGAAAAGCAGTTCCTCCTCATCTCTGTCCTATATCTACTTCCCCTAATCTTAAGGCAAAGTCCCTTAGTCCTAGTCCCTCCCACTAGTGGAAACAACTTGCCTGCCTCTATCTTATCCATCCCGTTCATAATTTTATATGTTTCTAAAGAACCCCTGTCATTCTTCTAAATTCTAGCGAGTACAGTCCCAGGCGGCTCAACCTCTCCTCATAGGGTAACTCCCTCATCTCCAGAATCAGCCTGGTGAACCTCCTCTGCACCACCTCCAAAGCCAGTATATCCTTCCTTGAGTACAGAGACCAGAACTGCACACAATATTCCAAGTGCAGCCTCATCAGCACCTTGTACAGTTGCAACAGAACCTCCCTGCTCTTAAATTCAATCCCTCTAGCAATGAAAGCCAACATTCCATTTGCCTTCCTTATTATCCTGTTGTACCTGTAAACCAACTTTTAGTGATTCATGCACAAGCACTCCTAAGTCCCCCTGCACAACAGCATGCTGCAGTCTTTCACCATTTAAATAATAATCTGATCTACTATTTTTATTTCCAAAGCGGATGACCTCACATTTACCAACATTGTATTCCATCTGCCAGACCCTTCCCCAATCACTTAACCCACCTTAATCTCTCTACAGACTCTCCACGTCCTCTGTACCATTTGCCTTTTCACTCGATTTAGTGTCACCAGCAAACCTAGATATGTTACACTTGGTCTCGTCTTCCAAATCATTTATATATATCATGAACAGTTGTGGGCCCAACACCGACCCCTGCTGCGCTCCGCTCACCACGGATCTCCAACCAGAGAAACACCCATTTATCCCAACTCTCTGCCTTCTATTGGTTAGCCAGTCCTCTATCCATGCTAATACACTCCCTGCAACTCCATGCAGTCTTACCTTATGGATGACTCTTTTATGCGGTACCTTATCGAATGCTTTCTGGAAATCGAAGTACACATCATCCACCTGTTCCCCTCTATCCACCGTGATTGTTACATCCTCAAAGAATTCCAGTAAGTTTGTCAAACAAGACCTTCCCTTCCTGAATCCATGCTGCCTCTGCCTGATGGAACCCTTTCCATTCCAGGTGTTTCACTATTTCTTCCTTAATGATAGCCTCAAGCATTTTGCCGACTACAGACATTAAACTAACTGGCCTGTAGTTACCTGCTTTTTGCCTACATCCTTATTTAAACAGTGGTGAGACATTCACTGTCTTCCAGTCCACTAGGAACTGCCCAGAGTCCTGCAAATTTTGGTAAATTACCACTAACGCATCTACTATAATTTCCACCATTTCTTTCAGCACCTTGGGATGCATTCTATCAGGACCAGGGGACTTATCTAACTTTAGACCCTCTAGTTTGCTCAGC
Source organism: Rhincodon typus (assembly GCF_021869965.1). Classification (NCBI taxonomy): domain Eukaryota; kingdom Metazoa; phylum Chordata; class Chondrichthyes; order Orectolobiformes; family Rhincodontidae; genus Rhincodon; species Rhincodon typus. Next base: position 71,091,121 of record NC_063340.1, read on the forward strand.
ACTACCCCTTTCGTGATAACAACTGAATTAAGGTACTCACCTCCCATTAACATCATTCTTTGGCATGTTAGACACATCTTCCAGTATGAAGACTGACACAAAATAGTCATTTCAGCATTATCTAATATTAATTCCCCCTTCTCATCCTCCAAGGGACCTACATCCACTTTAGCCACCCTTTTCTGATTTATATATTTATAAAAACTTTTACTATGTGTTTTTATGTTCTGTACTAGTTTGCATTCATAATCTATCTTTCCTTTCTTTATTGCTTGCCTCATGGTTCCCTGATGCTTTTTAAAGTTTTCCCAATCTTCCTGTTTCCCACTACTCTTGGCAACTTTGTAAGCCTGAGCTTTTAATTGGGTGCCTTCCTTTATTTCCTTAGTTACCCAAGGCTGGCTGTTCCTACCCTTGCTATCCTTGTTTTTAACCGGAATATACTTGTTTTCAGCACTATGAAAAATCTCTTGAAAAGTCTTCCACTGTTCCTCAACTGTTCCACCATACATCTTGTGTTCCCAGTCTAGCTTAGCCAACTCCTTCCTCATCCCATTGTAGTTTCCCTTGTTTAAGCAGAAAACCACGGTTTTAGATGATACTATTTCACCCTCCATTTACATTCAAAATTCGATCATACTGTGATCACTCTTTTCAAGAGGATCCCTAACTACGAGATCATTAATTTACCTGTCTCATTACACAGGACCAGATCTAAGATTGCACGTTCCCTTGTAGGTTCGGTAACATGCTGTTCAAGAAAGTTATCACGATGAGTTCTGTGAACTCCTCTTCAAGACTACCTCTACTGAATTGATTCGCCCAATCAATGTGCAAGTTGAAGTCCCCCATGACTACTGCTGTTCCATTCTTACATGCGCCAGATATTTCTTGATTTATCGCCTGTGCCACTGTAGCATTATTACTGGGTGGCCTATAGACTTTTCCCACCAGTGACTTCTTCCCCTTACTACTCCTAATCTCCACCCAGATGTATTCAACATTTTGCTCTGTAGATCCTATATCATCTCTCACTATCACTCTGATCTCAACCTTAATTAAGAGCGTGACCCCACCTCCCTTACTTTCCTGCCTGTCCTTCCGAATTACCTGAAACCCTTGGATTTTTAGTTCCCAGTCATCACCATCCTGCAACCACGTTTCTGTAATGGAAACCAAATCAGACTCCTTCTTACTGATTTGCACAACAAGTTCATCGACTTTGCTTCAAATACTACGGGCATATACTCATTGTCCCTTTAGAGTCTAGATATCTTCTTGTCTTTTGCATTTGATTCTGTCCTCCAATTTTACTTCTTTCTTTTGTAACTTTTTCTTTGCTTCCTTTTGCGTTTCTGCATGGACTCCTGTCCTCCTGCCATTTTAGTCTGTCCTTCCTCACAGTTTCCCTACTGATTGCATCTACCTTTAACCAACTGCTCCATCTTCTGAGCTAATGCTCTGGTTCCCAACTTCCTGCCCATCTTGTTTAAAGCCTCCCCAACAGCTCTAGTAAACCTGTCCGCAAGGATACTGGTCCCTTTCGAGTTCAGGTGTAACCCGTCTTTTTTGTACAGGTCATATCTTCCCCAGAAGGGATCCCAATTATCCACAAATCTGAAACCCTGCCCCCTGCACCAACTCTTCAGCCATGCATTCAGCTACCATATCGTCCTATTCTTGCCCTCACTAGCCCGTGGCACAGGTAGCAATTTAGAGATTACTACTCTTGAGGTCCTGCTTTTTAAACTTCCTTCCTAGCTCTCTATATTCATTTTTCAGGATCTCATCCCTTTTCCTAGCTATGTCATTGGTACTGACGTGTAACATGACTTCTGGCTACTCACCCTCCCCCTTAAGAATGCCGTACACTCGATCTGAGACATCCCTGACCCTGGCCCGGGAGGCAACACACCATCTGGGAGTCTCGTTCTCATCCACAGAATCTGCTGTTTGTTTCCCTAACCAATGAATCCGCTATCACTATCACTCTCCTCTTCTCTCCCCTTCCCTTCTGAGCCACTGAGCCAGGCTCAGTGTTAGAGACTTGGCCGCTGTGGCTTTCCCCTGGTAGGTCGCTCCCCCCAACAGTATCCAAAGCGGTATACTTATTATGGAGGGGAACGGCCACAGGGATCCCTGCACTGTCTGCCTATTCCTTTTCCCTCTCCTGACCGTCACCCAGCTACCTTCATCCTGTATCCTAGATGTAACTACCTCTCTGTAACTCCTCTCTATCAACCCCTCAGCCTCCCGAATCACCCAGAGTTTATCCACCTCCACTTCCCTAATGCAGTCTGTGAGGAGCTGAAGCTGCGTGTACTTGTCACAGGTAAAGTCAGCAGGGACACTGGTAGTGACCCTGACCTCTCACATCCTGCAAGAAGAGCATACAACCGCTCTACCCTCCATCCTCACTGCTGTAATAGCTGAGAACAATGGAAATTGTAAAAAAAACCTTACCTGATCCTCACTGCAGCCTCCTTTCACCGAAGTCTCACGAAACCTCTATCAGTTAGTTAATCCCTGATTAGGTTACTTTTCTGCAGGGTGCAGAGAAAGTGGTTGGGGATTTTGGTTCAGATTGGGTTGTCCAGTCAGGTCTGGTCCTGCAGGGTGCGGGGGTGATGGTGGTGTAGGTCAGGTCAGGTCAAGTCCAGCAGGTGGAGGAGGTTGCTGGGTTAGGTCAAGTGGGAGGGAGGGGCGGTAGGGGATGGGGGTGGTGGGGAATGGGGTGTTAGGTGGGTGTTTGATGGGGGGTGTCGGGTCAGGTCCAACAGAGGGAGGGGTTTGTCAGGTTGGGTCTGGTGGGGAATGAGGGGGTCGGGTCAGGTCAGGTGATGAAGGGGGTGGGGGCATCATCAGGTCAGGTCCAGTGGCAGGGTGTCTCCGCTGGTCTGGCAGGGAGGAGTGGAGCAAGGGAATCAGATTCTGGGTGGGGCATTGAGGTAAAGGAAGAGGGGTGGGGGCTGAGTCCTGAGTTGGGGGAGGGTTGTCAGGTTAGGGTCTGGGATGCTATAAGGGGTCTGAAGGAGGTGCAGTTGTGTATGTGTGTGGGTTTGGAGGTTAAGTATGGGATCAGTTTAATACTTACTCAGGAGTTAGACAGTGTACTCAACAGTCTTAACTTTTTCTGAGTAACCATTTTATTTCATTGGAATCATTCAAAGTCTCTGCTATCATATTAGGGTTTTGGAAGTTTCTAGGCGTAGAAGAATTACCCAGTGGAAAGGTCATTTTCATGGACAGTTCAATTGGGGGCTGCTATAATGGGGGATTTGCAGGATCTCCATGCCCATCTCCTATCTTCACTGGCATAACAAAGGCTTGAGGAACAGAAAGTCCAGGGCAATGTTTCCTACATCTTTAATGTTGATTGTTTAACACATCAGCCTGCAACTTGGTCTTGACTATAAAACTAACTCTCCCTAGATATAAAAGCAAAATACTGTAGATGCTGGAGATCTGAAAAAGACAAAGTGCAGAGAAATTCAGCAGGTCTGGCAGCATCTGCAGAGAAAGAAACAGAGTTATGTTTTGAGTCCAATGTGGCTCTATTAGAACTCAAAATTACATCCCCAGGTATTGCCAGTTTCCACCAATTATGCATTTCAAGTAGTCTCCTCAAATTAAGTATATTCCTGTTTGTACAAAGGCACTACCAGACAGCTCCTGAAAAATTAAAACATTTAATTTACAAAGATACATTCAGCATACATAAATTAAAATAATAAATGGTTCAGTATAGTCATTTTAAAAACTATTTCATCAATATCAGGTTATTCACTTATGAATGTGTATTAAAAATACAATTTTTGTATGATGAGCTCATTTTATTTAGAAAAACTGCAGCAGTTTATCACTTTTTGGTAGACCCATCCTATAGAGTCATACAGCATGGAAGCAGACCGTTTTGTCCAACCAGTCCATGCTGACCATAATGTCGGCAGTGAATCACATGTACTCTGTCAAGCTGCCTGATTGCACCGGTTCCAAGGAGAAAGATATGCTCACAATTATACAATACAAGTGGAGTCTTGGAAGATCGGTGCCATTTTAAGCACATTGGCAATTGCATCAAAAACAGAATTGTACCTCATGTTATTTCAAGCTTTGGTGCACAGTTCTCTCTGCAGCAGCTGCCCCAGGAGTGGCTCACTGGCTCTTCTATTTCCTGCTCCAACTCCACCTGTCCGGTCACAATTCTACTGCATGCCTCTGTACTCCCTGCTACATTGTATCTGAGGGTTGACTTACAAATGCACATCTTGATCATTGAGATACCCTGCCTGCAGCACACAAGTCACTGGCCTTCAGTTCTTTGAAGTCCTGCCTTGATGCTGCCACGCTGCTTCAGATAGTTTATGTAAGAAAAATATTGTGAAATGTTAGAAATCTAAAATCAAAGTGGCAAAACTGCTGGAAATACTCAGCAGTTCTGATAGCATCTCTCTGCATAGATGTTACTAGATGTTGTGAGCATTTCCAGGACTTACTCTTGTCATTTCATCACATTGCTTAACTTGGCAGTGAAAGACAGCTCCTTGTCTCACTATACACTTATTTACGCACACCTCCTGATGCAATTAGCCCCATCTCTTATCCCACAGTGATATCCCAGTATCTAATTGTTCCAATCATCCCTCATAGCTATTAGAAAGTTCCTAATGGTAGGGAACAGAAACCACACAAGGATGACTTTCAGGCTTTCCTTTGCCATTCTCTTAAAATGGGAGGATCTTCTCTGATCAATATGTTGTTAATATTACATAGAGGAAGTTTCAGTGTATTGATATACACTAGCCAGAACTAGCTGAAAGGCCTCACATGCACAGTATGGGCTTGAAGCATTTCTCACATTCACTCAGAACAAGTTATAATTAAAGAGGTTTTTTATCGCTTGAGTTTAGAAGATGAATGTTGAAGGAATTGAGAGTATAGAGAGAAATTATTTCAATTCTGGTTGGGAAGAGGGCATGTAAAACATGGGGAAAACTTTAAAATTGGAGCTAGCTCATTCACAGTTGATGTCTGGCTACACTTCTTCACACAAAGGGTAGCGGTAATTGAGAAACCTGTCCCTCAAAAATTTGTTGGAACTACTAAATTGAAATTACAAGAGTGGGATTTTTGTTAGACAAACTATTAAGGGCAAAGAACTAAAGCAGATAGAGTTTAATGCAGATCAGCCATGTTGTAACCAAATGTCTGGACAGACTTGAATCTTTAAATGTTTCCGTGATTTTTCCTATGTTCCTAAGGCCCAAAAAGACCCCTTCATTTATTTGAAATAGAAAACCAACATTTTAATTATGAAAAAAACTGTTTTTTTTTAACAAAATGGTTTACAGTTTGAATAAAATTCAGGGATGTCTCAACTCCATTTGCTGACTGTCACTTGTATGTGTCTGTAAGCCTTAATCGAAATTCTCGTTTTTGGGCTGCTTTTGCATTCTTAATCATATTCAGATCATTTTCATCAAACATCCAGTTGACGAGTACAACTTCATGAATAAAATGTAGCTTTACTATCCACTGGACAAATTCCTTCACCATGAATGCTTCAGGATATAGTTCCTCTTGGCTGCTAAAATCCAATGATGTCAACTTGTAAAGACAGCTGGTTTCACTTGTCCTCAGGGTTTCAAAAAATGCTATCCAGCCTTTGTTGGTCACTGAATTCTTTGCAAGATCCAAGCACTGAAGGTTTTCCAGATGTCCACTGGTTATCAGGGAAGCTGAGCAAAATAAATTCAAAAATGTAGAAGCTAAAGTCAGAAGTCTGCTGGTCATCTAAAACCAAAATAGAAAATGCTGACTTACAAATGCTTCTGGTTCACAATGCCTCAATTTTAAAATTCTCCTCCTTATTCTCAGATCCCTCCATGGCCTCAGCTGATCTTTATAGCCCCCTCCTAGCCCTATAACCTTTCAAGATACCTGATTTTCTCCAATTCTGGCCTGGTTACATACTAATGTAACATTAATATATTAATTATATAATTAATTATTTTTTAAATAATTAATATAATTAATAATTAACTTTTATAATTAATATTTATTAATTATACTCTCTCACATATTCCCCATTTTAACTGCTTCACCATTGATGCTGCCAAAGCACTGGAATGCCACTTTGGTTAACTATTACTGTACTAGCTCTTTCAACCTTTGAGGTTATCTTTTGATATTGATTCACAACACACAGCAGTTTAGGCCTTGAAAAATTGCAACAGGAACTTAGTTACTGCATATTTAACTCACTTAGTTTGAGAAGGTCTGTGTCATTCAGATTCCATTTCTGCAGACCTAACTTGGTCATATTGGTTAGGCTTTTGAGTTGGTTCACCAGCTTATCAAAGCAAGTGTTGACATTGGATCCAAAAGGCAGCATCAGCACCTTTAAACCCAATACAACTGTTAGCTGATCAACTGCAGGAAGAAAATAATAGTTAAGGTTAGATCACAAATCTACTATCTAGAAAAGCATTTCATTCATCTTGCACATTTCAGATATCACACCTCAAGCCATCAAAATATGCAGTCTCAATAATCTGAATTAAAAAAAGGAAAAAATCCAATGATTTCCTGCTTACTTTCATGACACATCTTCTCTCCAGTGGTGTGAGCCAGAAGTTCACAAACAGCTAAATATCTTGAACATTTTCAGTTCGCATTTATATGGCAAAGGAGTGGAAAATGGAACTAACTAGGGTGTTCTTCAAAGGAGACAAAACAGGTTCAATAGGTCTCCTGTGCAGTGCTAGTCTATGATATCGTAATTCTAAAGTAGTCTCCAGTTGACCTCAGGATAAGCCTATTTTGATCACTTTGTGTATGAAGAATCTGCGCACGGGCTTTAAACAAACAAAAGCTTTAAGCAAACAGCTCCAACTCAATTAAGCAAAAAGAACCCAGGTCTTCTGCTTACCATTGCAACAGATCTGACTGACAGTAATCTCTTGCCTGTCAGTGATTTTTGCAACTAGACTTCTGAATCTGACCTGTGTCCAGATCCTTCCATTGTAGGAAAGCAACTAAGGATCCACTGAGTCCAAGATCAGTGTTGGAGGCCAAGAAGCACTCCTTTTTAATGACAATAGCTGCCATATTCCAGTAAATAAGGCCTCACTGCCACTATTACAGCTACTGAGAGAATTTATGTCTGTAAGATAAGTGAGCGAGAGAGTAGTGTGGCTGGTGGGTTAGGGGTAGGGTGCAAAGTGGGTGAAGGGTTAGGATGCCAGGTGAGTGAGGGGGCATGGTGGCAGATGGCTGAAGGTTAGGTAGCAAGTAGGTGAGGGGTAGAATGCAAGTGGACGAAGAGGTAGTTTAGCAGGGGGGTAAGGACAAAGTGTGCCAAGTGGCAAACAGGTTAGCGTGCCAATCGGTGAGGGATAGTGTGCCAGAGAGCTGAGTGGGTAAATTGGCATGTGGGTACAAAGGAAGGCTGCCTGGTGAGTAAGGGCATCAGCTGCCAGGTAGATGAGGGAATCATCTGCAAAGTAAGTGGGTAAGGGGACCGGCTGTAGTTGGGTGAGAAGTAGTGTGCCAGATGGATAACATACTAGATAGGTAAAGAGATATGGTGGCAAATGGGTGGGAGAAGATGAAAGATGACAGGTGAAAAGGGTAGAAGGTATCAAGAACTGCAAATGCTGGAAGTCAGAGTCGATACATTTTGGAGCTGGAGGAACACCACAGATCAGGCATCATCAGAGGAGCATGAAAGTCAACATGTGCAGGACCCTTCATCAGGACTGGGTAAGGGAACAGCGCCCAGAAATAAATAGAGGAAGAGCTGGGGCTGGGGAGGGTAGGTGAGATGGTGACAGGTGGATGCAGGTAGGGGGTAGTGGTCAATGGGAAGGGTGGGGTAGATAGGTAAGATAGGAGATGGCCAGGTTGTGTCAGGTCAAGGAGTCAGGGATGAGAGGGAGGGGTGGATGTGGGATGAGGCCAGGGGTGGGGAGATTTTGAAGCCAGTGAATTCTACGCTGAGGCCATTGGGCTGTAAGCTTCCAAGGTGGAATATAAGGTGTTGTTCCTCCGATTTATGTGTGGCCTCGTGGTGACATTGGAGGAGGTCCAAAAATGATATGTCACCAAGGGAGTGGGAGGGGGAGTTGAAATGGCTGGCAACCAGAAGGTGGTGTTTGTTGGAGCGTTCAGAGCGTACATGCTCAGTGCATCAGTCACCGAGTCTGTGCTTGGTCTCTCCGATGTACAGGAGATCACATTGGGAACAATGGATGCAGTAGGGCAGGTTAGAAGATGTACAGGTGAATTCCTGTTGGATTCAGAATGATTGTTTGGGGCCTTGGATGGAGGTGTAGGGGCAGGTGTAACATTTCCTATGGTTTCAGGGAGAGGTGCTGGAGGTGGTAGGGTTGGTGGGGAGTGTGGAGGGATTTGCAGAGTCGCTACAGAAAGTAGGTAGGGGTGGGGAGGGGAATATCTCTGTGGTGGTGGGGTCTGATTGCAGGTGGAGGATGATGCGTTGGATACGGGGGTTGGTGGGGTGTTATGTGAGGACCAGGGGGACTCTATCCTTGTTGTTGGTGGGGGGACAGGGTTTGAGGGCAGAAGTGTGGGAAATACAGGAGATGTCGTTGCGGGCATTCTGAATCACGGGAGAGGGGAAATTACGGTCCTTGAAGTAGGAGGTCATCCAGGATGTCCGGGAATGGAACGCTTCATCCCGGGAGCAGATGTGGCAGAGGTGGAGGAATTGAGAGTGCGGGATCACATTTTTGCAGGAGGGTGGGTGAGAGGAGGTGTAGTCAAGGTAACTGCGGGAGTTGGTGGGTTTGAAATAGATGTCAGTGCTGAGGCGGTTGCCGGAGATGGAGGCAGAGAGGTCCAGGAATGGGAGGGAGTTGTCGGAGATGGTCCAGGTGAATTTGAGGTCAGGGCGAAAGGTGTTGGTGAAGTGGATGAACTATTCAAGGTCCTCATGGGAGCAGGAGGCAGAAACGAAACAGTCATCAATGTAGTGGAGGAAGAGGTGAGGGATGGTGCCAGTGTAACTGTGGAAGAGGGATTGTTCCACGTATCCTACAAACAGGCAGGTCTAGCTCGGCACTATGCAGGTGCCCACAGCCACTCCGTTGGTTTGAAGGAAGTGGGAAGAGTTAAAGGAAAAGTTGTTGAGGGTGAGGAAATGTTCTGTCAAGTGGATGAGGGCATCGGTGACAAGGGACTGGTTGGGCCTGCAGGAGAGGAAGAAACAGAGGGCTTTTAGGCCTTCCTTATGGGGGATGCATGTGTAGAGACACTCAATGTCCATGGTGAAGATGAGATGTTGGGGTCCGGGGAATTGAAAGTCTTGAGAAGGTGGAGGATGTGGGTAGTGTCCCAAACGTAGCTAGTGAGTTCCTAGACCGGGGGAAAATATCGGAGTCGAGGTAGGCGGAGATGAGTTCAGTGGGGCAAGAGTAGGCAGAGACAAAGGGTTGCCTGGGGCAGTCAGGTTTGTGGTTTTTGGGTAGGAGATAGAAACAGGCAGTGCAGGGTTGGGGAATGATCAGGTTGGAGGCTGTAGAGGGAAGTCTCCTGAGGGGATGAGGTTATTGATGGTCTGGGAGATGATGGTTTGTGACAGGTTGGTGAGAGGGTAGCATAACAAGTAAGTGGGTGAGAGGGTAGGGTGGATGAGGCATTAGGGAACGGTAAAGTCTTTGGCTTAGATGCGTGGGTGTCTAGATTGGGGGAGTGTATGGTAGGGTAGTGGGTCAGTTGGTTGTTCATTTGGGAGGTGCGGGGAGGGGTCGAGTTAAGTGCCTGTAGTTGGAGAGAAGGTGGATATATGTCTGAAGCAGGAAGGAGAGAGCAGGAGTCATTTGGGTGTCCCTGTCTGTAGGAAGATTGTCCATGATGGGGAGTGGGTAGTGTTTAAGTGTCCATGGGAATTTGTCCAGTGGGGGTCATGTGAGTGATGGGGTTAGGTTGTGTGACTTGGAAGGGGGGTGGTGTGGGTGGGAGTGATTGGTGAGTCAGTGTGAGTGGTTGGGGTTCAATGTGAGTGATTAGGGAGAGTCAGTATGAATGATGGTGGGGGGGGGGTCAATGTGAATGATTGGGGGTGAATGTGAGTGTTTGGGGGAGGCTAGTTATCTAGGAGTTTCAATCGCTCTAATGTTTCCTAGCTTACTATTAAGATAAGTACATCAGAACCTTCCAAAACGTTTAACTCTAACTCAAGACTGTCGATCAGAAGTTGGACAATTATGACATTGTCAATGCGACAGAACTTCTGAGAAGTCTGGATGTGTACATGTCCAGTCATCAATTACCTGGACACCCGAAGATCTGGGCCATTCCTTAATCTTAGACTCATCTGTGATCAATGTCACAGGCAATTAGGCACCTAATTAAAACTGTGATGAATGAATTGTCCTGCTTACATAATATGGTGACTGCATTGACGGCTTGCTCTTCTAGGTTATTTCCTGATAGATCAAGGACTTCCAACGTTTCCAACTTGTGCAGATTTTGAGCTGTCAAGTAAAAGAGAGAATGCAATAATGATACACAGAATATATTCTTCAAGAGAATAACAATTTATATTGCAGGGAGTTGGCTAATTAGTTCTCTGCCCAATTTCATGTGCATTGTCCACTGCTGTTAAGCCAGAGTAAATCCACAGAAAAAAATTGCCTTTTACTGTCCAAGTTAACATCTGGAGAATAGTCATGAACCAGGCAGTGAGAATGCTGCTGTACCCAGCCAGACTGGCAATTTAAGGAGAGGAGGATGGTATTAAATTATAAGATTGAAGTGAAAGCCACTGGAACTCCTCTAACCAGTGTTCTTTGAAGGGCAGTACAGAAATAGGATGAGAAATTCAGTAACAGCAGAGACTGTGGTATAGTGGTATTGCCACAGGACTAGTTACCTTGGCAGTTGGTGGAATTTAAATTCAATAAAATCTGGTATTGAAATCTAGTCTCAGTAATGGTGACCTTGAAACTATTGATTATTGTAAACATCCAGCTGGTTCACTGATGTCCTTTAACACTCAGTTAAAGGGCAACAAATGCTGCCTTTGCCAGCGATGCCGACATCTCATGAAAGGATTAAAAGTATATACAAATACCAAGTGTTCTGATGGCACTCCCTGTCAGACAGCAGCTGGCCAGTTTAATTTCTTGGAGGCTGCAGTTACCACTGCTTAATTCGGTGACAAGTTGCTCGATTCCATTGCCAAGTCCTGTCAGCTCGGATAGATGGAACACCGAGATACTGCTCAAGTTCTTCAGGCTTTCAGCTGGTTTTGTTTGAAAGAAAAAAGAAAACGCAGACTGAAAAGGATCAACATGCTGCAAGCTTAAAAAAAAACTACCTGTAATTCAACAATGCCGCTAACCATTTTTGATTCAAATTTATTTCTATTAAAACATCGAAAACCCCACTTATAAGCCCGAATTCTCACATAGCATGTGAGTAATGCAGGAAGGGGCTGAAGTGGTAGGGCTTGATACCTATGTAGATGAGCCTTGTTAATACATTGAACACTGTGGAGCCTGGAGTATACTGTTCCCTGGCTTCAGCAACTTTTATAAAGTAACAATAAGCTTAGTTTGATCGTCACTAAGAAGTCTGGTCTAAGCTTCTGTTCAGGAGCCGAAGAAACCGTGCAAAAACATAATCAAACAAGAGCCAAGACCAATGACAAACCAACCTGATTTTGGCATTGCACGGTCTGGAAAATTTCAATTCCCCGACTTGAATTGAATTGAACGATAATCTGTATTGACCCTCCCTCAATCTTTCACTTGAAAACAGCTGGTAACAGCAGCGGGGCAGGACATTGTTGCTGCTTCACTTTAGTTTGCAGTCAGACCCCAATTATTGCTATTGGAGCCCAATGTGCATCTTCAAAGAAGGATCCACTGCATTCAGGTGGGTGCTTCTTTGTTGCTTGCAAAAATGGGTTAAGACTGGAATCTAAGGAAATGCAGCACGTGGTCAGCCATTAAGACCGACCATGATTTTAACATCCCAATAGGTTTCCATCAGATCAGAAGCATAACATAATTTTATACAAGGTGTGGAGCTGGAGGAACACAGCAGGACAGGCAGCATCAGAGGAGCAAGAAAGCTGACGTTTTGTGTTGGGACCCTTCTTCAGAAATGTGGGAGAGTAAGGGGCTCTGAAATAAATAGGGCGAGGGGTGATAGCAGTTAGATAGTGGAGTGGATAGGTGGGAGAGAAGACGGACAGGTGAAGGAGATGGGGATGAAGCTAGTAAAGGTGAGTGTAGGTAGAAAGTTGGGGTAGGGGTTGTTCAGTGAGGTGGGAGGAGCAGATAGGTGAGAGAGAAAACGGACAGGTCGAGGAGGTGGGGATGGGGGGGGGGGGGGGGGTGGTGCTGGTCGTGGGATGAGGCCAGGGTGAGGAGATTTTGAAGCAAGTAGAGTCCACATTGAGGCCATTGGGTTGTAGGCTTCCAAGGCGGAATATGAGGTGCTGCTCCTTCAGTTTCTGGGTGGCATCGTTGTAAACACTGATGTCACAGTGTCACAACGATGCCACCTGGAAACTGGAGGAGCAGCACTTCATATTCCACCTTGGAAGCCTACAACCCAATGGTCTCAATGTGAACTTTACTAGCTTCAAAATCTCCTCACCCCTGTCCTCATCCCATGACCAGCAGCCCCCCC
>NC_063340.1:71103886-71134345 GCF_021869965.1 Rhincodon typus
TCTTTATTTATTTCAGCGCCCCCTTACCCTCCCCCATTTCTGAAGAAGAGTCCCGACCCGAAACGTCAGCTTTCCTGCTCCTCTGATGCTGCCTGGCCCGCTGTGTTCCTCCAGCTCCACACCTTGTTATCTCAGACTCCAGCATCGGCAGTTCCTACTATCTCTGAGTGAGTTATAATTTTATACAAGTTAGTTATTATGATGGGAGAGATAGGTTGGAAAAGATCAGATGCTCATGGGACACAAGTAAGTGTATCACTTTAACTTTCCATGACAGCATCAAAATGGTAACATCAGATCCACTGCCAGTCATGCATTAGAAAGAAAGTTCAAGAAGTAGGTTAAATGAATGCTGACCCTATATTGCTCATTTTACCCTGTCACTAGTACCTTGCTGCTGCAACAAATAGGAAGTGTTTCCTGTGAAACTCTAACAAAAGGCTGAAGAATGGAATTGTAGAGGTACTTGAAATGGTTACTTGATACTTAGGAAGGAGTAGGATGTAGCACTTGGGGCAAAGGGGATGAAAGGATATCGGACAAAGCAGGAACAGGTTACGGAGTTGGACGACTGGCCATGATCATGGTGGGGTGGTGCAGCAGGCTCAAAAGGCCAAGTGGCCTACTCCTGCCCCTATTTTCTGTTTTTTTCTATTCAATGTTTGGCTCAAATAGATGGAAAGTTATCAATGATAGAGCGGACAATGTAGTCTGTAGAAGCTTTAAGCTGAATGACTGAAAGCCCTGGCTTTCTTCAATTTGAGCTACGTTGTGATTTCTGACTTCAACAAAAGACCCATTATGTTTTGCTATTGCTCTAGTGTTAGACAGATCTTAATGGAGTCATTGTAGTCAAATTATCGTATGAGTTCACCGCTTTATGCTGATATGCACTAATGAGTTATATGTGAAAGGAACTGCAGGCATTATTAGACAATTTGAATGCTTCTGTTTGACTGAGAAGAACTAAGGCAGGTTTAACCTGTTCTCACGCATCAACTAGGATTAACGTCCACAATTAATATATTGTAACATGATCTATTAATAAACACTACTTATGTGTGCGCCATTCTGAAATAGTTTGATACCAGCTACGTACATGAATGGTGTCTTTTCCAGAGATAAACAAGGTGACCTGGGACTGCCAACTTTTGAAATTTTGAAAGGTACAGTATTTGCTGTGAATTGCTGTAATATCTAGGGCACGCAAAACTGGATCTTGGCGATTACTCTGTTGCGGCACGTCACATTAGTTTAAAAAAAAATTCTTGGCTGGTAAACAGCACTAAAACTAATAGACAGGATAACCACAAAATAATCCATATATCACTCAAAACAATTCCGATAAGCACATGTAGCAATACCTATTTTTTTAATGTCACCATCATTCATTTTCACATTTTCTAGTACCAGCTTTTCAATGTTTTTCAAGCAATGTATCCCATTAATGAATCCTCCTGAAAGAGAAAGTGGGAAAAACAGTGTAAGAACTATTCCAAATAGTGCAGACACTTTATCTTATGCCTTTATTATACTCAAATTGCTTATAAGCTGCAATAGTTAATACTTATTATCAAAGATTATCGGAATAAAATCAAAATTATAAATATTCAATCAATTACAACCTTTCAGCCACGTGGTACCTACTTTTATTCATTCACGGGATAAGGGCGTCACTGGTAGGCAGCATTTATTGCCCTCCCCTAATTGCCCAGAGGGTAGTTAAAAGTCAACCACATTGCTGTGGGTCTGGAGTCACATGCAGGCCAGACCAGGTAAGGATGGCAGTTTCCCTTCCTAAAGGACATTAGTGAACCAGATGGGTTTTTCCAACAATCGACAATGGACTCACAGTCATCATTAGATTCTTAATTCCAGATATTTATTGAATTCAAATTCCACCATATGCCGTGGTGGGATTCAAACCCAGGCCCCCAAAACATTATCTGGGTCTCTGGATTAACAATCCAGAGATAATACCACTAGGCCATTGCCTCCCCTCGTTATCACATAGTGTATCTAGAAAGTGACATTGTCGTTTGCAATTTTAAGGGGAAAAAGAATTTTGCTGTAATTTCATCCTAAACCTACTCCTAACTGTGATCAGATACCTACTGTAAGGTGCTTGCACATGGATATTAGAACAGGGTAGAATGCCTGATACTTGGAATGCTCTATTGAAATAGGAACATTAAGAATAGTCACTTCTGAAGGAAGCAAAATTGCTAGTACCCTTAGATCTATACTCAGACATGCATTAGTATCTGCAGGAGAGGAAGAAGACTTGTGTAACAATGACCTTTCTGTGGACTTACCATTTCTATGTTCTGTTTGGAGATCAGTCAGGTGCAATGTCTTTAATTGGGTCATCTTCACTATTTGTTGTTCATCTTCCTCCGTTAATGGTGTGGATTCGATAACCAGATCCTGCACATTCCGTGCACATGTATTCAGAATTTTATGAAGTTTTCCTGTAATTCCTGCACTTTTGCTTATATATAGTATTAAAGCTGAAGCAGAGCAACAGATTTTACCAATGCACTTGATCTCCCTTGGTTTTAAGCCTGGAAAATCTCTCATGGTGATTTGCAATGTGTTAAAGGACTGATTCCAGGGTGTTTCATAGAAGAGTTTAATGGCAGGCTCAGGTATTAGTGCCTGAGTTACACTCTGTGCTTGATTTTCACTCTCAGTTTTCTTGATTTCATTTAGACTTGAAGAAGTGAAGTTTCCAAAAAAGTCAAGTTTAATGAGACCTAAAGCTCTTAAACAGGTCGGCAAATGTTCAAAAAAATAGAAAAGGTAATCTGGTATAAAATGGGAATTGATATGGAGTGTTTTGTCTTGCAGAAAAGTTTCAAACTCTCCAGCCAGAGCAGATTCAGATCGGCTTTCATAGACAAACGTCAGGCCACGTTCAACAAGCGTGTTCATGTTTAGGACTTTAAGTCTCTCTACTTCCTCTGAACTTTGCATCTGGGTTTCTACATTCACACCATCTTCATTGTCATTAAGGAACTGCAGGAGTGTTCCATGGTCCTTAACACTTACAATGTACTTGAATACTTCAGCAGCAGCATCTTTGGATGATCCACATGTATATTGAAGTAGATTCTGGTATTTGAAGGTGATGTCTGAGATAGTTCCAATTTTCTGTAAATACATCTGCCCTCTGGAAACCTCTGTTGCTGAGCTTGATGTTAACAGTTCATGTAGCCTCCTGCCTGCAGTGTACTCCTGAAAGGATTTGTGAAAGAATCTGTAAACTGGTTTCAGTCTCTGAGCACCATACTTATTCAGGAGGCCTGCTGCCAACAGCAGCCTTTCCTCTTTCTGAGACGACAAGTCCTCTATGGTAAAATCAAACTTGGACTTAAAGACTCCATCCAAAGCCAAGTCTCCACAATGTTTTATGCTCTCAATAATGTATTCTTCTGGCAAGTCTCTGGTTTTGTATTGATTTTTATTGATCATTAGCTTGTGCAAGGTATGGAACAATGCTGTTTGTGTCTTTGGAATGAAGTCATCATCCCCCATTTGGATGGCACATGCGATCACTACAAAGAGTGGAGTCTTCATCATCTCCTTCATAGTACTCGATTGCTCAAGTTGAATCAATAAACTTTTGGCCAAGGATTCCTCAAGGACATTTTCCATCAGCATTTGAGCACTGCTGTAACTCAGGTCTCCTATTTTCACTAGGAGATCAGCATAGCTTCGAACCTGGCTCAGGGTCTCAGTTCGTGTTGTTAAAACCACGGAGTGCTTGTACTGGACATTCTTTGTGAAGAGCCTGGCAGTCTCAGGATAATCTTGGGGCTTAAATTCATCAAAACCATCCAAGCAAAACAGCACTTTTCGCTCCAGCGTCTCTATGATTTTCATGAATGTTGCACTGTCCACACTGTACGGTTCCCTAAGAAGCTGTTCACAGATGCTTTCGTACAATCCTTTCTGCATACTCCTGAGGCTAATAAAGAAAACTAATTTAAAACCATTGAGTGAGGAGTGTTTGCCAGAAGCCCAGAGAGATGCGATTCTCTTCAAAACAGTTGTTTTACCTTTGCCAGCTTCACCTTCAATCACTGTTAGGTCTTTTAGTTCACCCAAAAGGTCCTGGAACTGTAGTTGGTTTATTGTGCGGTTGCTTGTGTTTTTTTTCCAGAACACAGCATCTGAAAAGGTGGTTTCCAGATCGAAAATGATGTCTATTTCCTCGCCGAGGGGATGGAACTTTTGAAAAGCTGAAGATAGATAAAGTCTCCGTAAATCTTCAGCAATCATTTCAACGTCCTTCTCTGTGTATTTCTGGATATCTTCAGAGACAAAATGGAAAAGATTAACTGAAGTTTTACTTTGGTTGCAGGTAATTAGCGTACATTGTAAAATAATAAGGAATAATAAGAAAACTTTGTTTTCTACTGCAGTGGCATTCTTCATACGTTAATCAAAGTTGCCTCTTTCAATGTTTGTAGCAAATGATTCGTGTGTTTGCTAAAAATGCTGCACTGATGAAGCTAATTTGCCTGAATACATTTATGATGCCAGTGCATGCAGTAATCCTTCCTCCTAAATTGTTAGATGGACATTACAGGTAATATGGAAAAGGCTTAATTTAGTGTTGCAAAGTAGATGGGGGGCAGGGACTCACACATCTGCGAAGATGTGGAACAAGAAGAGAGGCCAGTACAGGAGATTCTCTTGGCTCCCCTGGAAGAAAGTCAAAATAGAAGCGGGGTGTCCCTTCCCACTGGGCAACAGACAAAAGGCATTGTAGAAGGTTGGAGTAGTCTACCATCTCAAAAGCTGTAGACATTGAGAAAGATGATGGTGATGCATCACAAATACCATTTGTAGCTTTGAATATGGTAATTTTACTGCAATAGATTGGTGGGAAAGATAGCCTTGGGCTTGTTATAGAGCTGGAAGTAGGCAGGCTTTGTACTAGACTGGGGTTGTGAGGTCAGAAGCTTGGCTTAGAGTCAAACCGAGGATGTGAATGCTGTGACAAATGTACAAGACAGGACTGAGCTAGTTATACAAAGGAACTATCAGGGATGAGAGGATCTGGAATCTTTTGAGATTGAGGGCATTAAAAGCTGATGGAAGGCGGTTATACACTTGCCGTTTTACTTGCATTTATTAGGGCTAGACTGGAAGAAACAGATTTTTAAAAAAAACATCAATTTGAGCAGCATGAGAAGGGTTGATATGGAAAGACAACAGAAATGGTAAACTGTCAAATTATCCATCTTAGATTATCTTGGAAAATAAAGGTGTCTCAAAACACTGAACAATAAGTGAAGTTAGCTGTCTCACACTGCTACTTTGCAGCAAAATCACCAGTGGTCTTCTCAGGATGCTGCCATCAAGGTAAAAAGAGTATTGCCGACCTTACAAATGAGTAACATGATATATGAGTTTCAGCGCTGGTGTGTTGCCAGGTATATGGACCATACACTGCAATGACTAGCAGACTGTATCAAACAACCTATGTCATTAATCATTCACAGTGGACAGCATGCCAAACATCTCAATCAGCCTGTGCTTGCAAGCCTCAGAACTCTATGTCCAATACTGATACTATTCTACTATTGGACTGCATTTACTAAATGATCTGAACCAGAATTAATTTAAGGTTATCAGATGAGCTTGCAGTATGATGCATTTGTGTGTGCTAGAAGCTATTAATACACAAGAGCCTGTTTTACATATGTATGTATGAATTTCTAATACCTAACACTAATTCTCATCAGGAAAAGTAAGTCATGGAGACTGCCAATTTCTTCTACATTCCCATGCCAATACCTTGACTAATGAGAGTCTGTTCTGAGAACTAAAATTGACAGTTCCTGCTATATCTACATTCCAACGATTGTGTACCCAATCAGCACCCTCTTCTCATGCTGTTCAAATTGGTGCCCCCTTTTTTTAAGTCTATTTCCTGTGTCCCAGCCCAATGTATGCAAAACAGAAAGCTTTAACTTCTTGTCTCCTTTTAACTGCATTTAGGTTCTGTACTACCAAGCAATGGGTTACACAAAGGATCAAAGTGAGGAAAGATTATAGGTTAAGAGTATGGAAAATAAGTGAGAATAAAGTACAAGAAGTATAAGTTTGGTCTTTGTGAACATATAGAAAAAGGAGGTCACATGGAGCCCGAGATCTCAGAGGTGTTGAGTTTCTATGTGATAATGACACTGTAGAGAAAGAAGGGGTCAAAAAAGTTGCCACAATTTGAGGAAGGGGTCAAAAAAGTTGCCACAATTTGAGGAAGGGGAGTTATAATGAAAACTGACCTCACTGATATAAGGAATTATTCAGTGCAGCAACTAAGCATGGGCATGATGTGAGGTGGCGAGCCAGAAAGTAGCAGAGTTTAGGGAGATAGTAGATATGCAGGATTTTAACATAGATGCGGGCATATCCATAAGAAATCAATAAGATTAGTTTAGTTTGGTGTTTGTTGGTCAGCACAAACATGGTGGACCAAAGGGCCTGTTTCTATGCTGTATGACTCTGTGACTCTAAGATGAGGTGGTTCAAACATGGATTAAGAGGGGAAAATATTAAGAATTATGTCAAGGCAGAATAGAAGGCGCCAGCAATGGTGCTGTCATGATGAAGTGAATGACAGATGTAGCAAGATTAGGAAACAGGACTGGGGAGACCCCATAAGGCTGAAGCATTCCCATCAAAACATAAGAGTTCTGACACGCTCCTCCACACTGAGATTGTGAATAAGGAATCTGTAGTAATTGTAATGATGGCCAGGTGGATCTCATGACTATGAGATCTTTAATTGGGTTTGTTATCCTGGACCAATCAGGGACCCCTGGCTGACAGATATAAACAGGAGATTCAGCGTCTTCTCATTCTAGGGGCTGGCTCCAAGCTGACTGGTCAGAACCAATGTACTGTGCACATATAAACAAAAGGTGACTTACAGGATACCGGCCTCTGTGCAGTTATTTCAGAATCATAAACTGAAAAGAAAAGGGAATGGGGAAGGTGCATATGTAACATACATCTAGGGTGTAGAGAAGTGGGGTATAAAATGTGGCTGTGGGAACAACAGCATTGAAGAAAGAATAGAAGCTGATCAGGAGAGAGATATGGTGAGACAAGGGGGAATACAGAGGTTGGTGATCTTCCATGGAGGGTGACAGCCAATTTGTTCATGTAGGTGAATAAACAAGATAAGAGACAAAAGAAAACTGCAGATGCTGGAATCCAAGGTAGACAAACAGGAGGCTGGAAGAACACAACAAGCCAGGCAACATCTGGAGGAAATGAGAAGTCAACGTTTTGGGTATTACCCTTCTTCAGGATTGGATGTGGGGGTTCGGGGAGCTGCAGATAAAGAGGGGGGTGCAGGGGTGTAGAACTACCCAGTTAGTCCCATTCTCTAGCCCTATCTCCATAGCCTTCCACATTCATCACTTTCAAATACATATACAGCTCTCTTTTGAAATCTCCCATGGAATCTGCCTTCACCACGTCCCCAGGCAGCACATTCTGAATCCTAACAAATCTCTGAGTAAAGAAGTTTCTCCATATCTCACTCCTGGCTCTCTTGCTGACAATCTTGAAATTGTGACTGCTGGTTACTGACATATCAACAGAATATCCTTCTTTAATCTGTCAAAATTGCTCCTAATTTTGAGCACATCAATAAGGTCACTTCATAATGTTCTCTGCTCCAAGGAGAATAAGCCCAATTTCTCTAATTTTTCCTTGTATCTAAAATCCCTCATTCCTGGTATAATTCTCGTAAATCTCCTTTACACTTTCTCCAGGATTTTAACATCCTTCCTTAAGTAAGATGCTCAGAACTGAACACAACTGTCCAAATGCGATCTGACCGATGATTTTGCTTTTATACTCAATGCCTCTATTTATAAACCAAAGGATCTTATATGCCTTCTTAACACGTGTTTCAACATGCCTGGCCACCTTCAGAGAATTATGCATTTGAACCCCGAGGTCCCTCTGCTCCTGTACTCCCCTCAAATTTGTAGCATGGTGCCTGTATTTTCTCTCCATGTTTCTTCTACCAAAATGCATTAGCTCAGATTTCTCTGCATTGAATTTCATCTGCAAGGTGCCTGCTCATTTGGCCAACTTGTCAGTGTCCCTCCTGAAGTCGCTCAGCATCATCCTCACAATTCTTCACAGTTTGGTATCATCTGCAAATTGAGATTTTGCAACCATTTCTTTGCTCACTGTCAACACTCAAGCCTTCCATCACTTCCTTTTCCCTGTTCCCCATCTTCTCTCTTTTGCCTTCACAAGTACTTGCAAAACTAAGCACACCACCACCCCTGCCTTGCCTTACAAGGTTTGAACTCATGTTTGGGCATTGGCTTAGATCTTGGGATTACTCATCCAGTGACATTACCAGGATGTCACTTTCCAAAGGAAACTAAGATATTAATTGATATAAAATAGAGCTGTAACTAGGGAAAGATTAAATTCACAAATAAAATATGCCCTCACTCACTTGTGCATTTCAGGTCCTGAAAGAGATACTGGTCGTAGCACTTGAGGTAGTCCAAAAATAGTTCACATGCAGCTGTTCCCTTGTTCTCAATGTAGCCAAGAATCACCCTGGCTTTTTCCTGAGACAGCAATGTTCCCTGAATCAAATCTTTCTCTTCAGTGTTTAGAACTCCAATGGCGTAAAGTTTATCAACCATCTGGTCGATTACCTGTCTTCCCATTCTTTGAACCAGTTCAGAACGTCGTTCTCGAACGAAATCCACTGAAAAAGATTGACCAGGATGGCACAATGTTAGAAAGGGATAAATAAATGGTGCACTTATTTAGGAGGTGGAACCTATTAATTGATCGTTATTACAGTCAAATAGCCACTTATTTGTATAATTTAAGATAAAGGACGGACTTTTATATGGAGTCATGAAGACTCAGAAAAACTTTAAAAATGACAAGTAGAGACCTGAATACAGAAGTCCCACCCCATTTCTGCCAGATCTGATTTTATTGTCAGGGCAAGGGCTCGACTCACAGGAAGAAAACCCAAACTTAGCAGGGCTATTTAAACTCAGTGCTGAGGCCCTTCACCACAATGTAGGACTCATGAGTTGATGGAATAGAGATAAACATTTTTGAATGGCAGGAAATATCTTTATAACTGTCATGATCTGAATCCTCTGTTCTTTAAACTTTAAACCACAGGCTGCAACTGTCTCTAAGAGTTCAGGAGTCTGCTGGAATGTGTCGATTGACAGGTTCTCTGCCTGTTGATTAGTAAAACAATTGGTTGTGCAGTTTCAATAGAATACTTTTATTGATATTTCTCAAAGGCCTTACTGTGCCATTATGAATGCTTGGCTGAGTTTCAAAAATCAATGATTATCTGAGCATGGAGTTATGAATTCATAATTTGACAGTTTAAATAAGCTTTAAAAAATAGTTAACTTTGATGTAGAGTCTGAACAGATGTTCACCTTTTAGAAGAACTTAACCACTTAAAGGAGATATAAAAACTTTAATTTAGTTCTCTGAATGGGAATGTTCACACACTAAGGTACACACTACTATTGAACACTTAGGAAATTAGATTATTAGAAGTTTGTTTTTGTTCAACTTCACATGGCTCCTGAGGTCTGCCTATGTGTATATTGGGTAAGTGGCCATGGAGGTGGATTGGGAGGGGATGAGATGCCAGGGGAAGGATTGGGGATTGAGGGATTGTGAGAGGTAGTGCTTACAGCTTCTGAAACAACTTGGATAATTTTTCAGAGAACCAGCCTGCTTTAGCCCTCACCCACACCCGGGACTTTCTATATTCTGTTTCTGACATCGGTGAGACCAATTCCATCCTGCACCTAAACTGAAATGCACGTGTTTCGGACTAGATTGTACCGAAGTGGGTCTAGCACATTGGAAAATGCCCACGCTCAAGCTACCTGCATTAGCCTTGGAAATGAGTTAAGAATTACACAAAAAAATGAACTGGATTAAATGTATTTTGTTTTTCTATTGTGTATGCATGTAGGCAGTTGTGGAATATGTACAAATGAGATGAATGACATATTGGATGATCCAGTAGTCTAATAACATTTTTAGAAGTGACCTTGATACAAAACTTACGTTGATGAAATATCCTATCAGAATTCACCTATCTGAAGACAGAAGCCACACAACACTAGGTTATTGTCCAACAGATTTATTTGAAATCACAAGCTTTTGGAACACTGTTCCTTTGTCAGGTGAAATGACTTCACCTAACTTCACTTGATGAAGGAGCAGCGCTCCAAAAGCTTGTGAATACAAATAAATCTGTTGGACTATAACCTGGTGTCATGTGACTTCTGACTTTGTCCACCCCAGTCTAACACCAGCACCTTGACATCATACCTATCTGAAGTGTTAGAGCGGAGAATCGCATATAGCTGAACCTTAAGATGTAGGAGCAGAAGTAGGCTGTAACATTTGAGTGAGGTCATGGCTGATCTGATAATCCTCAACTTGACTTTCCTGCCTTTTCCCTATAAATCTTGATTCCCTTACTGATTAAAATCTGTCTATCTCAGCCTTAACAACCCAGCCTCAACAGGGGCTCTGCAGTAAAGAATCCCATCATTTCACTACCATCTGAGAAAATAAATTCCTCCTCATCTCTATTTTTAATAGGTGACACCTTATTCTGAGCTTATGTCCTCTGGTCCTAAGCTATCCCACAGGAAAGAAGGTATTCCACCCAATTCAGTTTTAAAGGAGGTGCTCTGACTCTACAAAGGCATAGGAGTCCTATAGCCCTCATTACTATATTAAAGGGGGTTTGATGTCTGGAACAGGCAGGCTTTTTGGGTCAGCATTTCCTGTGACCCTACTAAGATACAGAAATGCCTGACTAACCTGATTGCTTCATGCTCCTTAAGAAACACTCCAACCCACATTATGTTGTTGCCTTCCAGCTATAGTGAGTCATTAACAGGAACTAACACAAAAGATGATCTCCTAATTCTGAGACTTTCTGAAAAGACTATTGTCGACATAAAGTGTGATGAGCAAACAGAGCTGAAAAAATGGATTTCCCACCAGCTAATGTCAGATTGCATTTAAGTACTTACTGGTATCTCTTAGTCAATGAAGACCTATTAATAAGTTGGAGATGTCATGACAGAAGAGCTGTATCTGAAATATAAGACAATAAATAATGTTTGAGAGCATCACAATGCAACTTATTCGTAAACAACTAATTACAATGCTGGAGTTTCAGGATCTTCACTGTTCCTAACAATAAACTTCACTAGGCTCTCCAGATAGCTCAGTTGGTAAATGTGCTGCTAAACCATAATGAAAATGAGAAGAACTATTTACATTTGCATTTATACAAGGCCTTTATTGTAGAAAAATTTTCCAAGATAAACAAAAGTAACACCGAAACATATAAAAATATATTATTCAACCTGATATACAATTTTCAGTAAAATAAAATTTCATAAACTTTCCATTACCAAATTAAAATATTTAATGACCATGTTTCTCTTTCTAATAGAATAAAGCTACACTGTATTTGTTACGTTTCCCAAGCACTGTATGACTGCAACCGATAAACTCAATTTCTCACAAAACTATCAGGTTTTATAATGTTTTTAAGTTCCATGAAAGTGGTTACGGGACCATTAGCATTTAAAATAAAATTTTAAAAAACAAACAACAGTACTAGCCCAGCACCCCCAAGAACAAATCAATTTATTTCCTTGAATGTACAACAATCTGCTTTTCAACATAGCAGCAGTTTTGTGTGTATTTTGTACATTCAATTTTGCTTAAGCTTTTCCACTTCCGGCACAAACTGCTGGTTAAAGTTCTGCAATACTTCTCTTTTTTGCTTCAATGCTTCATGCTCCTTCAGAAACACTCCAACCCACATTATGTTGTTGCCTTCCAGCTATAGTGAGTCACTAACAGGAACTAACACAAAAGATGATCTCCTAATTCTGAGATCTTCTGAAAAGACTATTGTCGACATAAAGTGTGATGAGCAAATAGAGCTGAAAAAATGGATGTCCTACCAGCTAATGTCAGATTGCGTTTAAGTACTTACTGGTCTCTCTTAGTCAATGAAGACCTATTAATAAGTTGGAGATGTCATGACAAAAGAGCTGTATCTGAAATATAAGACAATAACTAATGTTTGAGAGCATCACAATGCAACTTATTCGTAAACGACTAATTACAATGCTGGAGTTTCAGGATCTTCACTGTTCCTAACAATAAACTTCACTAGGCTCTCCAGATAGCTCAGTTGGTAAATGCGCTGCTAAACCATAATGAAAATGAGAAGAACTATTTACATTTGCATTTATACAAGGCCTTTATTGTAGAAAAATTTTCCAAGATAAACAAAAGTAACACCGAAACATATAAAAATATATTATTCAACCTGATATACAATTTTCAGTAAAATAAAATTTCATAAACTTTCCATTACCAAATTAAAATATTTAATGACCGTGTTTCTCTTTCTAATAGAATAAAGCTACACTGTATTTGTTACGTTTCCCAAGCACTGTATGACTGCAACCGATAAACTCAATTTCTCACAAAACTATCAGGTTTTATAATGTTTTTAAGTTCCATGAAAGTGGTTATGGGACCATTAGCATTTAAAATAAAATTTTAAAAAACAAACAACAGTACTAGCCCAGCACCCCCAAGAACAAATCAATTTATTTCCTTGAATGTACAACAATCTGCTTTTCAACATAGCAGCAGTTTCGTGTGTATTTTGTACATTCAATTTTGCTTAAGCTTTTCCACTTCCTGCACAAACTGCTGGTCAAAGTTCTGCAAAACTTCTCTTTTTTGCTTCAAGTGGCGCCTTATTGCATTGGATTTGGCAAGCAGAGTTAGGTTACTGGTACATTCTGCAACTTCTGCTTCATCGTCGACGTCACACTGTAATACTTTGATATATGTGTTGATTTGATGCTTCCTTTTCTTTCGACAATGCATTTCCATCTCCAAATTCTTCATGTTTTCCTCCTTTTATTTGGCAACTTCTGCTTTCAAGTGGGCGTTGTATTGCTGGCTTGCATTACCACCTAATGCGCAAAGCTCTCTAGCAGTTACTACACTGCAGACAATATGGTTCTTAGTCATTTTCACTCTTATGTTTTCTGAGAATCTCCACTCCTCTGATGCCTGGCAACATGATATGGAAAAGAACACATCTATAGCAGATCATAAAAGCTAGTATTTTTTATTCTCCTTCCAGAGCAATTTAGAAGATGTCCTGTCTGCATTCCTGCTAGAAGGTGTAAATTGAATGGGACTGCCTCAATTCTGCAGTTGCCAGCTGTGTGCAGGAACCCCTTAAGGATCACGTCACAATGATGAACATCAACATGGCATCCATAGGCAACTTCAAACATGTTGAGCACCGTGTTTGAAATGCAAGCAGTGCCTGGATTTAACCCAGTTGATGTGTGGACCTGAGGATAACTGATGGATGATTTCTTTATCCCCCAACAATGTTGTGGTTATGTTTATAAGAGAATGCTTGAACTTCCTACTAGAACTGGAATAGAACTCTGTGACTTAATTTTTCCTGGGGGAGAAATTTTTGTATGAGGTAACAAGCACTGGGCATCAAATCCCACCTCCACTTTTTGAGATTTCTGTGAGGTTGTTCTTCTTCATGACATTAATTTTTATTCAACACTAGAGCTGTATTTGCATCAGGAAGTATATTCTCTTTCATGATGTTCTCCGGTTCTTCCTTACTTTCGAAGGGAAATGGACTTGTTGGGACATCAGTCTGATATATTAAAGGGCTCACTTGCTACAGAGATGTAAAATTTTCCCTTTCCCTGTAACAGTGGATCCTTTTGTATATACTTGGCTGAGATAGATATTTAATTAGTTAGGTTGAGGATGGTCGAATTAGCCATGATCTCATTGAATGGTGGAGCAGACTCAATGGGCTGAATCGTCTGCTTCTGCTCGTGTGTGGTCTTGACTTCTTCACCGTTGATTTGCTGATTCTGCCAATTTTGGTGGCCTCATCATACTTCTGCAGTTATGGTCTAACAGGAAGAACTTGCCGTATGACAGTGACATTTTCAAAACACCTCTGCCGATATTACGAAAGGAATTCTAATAAATTTGAGATCGGTTGATCATCTTCAGCTTGACAGGAAATTTGTCAAACTAATTGTATATGCCATGGAGAATCACTTCCAATTTTCAAACAGAAGCTACACATCTGAAATCCATTATGCATGATATGTGTGTGCAGCAGGTGCTTACATTTAAGAACTTCTCTACTTGCTGTTTCTTCACGTCTGCACACAAGAGTCATGAAGTGAGAATTTATAAAAGAGAATCAGAAAATTATTAATAAAGGGGAACAGTTGATCAAATTCACAAACACCTTAACATTTGAGTGTTAAGTCAGGGTACTATCCATGTTGATCAGCCAAGTTTCAGTGGGTTTCCTGTTAGACGTCAAAGCAAGTTAGTTTTGACTGTAGACATGCAACATCACTTCAGACACCATCTCCTGCACCAGGTACCTGTTCTGCTATGTATAACCTTGTTTACCATTCTTTGGCTCTGAACAAAGCGTCTGCCTAGTTCTCCAAAGAGCCTTCCACCTTCACAAAAATCTGCAACTGACACCAACATATGGGCGCATGACATGAGCAAGAGAGAAGGGACTGGGGAGTCTGGCCATTGCCTGCTGTAGTTTGGAAATCTCTAAGACGGTTCATCAGAAATAGCTACATGTGGGCTCAGTCAAACGGAGAACGAAACTTGTACTGAATTAACAGACACCATGAAAGAAAGCAAACAATTACAGGGTTGCAGATGTTGGAAAAACATTGGTAAGGTTGATGTTCGACCCAAAGTCACAAAAGTCACCTCCCTGTCTTTTATAACACAAAACCTTCCCACAGCAAATACTGTGACCTCTCCAGCTCGACTCCTTCTGAAGGCTACAACATGAGCACGTGCTTTTCCCTACCATTCAACAGTATGCAGATGATGATGTCTATGTGCAGTGTGATTTGTTAGGCTTCCAGTTGGTGATATAAGGCTGGTAGGACTTTCAGGAGTAAAGGACTTGGAGGTCCATTCGGACTGTTGAGGCTTGTAGAGCTTTCTGCATATGATCTATCATATATAAAAGTGCATGCTTCTTCAATGGCGTTGGGTTTCTTTCTGAAAATATTTACAAAGTTCACATTTACAAAGTTGATGACTTTTCCAGGTTTTTCAGTATCAGCAGGCACCCTGCGTAGAGTCTAGTGAAACAGTTTGTAAACCTCGATATTTAATTCTTGTCTCTGTTCACTTAACTGATCTCAATCAATGTGGCAACAGGAGTCTACAGTCAAGAAATAGCAAGGTTTATAAAGTGCACAGAAGTCATCAGCAACTCCTGATGATGGATGGACTTGGTCCTTAGAAATAGTCAGGTGTATAGGCTGGACCCTGTAATGTGGTTCGGACCATAGGTAAAGGAATAAGTCACTCAGACCCTCAAGCTGTTTTGCCATTCAGTTGGAACAGGGATGATCTTTATCTGAATTCTATCTGCCTTAATTCCGTAATCCTTAAAATCCCTACCCAACTACTTCTATCAACTTCATTTCAGGGATTTTCAATCGACCTAAACTCAAAAGCATTTTTTCCTTAAACATTGCTAACGTGCCCACTTCCACCATCTCCATTGGCAGTGCATTCCAGACACCCACCACCCTCTGTGTGAAAACCTTTCCCCAGACTTCTCCCCTAAACTTTCCCCCTCTCACCTTGAACCTGTGCCCTCTTATATTTGACCTTTCCATCCTGGGAAAAAGCCTCTGACTGTCCATTCTCTCTATGCCTCTCAGAATTCTGTAAATGCCCATCAGGTTGACCATCAGCTTCCATCTTTCTAGTGAAAACAATCTGAGATTATCCAGAATGCCCTCATAACTAAAACCTTCTAGACCTGGAAACAACCAGGTAAACCTGCTCTGCACCCTTTCCAAAGCATCCACATCCTTCTGGTAGTGTGGCGAACAGAGCTGCATGCACTATTTCAAATGTGGCCTAACTAAAGATTTATACAGTTGTAACACAACTTGCCGACTTTTATATTCGAGGAAGCAAGCATGCTGTGTGCCTTCTTGATCACCTCGTCCACCTGTGTTACCACTTTCTATTTCAAGGAATGCAAGTTTATTTAATCAATCCACAAAATTCAACTTCTTTAGCACACTACACTGTCTTAGATTGAAAGCATTCCAAAATCTGGAACGGCAATGGATATTAAGAAAGATGGTGCAGTACTCATGATCACTAGCAACTTGAACACTGATCTCATGGAATTGCTTTCTATTAACACATGCTGCTGCATCAATTAAAGTGCCCCTTACACTGTTGGAAGCTCCATCAATGATACCCTGGGAAAGTCAGCCCATCAGAAAACAGCCACATGTTGTGAACTCAAGTCCATGGCATGTTGGTTCACTTTCAAATAATGTATTTGCCAAACATATTGGGCAGTAGATTTGGATGTATTGTTGATAACTAGCTCTTTTGTTCAATATCCCATTCTCTATTTCTCTAATCATCAACTCATCCAAAATCAGCTGCCCAAATTATATCCCTTATCAAGTCCTACTCATCACTCCTTCCTTAACCCTCTGGCCAACAGTGACTTCAATAGTCTAAGTTAGAATTTTTTTTAAGTGTCTCCATTGCTTCTGCCCGCTCATGTTTGGAAGCTCTTTCACCCTACCCAAGGAGAAATTCCAGGATTGGCAGAATTGACAAGAGTCTCCTTGTCAATATTGCTGACAGCAATCTATGTCAGAGTTGGTAGCAGCCAAATCCTAGTGAATGAAGTCCCTATGATAGCCCTGGTCCGTGGGTGCTTAACATCGGCCTCGAAATTTAGTGCTAATAGTGGCATTGCTGATGATATTTGATTCAAAGTGTTGGAGACATTCCTGTTTACAAAAGAGAGGCTGCTTTGGAGGCCTTGAGCACCACAGACCACCTGCACTCTATGTGGGGTCTGGACCAAGCTTATAGCCTTGACACTTGGCTCTGCAGATGAATATAAAGTCAATACTGAGCATCTCTAACCTGTAAAACATTCATTTTGTCAATGCCCTGGATTGCACATCAGAAACTGACGTTGATACTTGTAAGATATTAATCCAAATATTAGGACTCTGCTATCGAACACTGGAGATCCTAAAAGTGGAAAATCATAAAAGAATTCCTCATCCTCAGATCCCAATTTTGGGGACATCCTCAATGCATTCACCACTAATTTAACTGCCAACCAGCTGACCTTAGGAGAGGCTATATCTGGGCTACTCTGCATAGTGATATAATTGCAGTAGAACTGAAAACAACAGCTTGGCACATATTTAGTGCCTTTGACAAGGCATTTCACAGAAGTGTTATCAAAAAGAATTTGACCCTGAACCATGTGAGGGGATATACAGTCGGATGGCCAAAAGCAGAGCATTTATAAAGATGAATGCAGAATAGAGAACTGGAGAAGTTGATAGATATCAGAGCTTAGAGCCTTGGCACTGAATCCACAGCCACTAATGGTGGAGGATTTAAAAATCAGTGACATGCAGGAGGCCAGAATTAGACAGCAATGATATTTTGGAGTAAAAACCAAAAGAACTGTGGATGCTGTAAATCAGGAACAAAAACAAAGTTGCTGGAAAAGCTGAGAAGGTCCGGCAGCATCTGTTAGAGTTAATGTTTTGGGTCCGGTGATCCTTACTCAGTTCTGAGGAAGGGTCACCAGACCCAAAATGATATTTCGGAGGTTTATAGTGCTGGATAAGATTTCAGAGAGAGAGGGTTGAGGCGTGGGAGGATTTGAATACAAGGATGTGAATTTTAAGATCAAAACATTACTTAACCAAGTGCCAGTGTAGGTCACCAAGCATAAAGTTTTGCTAGTTCAAACTAACCTCTTTCAACAAGAGATGGAACTGTTATTAACAATGGTAGCTGCCAGTGAAGGATCCCCAGGAAACTAGCTTCTTTTTTAAAACCACATGCTGAATTTCCTCTTACATGCTCAAAATCACTGTTATGCCTTTATTATGCCATAGTTTACAAGTTACTTTCCATTTGCAAAGCTTTGGCAAGTTAATTCTGGAACACTGATTAGAACTGAATTAGGAGAAAAGGAACCAGATGCAGGGGTTGGCCATTTGGCCCGTCCAAACCTACTCCATGATTTAGCAAGACCACAGCTGAACTTTTGCATCAACTCCACTTTCCCACTATCTTTCCTAATTGCTCACTAAACCTCTGAGTTCACTCTTTGTGATTTGTTTACAAGAACAACCAAATCCCCTTGATAAGGAACATTTACAAAAGTTCCCTTTTAAAAAAATTATCCTGTATTTCCATTCTTCCTACCAAAGCAGATAATTATACATATCCCAACCTGAAAGTCTGTCTGTAATCCTTTGAAACTATTCCTCATGTTCCTCACAGCCTCTTGTCTGGGCTGGGCCAGCAATTGGGGTTGGAAATACAAGAGATGCGGGAGTATGGAAAACATTGGTGGCTTTTCCAATGGGATTGGGATACTATAGAAAATCTGTTGGATTTCACCATTGACATTGGCCTCCCACCCATCACAGGCAAAATTACTTGGTAAAGTGGACTTATAAGTCACCATTAGTTGGCCACTTAAAGGCCACAGGCAGACAGTACACCCAAAATTGGAATAGGGCAGGAGGAATGGATAGGTGCCAAGAACTGTGCCCATGTTATTGAGCCCATTTTTATGGGAAGAATACATGCTATAGAAGGGGGTTTGCTTGACTAATTCGCAGGATGGCAAGATTTCCCTATGAGGAGACATTGTAGAAACTGGGCCTATATTGTTTAGAAGGTCAAAGGCTGAGAGATGATCTAATTAAAACTTGCAAAA
Source organism: Rhincodon typus (assembly GCF_021869965.1). Classification (NCBI taxonomy): domain Eukaryota; kingdom Metazoa; phylum Chordata; class Chondrichthyes; order Orectolobiformes; family Rhincodontidae; genus Rhincodon; species Rhincodon typus. The sequence goes on from NC_063340.1 coordinate 71,122,836, forward strand.
TTCTGACAGATTGCTGGACAGGACACATGCAACATGGTTTTTCCACTGGCTGGGAAAAGTGGGTTTTAAAACCAGAGGGCACTGTCTCAGAATAAAAGGAAAGCTATTTAAGGCTGAGATGAGGAGGGTAGGGAATCTTTGGAATTCTCAAACCCTGAGGGCTGTGCAAACTCAATCATCGAGTCATTTCAAGGCAGCAATTGGTATGTTTCTAGATACTAGCGATATCAAAGGATATTTGCGTAGCACTGGAACATGGGCTTTGAGGTATATAATCAGCCAGGATCTAGATTGGTGGAGAAGGGCTGAATGGTCTACTCCTGCTCCAATATTTCAATGACTGGAAATGTCTGCTAATGCAAAAGCACACGAAAGCACACTTCCCGCAGAAGCCCACTTCCTGTACATCCCACCTTGAGGACACTGCGGTTTTAAAACCAGCTTTCCAGGATTGGAAAGCGGGGCGACCCGAGATAGATTTTTGTTGAGGGGAGGAGTGGAAAGGAAATTCACTGCACTGATGCTGCTTGGCCTGCTGTGTTCATCCAGCTCTACACCTTGTTATCTCAGATTCTCCAGCATCTGCAGTTCCTACTATCTCCGAAACAATTTTAACCCCACTGCGAAGTCTCTTCTAAGGATGCCTACCTTGAAGAAGTTACCCTCCTCCCTCCGGAAAGACCTGGCTTTCCTGCTCCTCTGATGCTGCTTGGCCTGCTGTGTTCATCCAGCTCTACACCTTGTTATCACAGTTCCTGAAGGCAGCAAATATAACTGTGCTGTTCCAGGAAGGAGAGAGAAACAAAGCAGGAGCTTCTAGCCAGTATCCTGACTTCAGCAAGCGAAAAATAAGTGCAGAATTGATTGGGACACTGTAACAATAGGATGCATTATGGCTGCAAACAGCGGACACTCAGGAGTTTTTAGTCCATTCAGTGAGTTTTAGTGGGATTCATAAATTGTGAAAAGGTGGGACCAGAAAGTGACTGAAGGAGAATGTTCTCACCTGTTTATTTCCACAGAGGTGGCGGCTACGTTTTGTCCCTTAGCAAATGTGCATCAAGCGCCGATGTGCTCTCCGTGCCCAGTCTCTCTATCTGTGTGTCTCCACTCCTTCAAGTCAGATCTGAATGCACGTGACCAGAAGTAGTTTCGAAGGAAACAAGGCAACGTCATACAGGAAAATGTACACAACATAACAAAGTTAGAAAGTTACAGCCCCTTGTTCTTCTTCAATGCATCCATCCCATTGTTGGGTTGTATCTGGATCGCTGTAGGATCGGGGGCTGCGTTGGCCTTTTATCGAATTCCGTATCGATGGGGAGGCGCCGGGGTTGGACTGGGATGGACGCGGACAGAAGTCGCACGACTCCGGGTCACAGTCCAAAAGGTTGTAAACCTGTGTCGTGTGGCTTCTCACTTTCGTATTGGGTTATGCCGGGTCGTATCAAGACCAGGGTTTGAAAGCATCAGGATCGGTACCGCATGATATCACGCCCAGACTGGATTTTTCAGTTCTGAGGAAGGGACACTGGACCGTCAAGTCTCATTTGTCACCACCGATGAGCTTTTGCAGCAGTTTCTATTTTTGATTCTGGTTTAGAACATCCGCAGATTTTAATTTATCAGTGTTGGGTTTTATGAGAATCGGTGTCGACTATATCAGGATCTCTGGTGAATTATATCAGCATCTGTTCTGAATTACATCTGGATCAATGCTGAATTATGTCAAGATTTGGGGCAATAATAAATCATTTATTCATTCATGAGTTATAGCAGATTTGTGCTGGATTGAATTAGGACTGGATTATATCAGGATATCTGTGTTGGATTGTATTGGAATTAAAACTGGATTGTTAGGTTCAATGATGGATTATATCAGGGTCAATATCGGATTATGCCAGGATTAATACCAGATTTTAGAAGGGTTTTCTGAAGGGTTGTATCAGGATCAACACTGAGATCATTCGTCAGGATCTCCAACATTCCAATGCTGCTCTCTTATGGACATGAAAGATAATATTTGAAACTTTCCTCCCCTTGTAATTAAAACCTCTGTGATTGATCAGCATTGGATATTAGGTGCAGTTTGCCTTAACCCCAGCCATCATTGGAAACCAGTAGTGTTTTTATAACTCATTTGGTACATTGCTTCTGGGTTGTTTCTATAATGTGTAAATGGAGCCAGGACTGGAATAAAATATGGGATTAGAATAGGCAGCTAGTTTATTCAGCCAGCATGGATATGATGGGCTGCATGGCCTCTTTTACTGCTGTAATTTTTCTACGGTTCTACCTAGACATGCCAGCCCTTCAAGATTTTCTTGGAGTCATCAGGAATGAAGTGATCTCACAGACAATGCAGCAAATGACCTAGGAGAAAAATCATACAAAATGTTCACCTTTTTCATTTCAGCCAATTAATTCTTTCATGTGTCAAAGTCAACATCAGTGCTCACTTTCCCTTCATTGGTTTTTGTGCTGCATTATTACTCTGTGGTATCTTGGCCTCCCTACACCTCCCTCCCTATTTGTCCCTGTGGATTATTGCAAACTCTCCAAGAAATTAAAGAGCAACACATTGACAAATAGAAGTGTAATAGAATGTAAAAAGTGAATGAAAAGGTGTATGAGAAAATAAAATATTATAAAGGAGCAGGGAAGCTAGACAGAGAGAATGTCTGATAAAGAGATAAAGAGATATAATGGTTTGGCATTACAGAGGTGAAGCAGGAAATCTAAAGGGAGATTTACATAATAAAGGATGGGAAAAATAGTAAGGTGATTTATCTCAGGTCATTTACAATTATTTATATAGTAGTTGGCAACTGACCCAATCACGGCAATGGTACATGCATTGTTATAATCCCAGTTATGAAATGCTGGACCAGCGAATATTGGTCGACAGACCATAAACATTTAAAGGCTATAAAGCAGGGAAGAGCCAAAGGTAAAAAAAAAGCAGCAGGATTCCATGATTAAAATGAAACACCCAAAGAACTTTTGGAAAATCTCAGATCCACAACCACTCCAATACAGAAAGACCAGTTGTACAGATACATAGGAATACCATCACCGACAAGTCACGCACCATTCTGACTTGAAGATATTTTGCAGTTCCTACACTGTCACTGAGTCAAAATCTGGATGTTCTTCCCTAATAGCATTGTGGGTGCACCTGCAGCAAATGGACTGCAGTGATTCCATAAGACAGCTCATCACCACCTTTCAAGGGCAATTGGGGATGGGCAATAAATGCTGACTGAGGTCAAAGATGTCCACATCCCGTGAAAGAATATAAAATGTCTTCAGGGTGTAATGTGTCATGATGGTCAGGTGAAGCAATCAGTTAAATGGTATTTTTAGGCCATCACCATAAAAGGTGTTCACTAAAGTTTCCATTTTTACAAATTATGAATAGGTAAAATGTCATATTAATAAACCTTATTATCAATTGCTATGTTCCATCAGCCGGAAGTTGCAGCTTTATCTGCTGTTAATGAATTGTCAATTCATTTTTTGTGTGAGAATAAGTAGTAAATCAGAACCCAAGCATATTACAGATTCTTAGGGAGGATTTCCATGTGAGGAAATAAACACAAAGTTGCCTATAACTTACTGCAGATATGAACAAAATTAATCAAAACAGCACTGATAATATTAGTAAAGGGTATTAGTGTAAAGGCTGTGACTTTAATTTTTCTGTATTTTTAATCGTGGACTAAAATGAAAAAATGACTATTTTAAAACCAAGAATTGCTGGAGGATTGGCACATGTTTTGAAAGCAAGTAACCTGACACTCACTGTGAATACTGCTTACACAGCTGCTGGTTCCGGCAATACTTGAAGTGCACTTTGCAGATGACCTGGAGCTGAAGGGTTGAGTACAAATAGAGATTCAGATGGCAACAAATAGCTGATTGATGTGCGGATTAGTGACCAGTTATTGATGGCAAAAGCCTTCTAGCTACCAAAAACTCTGTGATTGGTTCTCAGGTAACTGAACAGCTTGGCATTGCGAACAAGATACAGAGAAATCATCAGATTACCAGATCAGGAGCTGTGTCTGTTCTCTGCAGCAAAATCCACTCCAAACCTGAAGAAAACCAGTTTATTTTTCCTTCAACAGTTTCTACAAACTGTGATTCTTAACTAATAAGCCAGAAAGTATTCTATAAGTGTGAACACGGGTCCTCCTATGCCTCCCAAAAGCCTCTGGAAAAGAAAGACCAAGATGTGGCATTCTAACTAGCACAAGATTATAAGAATCTTCCTGTGATGCCACAGAGTTGCTTTCCAGTCTTTGTCAATGTCCATAACACCCATGATTTTCCCTATCTGTGTCAGCCTATGTATGTATAAGGGAGAGTTATAAGGGGATTAGAGTTTTAACTACTAAGCCGATGTCTCATAATTGTGTATCTTTCAATTTTGAATGACTCTGAACTCTACTCATCACATGCTGATTCCACATGCACAGTGTGGCCCCATATAGTTGGAAGATTCCCTTGCTCACTTGAACGTGGAGCCAGCAGCAAGAATGTTCCTTGCACTCAATCTGGTGACAATCACCTCCCCTTTGGCCACATCATTTGCCCACTCTCCCTGCCCCAATGTATCAGCAAACCAGCTAGCCCTGAAGTCCATTCCAATGCCTGCCATCACCACCTCTCTGCACACCCAGAATCACAGAGGCTTGCGGGTAAAAATAAATATAAGGCATGGATAATGGTTACTAGAAGGAGAAGAAAGCTGGGGAAGAGAAGACCAAACGTTTCTTCATTGTAAGCCAGAGAAAACTGAAGTAGTTATTTCAACTAAAAAAATCTTAGTTATTTCAACTCTTCAGGTCATACTGCTCTTTGCCACCAAGTGTCACTGGTGGATTTGGCACTGAGCTTAACCAACCGAAGTTAAAGCAGAGAGATGTTAAATGCGGCATAGCAATCAGATTTTTACATTTTAATGAAAGCCCTGGTGGTTTCCGGATACCAAAAATAGTGGTGTTAAAATAACGGCACATCGATTGAAACAAATGTTACATCAGAAAGTGCCTGGCTCACATTTTAACTACATGCCCATCATATTTGCCTAAATTAGGTTATAAACAAAGAACATTGAAAAGAAAAATTGGTAATTCACAAGATGATTACACCTACTGATTGAATTTTGTTGATTTTTTACATTTTCATGTTTATGTTTTCATGTTAAGGTATCACATTGTTTTAAAAGCCAAGAGATCAGCTGGTAACATTTTCCTTATAAGGACAATAGAAAGTTAACAAGGAATTGACAACATTCTGAGAAGTGAGATGATTTTTATGATATGTATGTGAAGGTTTCAGAATTCAAACAGAAGGTTATGACTCCACCCTACATGAAGATTTTTCTGAATGTTTTCTTGTTTTTCTTTCCAAGACTAGAACAAGTTGGATATTCTAACAGCTTTATTCCAGCTTAAGTTTAACACTTAAGGTATTAACAACTGTACCTTTCTTGTTATAGACTGCTTGCTTTCATCTCAACCAGTCAAAACATTGCCTTAGATGGCATCATTTGACCCATAGTGCTCAATGATTCTTTATACATGTTGAAAACGTATTTCAAACAATGAGTACAAACAAAACTTACTTGTGTAAAGATGGGAAATGATCATGCTCTCTCTCGGCCTAAATTATTGATTTTTTAACATCATTTATGCTCTCAAAGTATTACTTTGAATTCCTCCTTCTCTGTTAATAGCTGAAGGAAGAGATAAGTATGGAAACTGATGGTTAAGAAGCTTATGCTTATTGTTCCCATCTACCTCCATGGACGTGTTCCTTTGTTCTTAAGGTGGAAGAGATGGGAAAGAATATTTAGAAATAGCATGTATTCAATTTTTAATTCAAATAACTCCCTCAGCCTTTGGGACATCCTTACACAGACAGGTCCTCCTAACTCTGCCAACTGATATTCTTTATATCATAATTTTCTTCAAAAATACATCATTATATTACATTTCAGTAACCTAGATTGGTATTTACATATGTTTTACATGAAACATTCACAGTGAAGTACAAAGCAATGGCGTTTATACTACGGAAGTTACAAATTTTGAAAACAAGCAATAATCCATCTTTACCAGCATACATATTGTGATTTAAATAGGAAAACTAATAGACAGTTGACAATCAGCAATCAAGATACAAATATTGCTCGGAATTTTTCACGTAAAAAAGATACACCTCTCACATGTCAATATAATTGGCTGTGCTTAATTGTATAGGTATTGTACACACTAAAAATTGTGACAAGATTGACGGAGGCATTTTTCTGGAGTCTTTTGCTGGGACTATTTTGAATCTAGGGAAAAGGGGGCCATAGTCTCAGTTTTATATTGCATCTTACTTTCTCTTTGTCTGGTGAATTGTTACAAAGTTAATTAGATTGTTTTTGAAACACTTAAAAAGAAATGTTAGTTACTTCCCTAGTTCTACATGAAGAACATACATCAATTGTTCCAATGGAGCTGAACCCTACAGTGGCTTAATCGACATGTATGGTGACAGTGTAGGTTTTCACCATCACAAGGCATTGTATTGTCTTTTTGTGGTTAACAATTAGACTTGTGACATTCTTTTCCTGCTGCATTTTGGAAATAAACCTGGGGGAATGAGTCAGATGGGAACTCACTGTTAGTCACAGCAACAGTGTTGTTCTGTATCATTACCAAGTACAGATGGAATTAGAACAGTATGAGAAACGTGAGCAATGTGCACCATCCTCCCTAGCACTCACCGAAGAAGAAGGGATTAAATCTGTCCAATATTTTTGGGGTGTGGTATATTTGGTTTGAACTGCTTCGCTGTATTTTTGCATATTTTGATGTTTTTTACCTGTAAATTTTGTTCCATTCTCCTTAGTCATTTGATGGTAAAGCTTCCATTCCAGGTTCTTTGTCTAAATCACGCTAAGCACAATTTTTTTTTACATCCTGAACATGCAGCTGCATGAACTGAGATTTGTTTATTACCTGATGGTAGGTGAAGCACGTTAACCATCTAATGATAACCTTCCTATGCCTCTCTGTGAATCTACTTGTGCTGAGTACATTTGGAAATTCTTTATTAAAGCAGAATCAGGAGTGTGCTGACAGGTGTAATAAGATCTTTAACAAAGCACAGGGTTTCCTTCCAGATCAATAGCAGCAGTACATGTAGGTAGTATTTCCAAAAAAAAAACGCATAAAGGCACCTTAGAGTTGAGGTCAGTTAGTGCTTTCAGTGTTCAGTTGAGGGTTCTTTGCTGATGATATTTTGTAGATCATATTTCCGTCATTCTTTTGGAAAGTATTCACAGTTGTTTACTTTCCCAGACGAACACACCCATGTGCTTGGTTAAGTCATGGGATGGTGGTTTCTGATTTCCCACTATATATGTATGATACTTCTCAGAAAGTGGCCATGTGTTGAAAAATGGCACCTCATTTATTTACCTGTTAGATTCCAGCAGTCACAATAAAAAAAAGGTCTATTCATCTCCGTTGTTCCATTTTCTTCTCTAAACCAAATCTAATGGATTCTTCAGCGCATTGACTGCACAGCATCCTTGGTAGAAACTGTAACTTCTTCTAAAATGTTCAGTCCAATTTATTGTACTTTTGTTTTTGATCGTCCAAGATAATGTTATGATTTCCATAGAACAGTATCCAGTTTGGAGACAATTGTAGAATTTTGACTGGATTCTCCATTAAGTTTTTTAAATTTATCTAGTTAGTAAATGCTTATTTATGATAATGTACATTAGATTTGTAACCACATTTTTCAAAAGTTTGATTGTCACTATTCTATATTAGTGTCTCACGCTGCAGTGTAACATCAATACAATAATAATGTTCATGATAATAAAAGTACCTTTTATTGGACTGTTTACTGTTTGCTGTAAGGGTGACCAAAGAATTCCAGTAATTATATTGTCACAATTCAGCAAACTCTTCTTGCCAAAGTTAATTTGATTAAGTCCACAAGAATTAATTTAATTATTTTTGATCTTGTTAAGTCTCTGCCTTTTAGGAAGAATGCACATTATTACCATCTAGCTGCATGAAGCTTATATGACTCACATCGCAGAAGGTAACAATCAAACCTGTGAAATTATAGCTTCTTTTCCGACCATATCTTTACTACAAATCTATCTTTGAAAAGTATATTTTTAGATAGCAGGCATGAAAGCAACAATGAGTTACAAAGTAACTTTACTTCAATTGAGCCACATGATTACAACTAAATTACAACTATGTAGTCCCTTTATCCTACATAGAACATAATCAGTTGCTCTCTTCAACCCTTGGAGAGCCAGTGTCATAGAGACACAGTATTTGCAACATCTTCCATTTTCAAAGCATAACGTAGGTTGGTGGAGTAGGAGTAGCATTGAAAACGTGACAAGTCTTAATCGGATTGAGGGTGGCAACCTTAGATTCCTGTAATATAAAAATACGGGTTGAAATTAAAGCTTTGAAATTGCTTCCTTAAGTGTATTTTTAGAAACATTCCAAAATTTAGAAACTTTTTTTAAAAAATTGTAGCCTTTGTTTGTGTTCATAAGAATGAGGAACTTCTGATATTGGAACATCTTTTTCTACAGACACCACCTGGTTGTAATGTGAAGCTAGGTTTAATATAACCAGGTATGTCATAAAGTACCAAACTGTGAATCAGTGTTACAATTCCTTAGTTTATAGCACTAGCTCTTATGACCTCTGCAAGTAATATTGCCACCCTATGATCCACCCCACGATTAATAATATTACAGAGTTGGAGGTGAGGTGACCTTTGTGATGAAGAGAATATGGGGTTGGGAGCTCAGCTTAGGATCAAAATGATGCCAAAGTTGCAAATAGTCTGGTTGTACCTGAGCCAATTGATGGGGAAGGAGATTAAATGGTCAGCAAGGATATATTGTTTGTGGTGAGAGTAGAGGTCAATATCTTCAGACTTCTCAATTTTTAACTGGAGGAAATTGCAGATGATCCAGGACTGACAAACAGTCTACCAACACCATGACATTGGAGGAGTCTGAGCAGGTAGCAAGGAGGTCTATTTACATGTGGTCAATATACATATGGAACATGATCCCTTACATTTTGTGATGATATGATCAAGTGGGAATTATAAATAATGAATAATTGGATTAAAGAGCAGTTCCTTGGTGGAGGGCGAAGACAGATCATTGCTGGAAATATTCTGGCTAGATCTACCCTGGCGAGGTAAGAGTAGACCAAACATCAAAATACACTAATCCCATTTATGTGCACTTGGGCCATGATCTACTATGCCCAGGAATTTTAAGTGCTCGTCCAGATGCTTCTTAAATGCTGTGGGAGTACCTGCCTCCACCACCCTCTCAAGCAGCATATTGCATATGTCTAGTTGAAAGAAAATCTCAGATGTCCTCTAAACCACTATCTCCTCATCTTAAATTTATGGAAGAAATTCTCATGATCTATTCTGTCTATGTGAATCATAATTTTGTATACCTCAATCAATTCCATCCTCCCCAGCCTCCTTGGCTCCAAGGAAAACAAATTCAGTCTAACCAGTCTTTCCTCATAATTGATTCTTTTCACTCCAGGCAACGTCCTGGTGAATCTCTTCTGCACCCTCTCCAGTAACATCAAGTACTTCCAATAGTGTGGCAGTTAGAACTGTGCACCGAACTCCATCTGTAACCTAACCAATGTTTTATAAAGTTGTAACAAGATTTCCTTGCTCCTAAATTCTATGCCCCAGCTAATGAAGGCAAGCATCCCGTATGCCTCATCACCATCCTGTCTACCTGTGCTGTCACCTTCAGGGATCTATGTACTTGTACACCAAGGTCCCTTTGTTCCTCTGTACTCCCTAGAGACCCACCATTCATTAAGTATATACGTCCTTTATTAGACCTCCCAACATGCATCACCTTGCACTTATCAGGATTATATTCCATCTGCCATCGTTCTGCCTGATTTTCCAGCTGATCAATATCAGACTGTGGCCTGTGAACATCCTCCTCACTGTCAACAACAACCCCAATTTTCATGTCACCTGCAAAATTACAAATGAAACCTTCTACATTCACATCCAAGTGGTTATTGTACATAACAAGCAGCAAGGGTCCCAGCATCAAACCCTGTGGTACATTGCTGGCCACAGGCATCCAACTATAAATAAAACCCCTCATTATTACCCTTGGGCTTCATTTGTAAGCCAATTTTTGATCCAATTTGTCAACTTGCCTTGGATTCTATGGGCTCTTACATTTTGGTCCAGCCTTCAATGTGGGATCTTTTCAAAGGCCATACTGAAATCCATATAAACCACAACCAACTGCACTACCCTCAATATATTTAGTCACCTTTCTAAAAAAAACTTGATTAAATTAGTCAGACAGGATCTCACTAAAGAAATACATGCTGAATATCCTATTCAATCCCTGCCATTCAACTATTGATTAATCCTGTCCTTCACAATTTTTCCCACTAGTTTCCCCACTAATGATGTTAGACCAACTGGTCTGTAATTATCTGGCCTATCCCTAGCTATCCTCTCGTCAACTGGCACTTCACCTGTGGCAAGCAAAATATTAAATATATCCGCCAGGGCCCCAGTGATCTCCATTGATGGGAATGCAGGATATCAATCCTGTCTGAAGCTGCAAAAAAGACAAGTAGGGATTCTTCATTTAAATGACCATCCTTGGGAATCTGTTTAAATGTGTTCCTGCAGGAATACTCTGTGGAAAGAGAAAGGCCAGAACAATACACCATATTCATCAATAACGGGAAAGAAACATGGCAAATCCTCACACACAAAAACCAAATGACATGCAAGCATCACAGCTGGACTAGACAAAGATAGTAGGAACTGCAGATGCTGGAGAATCCGAGACAACAAGGTGCAGGGCTGGATGAACACAGCAGGCCAAGCAGCATCATAGGAGCAGAGAGGCTGACGTTTCGGGCCTAGACCCTTCATCAGAAAAGAGGGAGGGGAAGGGGGTTCTGAAATAAATAGGGAGAGAGTGGGAGGCGGATAGAAGATGGATAGAGGAGAGGATAGGTAGAGAGGAAACAAACAGGTCGAAGAGGCGGGGATGGGGCCAGTAAAGGTGAGTGTAGGGGGGGAGTGAGGAAGGGGATAGGTCAGTCCAGGGAGGACGGACAGGTCAAGGGGGCAGGATGAGGTTAGTAGGTAGGAGATGGAGGTGGGGCTTGAGGTGGGAGGAGGGGATAGGTCGGAGGAAGAACAGGTTAGGGAGGCAGGGACGAGCTGGACTGGTTTTGGGATGCGGTAGGGGGAGGGGAGATTTTGAAACTTGTGAAATCCACATTGATACCATTGGGCTGCAGGGTTCCCAAGTGGAATATGAGTTGCTGTTCCTGCAACCTTCGGGTGGCATCGTTGTGGCACTGCAGGAGGCCCAGGATGGACATGTCATCTGAGGAATGGGAGGGGGAGTTGAAATGGTTCGCGACTGGGAGGTG
>NC_063340.1:71134745-71182539 GCF_021869965.1 Rhincodon typus
AGAGGATAGGTGGAGAGGAAACAAACAGGTCGAAGAGGCGGGGATGGAGCCAGGAAAGGTGAGTGTAGGTAGGGAGTTAGGAAGGGGATAGGTCAGTCCAGGGAGGACGGACAGGTCAAGGGGGCGGGATGAGGTTGGTCGGTAGGAGATGGAGGTGCGGCTTGAGGTGGGAGGAGGGGATAGGTGGGAGGAAGAACAGGTTAGGGAGGCAGGGACGAGCTGGACTGGTTTTGGGATGCGGTAGGGGGAGGGGAGATTTTGAAACTTGTGAAATCCACATTGATACCATTGGGCTGCAGGGTTCCCAAGCGGAATATGAGTTGCTGTTCCTGCAACCTTCGGGTGGCATCGTTGTGGCACTGCAGGAGGCCCAGGATGGACATGTCGTCTGAGGAATGGGAGGGGGAGTTGAAATGGTTCGCGACTGGGAGGTGCAGTTGTTTGTTGCGAACCGAGCGTAGGTGTTCTGCAAAGCGGTCCCCGAGTCTCCGCTTGGTTTCCCCGATGTAGAGGAAGCCACACCGGGTACAGCGGATGCAGTATACCACATTGGCAGATGTGCAGGTGAACATCTGCTTGATGTGGAAAGTCTTCTTGGGGCCTGGGATGGGGGTGAGGGAGGAGGTATGGGGGCAGGTGTAGCACTTCCTGCGGTTGCAGGGAAAAGTGCCGGGTGTGGTGGAGCTGGAGGGGAGTGTGGAGCGGACAAGGGAGTCACGGAGAGAGTTGTCCCTCCGGAAAGCAGATAAGGGTGGGGAGGGAAAGATGTCTTTGGTGGTGGGGTCGGATTGCAGATGGCGGAAGTGTCGGAGGATGATGCGTTGGATCCGGAGGTTGGTGGGGTGGTACGTGAGGACGAGGGGGATTCTTTTTTGGTTTTTATTGCGTGGACGGGGTGTGAGGGATGAGGTGCGGGAGATGTGGGAGACACGGTTGAGGGCGTTCTCGACCACCGAGGAGGGGAAGTTACGGTCCTTGAAAAACGAGGACAACTGAGATGTACGGGAGTGGAATGCCTCATCCTGGGAGCAGATGCGGCGGAGGCGAAGGAATTGGGAATAGGGGATAGCATTTTTGCAGGAAGGTGGGTGGGAGGAGGAGTATTCTAGGTAGCTGTGGGAGTCGGTGGGCTTGAAATGAATATCGGTTTCTAGGTGGTTGCCCGATATGGAGACAGAGAGGTCCAGGAAGGGGAGAGAGGTGTTAGAGATGGTCCAGGTAAACTTAAGGTTGGGGTGGAAGGTGTTAGTGAAGTGTATGAACTGTTCGAGTTCCTCGTGGGAGCACGAGGCGGCGCCGATACAGTCATCAATGTAACGGAGGAAGAGGTGGGGTTTAGGGCCGGTGTCGGTACGGAAGAGGGAAGACAAACATTTTGCAATGGTTACTGAAAGGCTAGTTTGTCTTTGTTTTAATTCTAAGGAAAGTTCACACTCAAAATATTAACCTGGCTTTTTTACAACTGCAGTGGAGTTGTGATATATTTTCAGTATTTTATGTTTTCATGAGCATCTGAATGTTAGTTAAGGTTTAATGTTAGGAAAAAGATGGTGGCACTATCAATTCTCAGCTAACACTTAAGAAATTTAAACTTTAAAGGTATTTTGCACTGGTTAGATTATGCTCTTAATGTGAGACAACTTCCTCAAGTGTCAGTATTAGTTCTGTGGCAGCAGTGTTGCGTTTAAATTAGAACATTTTGGATACGTGTTAAACTCCAGACAATTGACACAAAATCTTATCTGGTTCTTGACTGCAGAACTGAGGCCCATTTGATCTCTCAGAAAGATGCAAAAGGTCCTTTGTTATCATTCAAAAGAACAGCAGAGTTCTTCCCAGCTTGTGTGATACCAGACCTGGGATAAAGCAGTAAGAGTGGACCTGAAATGAAGTAGCACTTTTATCCCAAATTAGCTTCCTTATCTATATACGATGCACAAATTGCACTCTGTTTGCCCAATGCATTACTAGCCTGATTTTCCCACTGGCCATTGATGGACTACTCACCCACTGTCGGAATTTCCTGAGGTCCTTAGCATTGGTGCCATATTTAAAAGGCCATTGTCCACAGCTACCCTGCATGTTCGTAACATTTGCTCCAATCATGGTAGAGAAGGGGAAATTGGTGCAAAGTTTTGCAGATAGGGATTAGGATGTCCTAGTTGATGGGGTAGAGAAGAAAAGGGCTGTCCTCTTGCCCCTGTAGCGGCAGAGGAGGTCAGGACACCAGACCCTGCCAACCTGGCCCACAAATGCCACCTGGGTCAGTGCAGTCTTCGAAGCATGGGGAAACTCAGCAAAGCTGCAAAGTTTCTCTCTGCTACCTCACATTAAGTCAATTTTTGCTACTGCACCCACCAAGGCTCATACTCTGCCACTTTCACTGTTGCACTCAACATCTTCCCTCATTCACTCACTAACACCCTAACGGCACACGCTACTAACCCGTTCCCTTTGGACTGCCCACTCACCGGGACATTTGTCACTTACCCCTACCTGCACCAGCACTAACAGCTCTGATGCACATTCTCGTCTCACTCAATCCCTCCCTTTCTCTCATTCCAGGACAAAACTTGCCCTCAATAGGGCTTAAAGAGCCAGTACAGGTAGTGGTGTGCTCCATATTCAGATCCTCAACTTCCATGAGGAGAGGTCCTTGGCCCTAGGTGGCGATATCCATAACTTGGCAACCAAGTAACAGGCATTGTCCATTGCTGTGCTCCTTTCTCATTACCCCCATTCTGATTGTATTCTAAACATGTTACATATTCTACCCCCTGTTTGTGACACATTTATTCTTTTGTTTCCTGCAGGCATTAATAGCATTCCCACATTCAAGAGGGCAGCACCACCAGACATTACTTCTCCATCTCTGAAGAAGACAGCACCTTAAAGGATGCAAAGGCACTCTCCAACAGCTCAGAAACGGACATCTCGGTGTGTATTTAAGCTCGATTAGAGTCAGGAACATCCTCCGGTGGGAACATCATCGCCATGTCTCCTCAGCAGGTTGAGGGATAAGCACAGTGGCGTTCGGAGGACCAGGTACCTGCTCAGTCTCAGGCAGGAGAGGAGCCCATGGTGTCAGTAATTCATGACTTCATTGACTTGCTCAAGCAGACACAGGAGCAACAGGCAGGTTCACTGGGTAACCTGACAGGACTGCAGCAATTGAATTGGGACCTTTCTAGGCCCGAAACGTCAGCCTCTCTGCTCCTATGATGCTGCTTGGCCTGCTGTGTTCATCCAGCCCTGCACCTTGTTGTCTTGAATTGGGACCTAGTTGCCTCAGACATGTGATCATTTGTCGGCCTCCATGGAGATACTGGCAGCTGCAACAGACAGCCAAGTCCAGTAGTCTCTAATATTGGAAATACATTCTCATATTTGTAAACGTACGTTCATTTTCTTTCATCAGCTGTGTGAGTGCTTGTCTGTCTAGCCACAGCTACAACAGTAAAGGTACAGAGCCTAGCCAGCCTTTACGCAACATGATGCCCTCTTGTTCAAGGCATGAAATGAGCAGCTTACACACAATGTGATTAAAAAAATCTGCTTGAAAAGACATGTGAGAATCTGGCAAATTTTGAAAGTTAAGAGGGAAACTGAGAAAGGAAATGAGAGGGATAACGAGAGTACAGAATGCTAAAGCACAGCAGGTCATTCAGCCTGTCATATTTAAGTCAGCTGTCCTATATGAGTTGGTTTTCTGTTCAAAAGGATGGGGAAACAACCAATAAAACATTTGGAGATTTAAGAAAGAAGTCCCTAAGAAGGGTCTTGCTGGTTGAAATTGGATCTGGAAGACTCAATCTATGCAGAACTCAAGCTGAAAAGCACTGGAGCTTAGCACGGTAGAAAGTACTGTATCTGCTGGAGATCCTGGAGTGTCTTTGAACTTTATTCTTCTGATACCATGTATTTGGAAGAAGTGCAATGCATAGTGAAAAGAGTTGCAATATATGCCTTGATTGTGTTAGTTAATACAAAACTACCTTTAATTCAGTTGGGCGACTTGGTTCCCTATTAAACAATGTTTAGCCTACATTGATTATGATTTGTTTGTTACAATAAAGTCTTAAAATATAAACGCTTGTCATTCATTTATTTCTATTGACATGAGGAAATTCATCTCTATTTAGAAGTTGTTGGTCTCTATGGAGATTAAAGCAAGATAATGATCGATTTTTTTTTTGAAATCCATGATTGAATCTACTTCCACCTTACACTTAGGCAGTATATTCCGTATCTCAACAACTCAGTGCCTAAGAAAGCTTTGCCCCCTGATTCTTTTGCTAAGCATCTTAAATTGGTGTCTTCAAGCTCTCGATCCTTTTATCAATAGTTTTATTTCTCTCTGTGGACTCTATTCAGACTCTTCGGGATTTTGAGCACCTCTGTCAAATCTCACCTCAGCCTTCTCTTCACCAAGGATACGTCTGTCTACATCACTCAAGTATTACCAAAGAAGATATTGCCAAAGCCTTACTGAAAAAGGAGGGTGTTAAAATACCAGATGGGCTAAAATTTGATAAATAGGAGAAGACTTGAAATGTTGATAAGTTGCTAGGATTGCATGCAATTCATTTGGGGATACAGAGGGAAGAAAGTGCAGAGTTACTAGCTGTAATCTTCCAATCATTTTAGGTATGGGCAGTGATGCCAGAGGTCTGGACATTTGTAAATGGCACACTTGTTTAAAAAGTAATGTGAGGATATTCTCCAAACTCCACATCAGTCAGCTTAATCTCAGTAGTGATAAGACTTTTAGGTACAAGTATCCAGGACAAAACTAACAGTCATCTGAACTTCAACATGGTCCTGCTCCTGGTTCTTATGTTCTTATGACAGTAAATGAATTATGGTGGGTAAGTGGAGCTGAGGCCATGAAAAGCTCAGCCATGATCTTATTGAATGGCAGAGCAGGCTCGAAGGGCCAGATGGTCTACTCTGGTTCTTATGTTCTTAAGAAAAGCCTGCATTTATGTGTTAAATTCAAATCGAGTTTAACTAACCAATTGAGTATCTTTTTAATTGAGATAACAAAAGAAAATTGATGTGGATAATACAATTCATGTGATATAGATTATTTTGCAAAAATGTGTCTGATGATTAGCCAGCAAAGTTGAAGCCTGTGGAATAAAGGGAGTATCATGGACAAAAACTGACCACAGCGGTGAATGGCTGATTCTCAGATTGGAATTGGGTATAAAATGGGTTTCCAAGCATCAGTATTAGGATCATTGATCTTCTTGATATAAGTTGATGATCTAGACTTGAATATGTAGGCATAATTTTAAAAAAATACTGATGACACAAAACTTGGAAGTATGATGAACTTTGAGGAAGATAGTAATAGACTCCAAGAAAACATAGATAAGCTGATAGCATAGGCAGACATGTGGAAGATGAAATTTAATGCAAAGAAGTGTGAAGTGACGAATTTTGGAAGGAAGAATGAGACAAAACAAGATAGAAGATGCAGGAACAGAACAACCTGGGGATGTATGTGCACAAATCATTGAGGGTGACAATGCAAGTTGAGAAAGTGGTTAAAAAGACCAACAGGATCACTTCTTTTTTGCATTGTGATAATCTATGCTTTAAAATGAAAATGCCATCATAGCCAGCTTTAGAGTGATATTGAACATTCCTCTGCCCTGCAGACTGTGATGTGTAAGAAATTCCAACAAAACAAGATTCACCAAAAATAAAACATTTAAAATATAAGTACTATTAATGCTGATGCAAAGTGATTCAGAGTTCAACCCAATACAAAATGAGTAGTTTAGTTGGTATGCAGTATTCATAGATCATAGAATCCCTACAGAGTGGAAACAGGCCCTTTGGCCCAAAAAGCCCACACTGACCCTCAGAGCATCCCACCCAGACCCATTCCCATATAACCCACCTAACCTATACATCCCTGAACACTACAGGCAATTTATCATGGCTAATCCACTTAATCTGCACATCTTTGGACTGTGGGAGGAAACTGGAGCACCCGGAGGAAACCCATGCAGACATGGGGAGAATGTGCAAACTCCACACTGACAGTCGCCCAAGGGTGGAATCAAACCCAAGTCCCTGGCGCTGTGAGGCAGCAGCGCTAACCACTGAGCTACTGTGTCCAAACTGAATTTACCCAAGTAATTTGGAACTGCTTTGACAAACAAAAAAGGCTTGCAGTTAAAATAGAGACATGATGTTCAGGCACAATAGGAATATTGTGCTCAGTTGTGCAGACCACACTTTTGGAAGGATGTGAAAGCTTGAGAGAAATGGAGAAAAGATTTACAAGGATTGTTCCATGTTGCGGTCCTCCCACAACTATGTCAGTGTGGTTTTTTCAGTGGCTCGCTTACCAAACCTTAGGCTCACTCTTCCTCCATCTACCATCTTCTGTGCTGTAACATTTTTTAATGATCGTGTGTGTCTGAGTCAATATTATCACCCCAACTAATTTCATACCTTAGTGTGTGTTAACTAGCTGTCAATTTTCTGATATTACAACTGTGGCTACGCTTAAAACTACTTCAATTAACTGTAATGTATTTCAAGATGACCAGGGGTCATGAAAAGTGCTTTTTAGGTGCAAAGAGTTTTTTTTTCTGCAGGCAGTTTAAAATCGCTTTGGTAAGTTCAATTTGGGCAACTTTGCACACCAATTATGCTACAAATTGTGAATTGGGGTGAAATCTAAACCACTATACCAACATTAATTGTACTTAATGTTTTGTTTTCTCTGAATCTCCTTTCACGAACATAGCTTGAGCATCGTAACTTGCAGGCAAAAGAATGTTCAGTATCACTCTAAAACTGGCTGTGAAGGTGCACACTCTCTCATCTTAAAGCAGAGACTATCCAAATCCTTTAAAAAAATAACAAGAGATGTCAACTGGTTTGGAGTCTGGAATGTTTGGTTTAAAGTCTGCAAGTAGCTTTGGTATGTTAATAACATGAACTGCCTGCAAACACAGACCCTGAGGAATAAACGTATCTTTTTTTAACTATTTCACTCCTGCTGATTACTCAGAATTACTGACCTTCTTAACATTTGCAAATACTTTCCTTTCTCCTGCAAAGAAGTTATAGAGTGAGTCATGACCACCACCTTCTTCTGAACTGATCGAAATGCCTTCAAATGGATTCATCCGGAATAAAGGATTAATCTGTGGAGGAGATAATGCATTAACAAAAGGACAACTACCTTAGCCTTAATAGATACCCTTTCCTAGAGACTGAATTGTAGCCTTCAAGCTTTGTATCTCAGCTCTTACTGTGTTCATACTTCATTTTTTCATGATTGCAGGAAACAAAATATCCAAGAACAGTAAGTTGCTTGTGAAAATGTTGCAACTTTTCAACATTGATTGATTTAATTGTATTCTTAAAGGACTCTTCAAGCTGATCTTTTCAGGCATGGAAAAGGTCCATTGCATGGACTGGAACTGTGAGCCGACCTAATGCTGGTGATCATGGGCCATTGAGGTAGCATTTCACCAAAGGTGGCCAATTAGGAGGTACTCTTCAGGACTTGCCATCCAGTTGGGGACAGTGGCCCTCCACCAGCATTTGAGGTGGACATTGCTGATGCTGCAAGATGAAGGAGAGGGCCCTCAAAGATAAGGTTTTTTTTTGTCAGCCAGTCAGGGCCAGGCAGGTGGGCTCTGGTAAGTACAGGAGACATTTTCAAGAGACCAATGGCACCTTAGCTGTAGGGGGTGGACACTGCAAATGGACCACCTCTCCATTGGCCATGGAGCAACCATAATGATGACCTTTCCTGGGAACCTGTTAGGAAACCACCCAGGTTTACTTGGCTGTCTGCCCAGACAGAGATGGTCCCTCCTTACACCAGTAAATTGCAGGTGGGCGAAGAGAAGTGGCCCTTTCTTTTCTCATTTGGCTTCCCAGTGACACAGAGGTTCTGCTGTCGGTTATATGCAGGAAGACATTGGACTCCTCTCCATCTCCATTTTACCAGTCCTCCCACCTCCTAGCCTGTCACCATGGAGCTGGCAAAACCCAGTTGTTTATTTCAATATTTATGTCTACCTTGTTTGTTCTTGAAGGGACTAATATGAAGTAAATTATACAATAAGTCTAAGATCATTATTATGAAATTTGGTCTCCCTCGTGCGTGGGTATTGCAATCCATGAGCACTAAGCCCAAATTAACTCAATGCTGAATCGTCTTTGGCTTCATTTTATTCAATTACAAACCCCAAAGATAAGTTAATTATTTCCAGCAAGCCACAGCAGGGGTATACCTTCAAGTGGTGGTGGCATAACAGAAGGGGCAGACAATCCCATTTGATGGGACCCCTCGGGGCATGGAGCAGCTATAAATGAGTCCTCCTATGTCCCCATCTCTCCCCCAGTCCACACAAGTCAGAACCTTCTGAGAGGTCACATTGGCACATAAGGCTTGAAATGCTTAAGGGGTCTATGAAAAATCAATGTTTTGATATTTCCAATAATTATTAGATATACAAAAAGACTTTTTTTTTAAAAGTACTACAGTACAGTACTCATATTGGTACCTCAGTTGCTTTACATTAATTTTATATTTGCAGCTAAAGTCCTAAATAGTAGAATTTATGACAATACATTCATCAGCTTATCAAGTACATCATTATTTTTACACAGAGAAATAAAAGATATCAACTTACAGTATACACAGGAAGAGCTCGAAATACAGCACCCATTGCTCTAGTGCCCGATATGGAATTTTCTATTGGTTTTGATTTCAGCTGTTAGGAATCAAACAAAGCTGAATCACTCAATGGCCTTTAATCATTGTTGTTTATTAAGCTAACAATATGTCCAAATGATTGGACATTGAATGATGAGTGAAAGCAATTAAATAATTTTACAAAAGAACATATGAATAGAACTATTGAAACTTTGACTGGATGCTCAACACAGCTTCAGAGAATAAGCTCCTGATTCAGCCACAATCTTTTGCAGTGTCCAAGGTTGACAATGAAATATGCCATTGGCCCCAGGAGTTTCCTCACTGCTTCTTGAGTTTACAGCAGCGGTAATATTATTGGGGTAACAAATTCAATTAATGGGCTAATTAACATCATTGGGATTTAAAATATTTCTTTAAAAAACTTGCAATAAACCTTTCTTCCAATTACTTATTGGGGAAGATATCATTTCACAAAGATAAGTTAATTTTTAGGTTTTACCAACAAATTGGTTGAGGTCACAAACAACTGACAGATCAAAACAGCAGCTACATGGTATAGCTTTCTATCAACTGGTGGTTACCATCATGAGTTAAAAGAAGGAAAGAGAAGCTTTTTTTTTCTGATACAATATATATAAATTTGTCGAACCAAGGTATCAATTTCAGAGCAGCTCCACTTGGAGTAATGAAATAAAAACCTTAAGCTTAGTAGCAGATAGCTATTTAAATTTGCTTGTCTTGGTCCTGTTTTATTAATTACTTCTGGACCTAAGGTAAGTAATTATAATTTACATCATTATCTGAGTCACCTGCAAGAAAAACAACTAATAACTCCTATCAGGAGGGTTCTTGTGCAGCAATGGTAGTTTCCCTAACTCTAGACCACATGTCCTGTATTCAAGTCCCACCTGCTCCAGTGGTATGCAGCAACACCTCCAAACAGATTGATTAAAAAATATAGATAACTCCCATCATTGGACTCTTGTGGTGCAGTGGTACTGTCCCTTCTTCTGAGCCAGGAGACCTGCGTTTAAGTCCCACCTGTTCTATAGGTGTGTAATGACACCTCTGAGCAGGTTGATTCAAAAATATTTATAATCCACAATGTAAGGCGAACGTTCAAATCCAACCTGCTTCAAAGATGTGTCATAACATCTCTGAACAGGTTGACTAAAAATACCTATCATTCCTAACTTGTAGGACTATCATGGCACCAAGGCGGTGTCCATACTTCTCAGCCAGGAGGCCCATGTTCAATTCCCACCTGCTCCAAAGATGTGTCATAATATTTGAGCAAGTTGATTCGAAAATATGTAGACATCTGACAAAGCAGTCAGGACACAAAGTTGGCCGGAAGTGGGTGCCCAACTGTTAAAATGAGCTCCATAATAGAGGGAAGTGCACTTGGAACTAAGATAAGCTTTAAGGAATGGGAACTCCAATGGAAGTGGCAGGTTAACATCCACCACCACCCAAGACAACATACTACTTACAAGGACCACCAGTGTATAGGAAAGTTTCAGCTTGCTGAGATCTGAGGTTCAGAGGCTTTCGCATAGGATGCAGGGAACTTACATTGTATTGTCTGAAATGTATTAATACCTACCCTCGGTATAGTTACTGATTTAAAAAGCTTCTTGTCATGATCCATGTCAAGAACTTTCCGCTCTTGCGTCAATTTTAAGTTATATTCATCCCGATCAAATGGCTTCCATCTGATTAAAAATAGTTTAAAATAAATGAGATGAATAATATTTATTTATCATCCAAACAGAGTAAAAATAAGGTACATCATATATTCAGTGAGCACTTTAAATGCAGTCAATTATATTAAACAAAATAAAGAGAAAATAAGACCTGGGGCTTTAAAAATGTTTTCTGTCTGGCAGTAAAGCAAAAGCAAATATATATTTTCCTGTCACGTAACACCCAAATGGAATAATGATTAATGGGTTACCATTTGCACCCACTGGAAGTGAAGCAGATGAGCCTGCCATCATTTGCAGGATGAGCCTAGATTTTAGTAATTCTAATGAGTCCTTGCAACTTTGAGGAGGTACATTGTAGACAGTTTCAGAGATGAGGAATATGTTGCAAATATTGCATTTAATGGCTGCCACCAAGTGCACACAAATGTTGTTACAGTAAAGGTAAAGATCCCATAACAGTTGCGAGCCAGACAGTACACTAACTGCAAATTAGATACAAATTACAGGTTCTTCTGACATGCTGCTTCCTCTACTCTACTGCACCTATTTGCAAAGTACATCATAAAGTTCTGAGGCCAATTAGAATCATTGAAACCCTACAGCATGGGTGTTGGGTTCTTTCTGAGACCGGCAAACGGAAGTGAGACAGAGACCGGGGAGGAGTCTTAAAGAGATGGTAAGAACTGCAGATGCCGGAGTCAGAGATAACACAGTGTGGAGCTGGAGGAACATAGTAGGCCAGGCAGTATCAGAGGAACAGGAAAGTTGACATTTCCCGACCTAAAACGTCATCTTTCCTACTCCTCTGATGCTGCCTGGCCTGCTGCGTTCCTCCAGCTCTACACTGTGATATCTTTAGAAGTCTTAAAGGTTGTCTTTATTGAAAGCACTTCTTAGTACATCTTTGAACTTAAGCTGCTTACAGTGAGTAGGCCTGTCTTTTTAGATAGTATTGCAACAGATACAACAGGTATTTGTATGCAGAGCTTATTTATACAGCATTCTCACAGTTATCTGTCCTTACTATTATAAACGGATGTTTTCTTTACAGAGTTTCATTTATTGTATCTCTCTAACGCAATTAGCATGACTTACACAGGAATGACAGCTTTTGCTGTCATGCACCACTTTAGTCGATCACTTTAACCCAATGATATTTGCTGTCACATGCCACTTTAGTCATCCTAACAACATTCAGATGCTGCCCTCCACAACTCCCCCCTTTGATCCTGTCAAAGCACCCTGCAGAATCACAATCTCTAAACATACGAGCCAAACGATTTCTTTTGTACCAGAGAACCGGACTGAACAGAACAAATTTTAGTTGGCATTGAGCTCTTAATGCAAGCAGAAAATCATTGCAAAAGGGTACAAATGACAATTAAAATAATGAGAAAGTTTATTATGCTTTGGACAATGGAAGTGTCCAAGGATCCTAACCATCCCATAGCCAGAGTCTAAAGGGTGTTTTCTGGGGGGTGTTTGAGTTGGTCAGCCTCTTTACAGATGTGACCCGCAAAGTGCAGCATTCTTTTCCAATGAGGGTACATGTGCCTCCTTTTTCAGAGAGAAGCCAGACTGGAGCAATTTGGTTTTGCAAGGCAGTTGTGCGAATGGCTACCATTTTGACAGTGATTTTATCTAAGGCCTGGGCCATGTCATTGCCTATCTGCTCCAGGGCAGCAGCCATATTGCGGGATTCCTTGGCCAACCTAATCCTTTTTACGTGGGATGTTTGGATTCAAGCTTTCTTGCCGTGGACTTTAACAACGGATTGTGTTGTTAGCAGAACTTGGTATGAACCTTCCCACTTGTCACCCAAAGATTCTTTGTGTACATTTTTGACATAGACCCAGTTACAAGGAACCAGGTCTTTTCCTCCATCTGGGGGGGATTTCCCCAGGCTGCCGACACCTTTTGAGGAACAGAGCTCACAGCTGTGGTTAGATCTTGACAATACTGATGCAAAGAGTCCCTTATCAGCTGGTAGACAGCTGTACGTAGGTCGATGGTACTAGGTAAGGACCTAGGCCGTCCTGTTATGTCTTCAAAGGGACTGAGGCCCATAATCCTACTGGGAGTTGCCTGTATACTGCACAAGACCAGGGGTAAAGCTTATGGCCAAGGTAGGCCTTCCTGCTGGTACTTTGTGAGCCTCTGTTCAAGAGTCAGGCATTTCATTAGGCCAAACTTATCCCATCCAGAAGCCTCTGTAGGTGGTTTGGGATTCTGTTTCCTGCCTGGATTATTTTTCTTTTGCCTGCAATTTTTGCTTCAATATCCTTCCTTTCCACAATTGTGGTGTTTTCCAGGATGTTTATCAGTGTTAGTAGGGACTACAGTCTGCATGACTCTGAATTTTGATTCCATGTCCCGTTCCAGCTTACTTCCTTCTCCAATCAGGTCTCTGAAGGAGATGTGGTCCTGCTCCCAATCACATCAAAGTAACTTCAAAATTTTCACGAGTTCAGGTTTAAGGCCAGCATAACACAAAAAGACCATTGAGTTTGTTCTTTATCTTTGAGTCAGGTATTTCTTCCCCAGGCTCTTTTGATGTTGCCCAGGGACCATTGTGCCGTGGAGGTTCTGTATTTTTTTTACAAATTTTCATTAAGGGAGGTTGAATTGTTGTTCAATATGTTCTTTTAGTTTTTGTAAGACTTCCTCTTCTGGAATGTCAGGCAGTGCCTGCCTGCCTTTGACAGTAGTTGGTAATGAACTAGACATTTTTACACCGGATCTCACATCTCTTAGATCAGAACCGAAACTAGACTCTTTTTGAGTCGTAGATAACCTAATTGATTACCGAAAGAGATGTGTCTATCCAACAAGAGATTCTGGATGAACTAGGTTTGCCTTCCTTGGATCACATCAGACGGGACTTTCCACCATATAGACTATCACTTTCACCTGAGGATTTTTAAGATATTAGTGGAACAAGTGTCTGCTTTTCTATATTGTCTGCCCCACTATCACAAGCAAGCTCTGAGTTTTCTATGTAAGTATCTATAAAGCACTCCACAAGGTCCCTACCTCTTTTTGTTGACAGGCCATTATTTTGCTCCAATCTGTCTTCGGAGGGCCATAATTGTGGATCCAGTTGCTGATAGAACACTGCCCATTCTCTAACTTCTGTCCATTCTCCCCAACTGTGCTGTTACTCGAGTGAGAAGTTTATTTCCTGTATTTGATTCCACCATGGCAAATAAAATTTGAATTCCATCCATGGGATGTAGAGAGTAAATATTTTTCAATTTTTCCAATTCACTCCACGTTTTTAGACCACCCTTTCTAGGATGCGGCAATTCTTTTGACCACCTTTTGACCAATTTCAGATCGGGGAGCTTGTGAACAACCCATGGTGTGTATTGATGTTTGGACCCTCCCAGCTCATTGTCCTTTTCTTTGACATTAGCCTTTTTCCGTTTTTGTTGTTTTAGTCAGACTGGGCGCACGGCCACAGGGGCGGTCCCTTATTAGTTTTGGAATCATCATCGCTTTCCAAGGACGATTCTGAGTTGCCTTTAAGAGGGTGCACACTTGGAGTAAGAACGGGATATAAAGATGTAGCAGGGTATGGTGGTGGAGTCGGTAAAGTAGTCTTCATGTGTTCTGTCTCCTATCTGGTGACAGCCAATCGTCTTTAGTTGGTTTTAATTCATTACATACTGCTTTTAACTGGTCTTTCAAATTGTTCACTTCTCGGTCATGATTGGGCTTGTCAATGATCTCTTTGTCTCTTTCTTAATTGTTGCATAACACAAAAAGACCATTGAGCTTGTTCTTTATCTTTGAGTCAGGTATTTCTTCCCCAGGCTCTTTTGATGTTGCCCAGGGACCATTGTGCCGTGGAGGTTCCGTATTTTTTTTACAAATTTTCATTAAGGGAGGTTGAATTGTTGTTCAATATGTTCTTTTAGTTTTTGTAAGACTTCCTCTTCTGGAATGTCAGGCAGTGCCTGCCTGCCTTTGACAGTAGTTGGTAATGAACTAGACATTTTTACACCGGGTCTCACATCTCTTAGATCAGAACCGAAACTAGACTCTTTTTGAGTCGTAGGTAACCTAATTGATTACCGAAAGAGATGTGTCTATCCAACAGGAGATTCTGGACGAACTAGGTTTGCCTTCCTTGGATCACTTCAGACGGGACTTTCCACCATATAGACCATCACTTTCACCTGAGGATTTTTAAGTAGACGATCCCTTACCTCGTAGGCACCAGTAGAGTGAAACAAGAGCGATGCTGGTGGTCGGGCATCTTGTACTGATCCTATGCCATGTTTTTGGGTTCTTTCTGAGACTGGCGAACAGGAGTGAGATGGAGACCGGGTCTTAAAGACATCTTAAAGGTTGTCTTTATTGAAAACACTTCTTAGTAAATCTTTAAGCTTAAGCTGCTTACGTTGAGTAGATGTGGCTTTTTATACAGTATTACAACAGATACAACAGATACTTGTGATACTTGTTTATACAGCATTCTTATAGTTATCTGTCCCTACTGACACAGTTAGCATAACTCACACAGGAATGACAGCATTTGCTGTCACACACCACTTAAATCAATCACTTTAACCCGATCATATTTGCTGTTAAGCGTCACTATAGTCAGTCTAACTACCTTCAGATGCCGCCCTCTACAGTGGGAAAAGGCCATTCAAGCCATCGAGTTTGCACCGACCCTCCAAAGAGCATCCCACCCAGACCCCCACCCAATCCCCGTAACCCCACATTTACCATGACACTCCACCTGACTTGCAGATCCCTAGACACTATGGGGCAACTTAGCATGGCCAATCCACCTAACCTGCACATCTTTGGATTGTGAGAGGAAACCAGAGCACCCAGAGGAAACCCATGCATACACAAGGAGGCTGAAAATAAGATCCTGAAAATTTGGGGAACATAGACTATAGTGAGAGGGAGGAACTGAAGGAAATCAGCATTAAAAGGGATACCATGTTAAAGGAATTGATGGAATTGAAGGCCATTAAATTCCCAAGATGCAATTATTACATCACAGAGTACTTAAGGAAGTGGCTGTAATGAATGTGTTGTTGATCATCATTCAAAGTTTCGTAGATTTGGAAGATTTCCTATGAATTGTTGGATAGCTAATGTAACCCCACTATTATAAAAGGAGGTAGAGAGAAAACAGAGATTATAAACCAATTACCCTGACATCATTAGAGAAAATGCTTATATAAAAGATTTAGTAGCAGAGCATTTGGAAAACAGTGACACAATTGGGCAGATTCAGCATGGATTTATGAAAAGGAAATCATGTTTGGCAAATCTACTGAAATTTTTCAAGGATGTAATGGTTAGAGCTGACAGGTAAAGAGAGGGGACTTGGTTTACTTGGCCTTCAGAAGGCTTTCAAAGAGTCCCATATAAGAGATTAACATATAAAATGTAAGTACATGGGACTGGGGTACTTATCTAGATAAAGAACTGTTTGGGAGACAGGAAACAAAGAGTAGGAATAAATGGGTCAGTTTCCATGCGGCAACCAGTGACTAGTGCAATACTGCAGGGATTGGTGCTTGCATCTCAGCTGGTCACAACGTATATTAATGATTTAGATGAGGAAACTAAATGTAATATTTCCAAGTCTGCACACAACACAAAGCTGGGTAGGATGGTCAACTGTGAGGAGGATGCTGAGACACCTCAGTGTGTTTTATTCAAATTGAGTGTTTGAACAAATGTATGGCAGATAAGTACAATGTAGATAAGTATGAGTTTGTCCATTTTGCTAGCAAAATCAAGAAGGCAGATTACGATCTGAATGGTGGTCGATTGGGAAAGGAGGACGTGCAATGAGACTTGGGTGTCCATGTATATCAAAGAAAGCAGGTGGTGAAGAGGCCAAATGATTTTGAAGAAGGGTCACAACATTCAAAACATGAACTCTGCTCTCCTGTCACAGATGCTGCCAGATGTGCTGAGTTTCTCCAGCAATTTTTGTATTTGATTTGTTTCAGGGCAAATGGTACACTGGCCTTCATAGCAAAAGGATTTATGTACAGGAGCATGGTTGTCTGCTACTCCCCCAACCCCAGCCCTTGTCGTGTTTCCACCATAACTTCTGATCTTCCCTCTCTCAGGCTGAAAGTACAGTCCTTGGCAAAGGACTCAGCCTTATACCCTTACATCCCCACTTTAGTGCATTTTGGGCTCATATAATGTCAAAGGTTTGAATGGCCTACCCCTGCTCTTAGTATGTGTATGTATACTAACAGTCTTAGGACTCTTTACAAGAACTCTTTAAAAGCTTTAGTCCAAACTAATGAAGACTTGTATGAGATTACAGGTGTGACTATGTAAAGCTCTGGAGATCATCACAAACTGGTAAGTGCAGTTTGGCTGTGGTTCAATTGTGCTATAGAGTAAGTATCTCTCGGATTTGATGTTGAGGTATCAATACCACAGCAATAAACCATTGAATGAGTATTAATCCTCGTCTTTGCAGAGATTTTGTATGTCAGCTGAATGCCCAAACCAGTGTGCAATATTCATGGATATATAAAACAGTGCTAGAGTCACTGTTCAAAACCTGAGTGCATAATGTAATGCTCACAAGTCCTTATTCAAGTCAAGTCCTTGCTCTTAATTTTAGCATGTTTTTCCAAATTGGCTATAAATTCAAACTTCTGTCCAAGAGATGCCATTAAGTACTTCCTTGGTGGTTTTCACCCTTATCTGCCTTCCGGAGGGACCGCTCTCTCTGCGACTCCTTTGTCCACTCCACACTCCCCACTAGGCCCACCTTTCCCTGCAACCGCAGGAAGTGCTACACCTGCCCCTACACCTCCACCCTCACCCCCATCCCAGGCCCCAAGAAAACCTTCCACATGAAACAGATGTTCATCTGCACATCCGCTAATGTGGTATACTGTACCCGCTGTTCCCGATGTGCCCTCCTGTATATCGGGGAAACCAAGCGGAGGCTTGGAGACCACTTTGTGAAGCACCTACACTTGGTTCGTGACAAACGACTGCACCTCCCAGTTGCGAACCACTTCAACTCCCCCTCCCATTCCTTGGACGACATGTCCATCCTGGGCCTCCTCCAGTGCCACAACGATGCCACCCGAAAACTGGAGGAACAGCACCTCATATTCTGCCTGGGAACCCTACAACCCAATGGTCTCAGTGTGGACTTTACAAGCTCCCCACCCCTGACCTCATCCAAAGACCAGCACTGCACCCCCAGCCCCACCTCCCTGACCTGTCAGTCTTTTCTCCCACCTATCTGCTCCTCCCACCTCACTGACTAACCCCCACCCCCATTTCCTACCTACACTCGTCTCACCTCTATTAGCCTCATCCCCGCCCCCTTGACCTGTCCATCTTCCCTCCCACCTACCCGCCCCTCCATCCTGACTGACCAACCCCCATCCCAACTCCCTACCCACACTCACCTTTACTGGCTTCATCCCCGCCTCCTTGACCTGTCCGTCTTCTCTCCACCTATCTGCTCCACTATCCACCTTCTATCATCGCCTCCCCACTCTCTATTTATTTCAGATCCCCTTCCCCTCCCCCATTTCTGAAGAATAACACCTTGTTATCTCAGAATCTCCAGCATCGGCAGTTCCTACTATCTCCTTGGTGGTTTTGTTGTTTCATTGAAACCTGTTACCAAGGGTTTGGAGGCAATAAGGAAGAGCTTTTAGTATTGAGTGTATTCACCATAACGTGTAGAGAGAGTCTTTGCCTTGTCACAAGAACAACTCCATCAGCATAAATTAATTTCCACAAAACTGTGTAAATGGCTAATGCCCTTGTTGACTAGCAAAGGAGTCAGCATAAGCATTTGGAAAAGACATCGATGAGGCTGCATTGTTGAGCTGAAGTGTCAGAGGGGGTACAGAAATTTCAACCAAGTTTTGGGATTCTCTGGGTTTCTGATCTCAGCCTGTTCATATCAATGAATTTCTAATATCTGAGCAAAGGACTAAGGTCGTTCAGTTTGCTGGTGACATTGCCATTATATTATTCTTTATGAGCTCAGACATTGATAAAGCGCAGACACAACAAGCAAACATATTAGTGAAACTGGAGTTCACATGCTAAAAGAGCAGTGGCAACATGCATAATTATAAGGTCAGTTATCAAATTCAGACATGCCCGTTCTGAGAAAGGGTCACCAGACCCGAAACATTAACTCTGACTTTCTTCACAGATGCTGCCAGACCTGCTGAGCTTCCAGCAATTTCTGTTTTTGTTCATTGTATTGTGCTTATTGTTTCTGACCTAGGCAAGCTCCAACTCTGCTTATTTAATGATATTAAGGTATAGTCAGCTTAAAGCATGCTGAGTGCCTGCACATCTAGGTAGACACGAAATCATGAGAGGCTAGTACAAGTTGAAATTACCCTGCATAGCTTAAAACTCGTCTGCACCCTGTAAATGCAAGGTGCACTGCAACTGGTGCCAACTTATCTTGTTTCTGGGAAAAGTGGCACAGTGTGGCAGTGAGCAGGTTCCAGGATGCCAGCCAACACTACACTTTTGTGCGGGAGGTGGAAGGGAGGACAGAGGTCCTCTACCCACAGATGATCATGCAAGAGGCCCTCCTGACAAACTTTGTGAAGGCATGTTGGACAAAAAACTGTTTATAAACTTAACGTGAAGGATTAATGTTGGAGACTGTATTAAGGTCCACCCAATTGGATGATGCCTTACTGGCTTGGGTGAGAATTAGGTACACCAGTGTTGGATCATACAGAGTGCAGATCTTTATCCACAAGTTTCCCCAGAGTCTTGGCAACAATACACATCTTACTGATGTAATTGCTCCTGATTGCTTTCATACAATAAGCTACACAGTGGCCTGCATATTCCTTGTAATAGCAATCACATTCAGATTGCAATTTTTCCCTTTTGTAGTGTAGCACAGTCAGGGGAAGTCAAACTAGGTCACTATTTTATGGCAGTAGATGCCATTTTCTGTGATTTAAATTTCCGGAAATGTAGCTAGACAATTTGACAGATCCTGCAAAAGAGCAAATATGAAGGTATTTTTGGCTAAAGATGAAAGTCCTTACTAAATAGGGTGCAAGGTAAGTAGGGTCACAGTAACTAGCGTTCCTGGTAAATAAGGTTTCTGGTAAGTAAGGTGTCAGCTGTGTGTAATGCCAGGGTGCCAGGTAATTGATGGTATGCTTAGAGCAGGGTGGGTAGCAGTTCCAGGTTCAGTGATGGGGTGGAGGGGGAATGTCAGGCCATGTGTGGTGTGTGGTGTGTGGTGTATGATGTCAGGTCTGGGGAAGGGAGGAAAGAGTGTCAGATCTGATGGGGAGATGGTTAATTCATGGGTGGTGAGTGGGGTGGAACAGTGTTGGGTTAGGGGTAGCTGATAGGTGGTTGCCTGTCAAGGGTTTGGGGTGTTATAATGGGCCAGTGGAATGTAGTTGAGAAGTGTCATTGGTGAGTTGGGGGAGTGGTCATATTAGTAGTTGACCAGGATGTAGACTTGGTATCTAATCTTCTAACCATTAGCTTGATTGAAATAGAAGCCTCTGAATTCTCCATCATTAATAGACTCTTTCAGATACAGTGGAATTGCCCATTGGACAATTCAAATACACAGGGAATACTGAGTCCCACTGAGTCAACTGCATGTCCTGATGCACAACTTCAGTCTGTACTGCTCCAATGACTATTTGGCCATTGCAAACCTGGATCAGTGTTTACATTAAGATTCACCTGATGGCAGCAACCTAACCCAACAGAGTTTGGCATTCTAAAACATGCAATACACACCATGTTAGTCAATGCAACAAGTCTATCCATGGAGATCTGGACTGAGTGCTGCATAAAGTTAAGTGACCTCACTTGAGTGGTTGAGGTCAGTAGATGTATCTATAAATACCACATCTTATCAAATGCACCAGTAGCTTCAGATATTCTGGATACTCCCTGCATATGTACAAATGCCTGTGCTAAAATGACATCTGACACAGCTAAAACCAGAAGTGTGCATGTATGCTATGAATGCAATTTTGGGAGGAAAAATGGCACTTGTGGTGCCAAAAACCTGGACACAGCACAGCCAAGCTTTGTGGCCAGTATTTCTTTACTTCTCTGCATTATACTTCAACTACACAGGAGAATTACCTCCAATACTATGCAACACTTTTCAGAATATTAGGCATTAAAATTCTTCAGACTTAAAATGCATAACAAAATGTGTAGAATAATTACACTTCATCAATCAATCTGAACTTTCGTCATAGTTCTTTTGGTAAAAACATACGATTTCTGTAACGTACCATGTATAATATTGTGCAACTGAATTCAAGTCATATATGCAACCTCACCTTTCCCAATCCAACTTCAAAGGATAGTCCAACTGGTCACTTTTGTCTGGTTTGTTTGACTGGCTTTCCACTGGTGCTTCAATTATGTCACATGGTAAAACAAACTTACTGGGGTTCATTAATACGAAAGGGCTGTGTTGTCCAAAATATCCAATGTAATGCCCATTTGGTGCGTACCAAACCCTGTATAACAATAAAAACAGACAGTCACAATATTTTGTGTTTGTAACTCAGATCTGTTGTATGGGTTGCCAAAATATGGACAGCAGAGATGCTCTATGTAAGGATGCTTCAATACATGTGACAAAACTAACACGGCTCAGGTTCATGACATAATTCCACATGTAACAGTGTTAAAAAGAGATGAGGGTTAAGAAGAAGTGAAGAACACCAAAATGTACAGCTGAGCAGTAGATTATGTAGCAAGGAGCTCCAACTCTTCGATATTGCTTTGTGGTACCATCCATGCACTAACCAGATCTCTTCCTCCTCCCTACAATCTGCTACAGGAAGAATATTATTAAACTGGAAAGGGTACAGTGAAGATTTACAAGGATGTTACCAGGACTGGAAGGTTTGAGGAGAAGCCAGATATGTAGGGACTCAGCTCTGTGGAGCATAGGAGGTTGCGGGGTGACCTTATCGAGGTTTATAAAATCATGACGGGCATAGATGAGATGAATGGTAAAGGTCTTTTCCCTCAGGTAGGGGAGTTCAAAACTCGGGGGGTCATTTTTAAGCTGAGGGGGAAAAGATTTAAAAGGGTCCTGAGGGGCAACCTTTTCACACAGAGGGTGGTGCGGAGATGGAATGAAGTGCCAGAGGAAGTGGTAGGTACAGGTAGTTACAACTTTTAAATGTTACAACACTTAGAAGTCCTTTTGAATTAATACATGAATAGGAAAAGTTTAAAGGGATATGGGCCAAATAATGACAAGTGGGGCTGGTTTAAATTGAGAAACCTTGTTGGCATCGACGAGTTTGACCAAAGGGTCTGTTTCCATGCTGTATGATTCTATGACTCTATTCTGTATCTAGTTTGTGGCTGTTGCATCTGTCTCTAGCAGCCAAAATGTTACTCCATATCCTATCACTCGAGAGCAAGCCTATGACTCTCATTCACTTAGTTCTCTGCCCAGGTATTTTCTGCACCTACCACTAGAAAATCTAGCCTGATCCATGTTATGACCCCTTTCCCACTGCATCACACCATCGGTTACCAGAACAGAAAGAGGAACAATATTGGGTACAGAAACACATAGGCTGAAGAAAAAAAATCTCATTAAGAAAGGCATACCAGGGACTGAGAAATTTGGCAGATCTATATTTTTTAGGTTAGTGCATTTTTCTAGTCAAAGTAATAAAAGAAATCTCAGTATAATGTACCATACTTAATGGCGCAAGTCACTTACTACATCACTTCCATTTTTTTACCTTTCAAGGATTCCTACAATTAGCATCATTACAATAGTACAAGTCAACAGGAAAACTGAGTGCTGAACCAGGAGGACTTTATACAAATATATATAAAAATTTGGCAAGCTTTTAAATTTGACAGACAGATGTGACAGAAGCTGATGGAAATGTAAGACAGAAAAGTGTCAAGGCAGTAAGAAGTACACCTTTAGAACATGCATAACATACACATAACATTAAATCAAAACCAGTTGATCTCCCAACAAGTCAAAATAGGTGACGAAGATTAAGTATAATCCTTAATTGAAGTAGATAGAAGGACAGAGAATATTTGAATCAGTGGAGATAAAATTTTGTTATAACTTTAAAGCTATTTTGTCCTCTTTCTATATTTATTTGATTTTATATAATTACAATCAAAAGTAAAAGTAAAACTTTAAACAAAAGAATTACTTGTAGTCTTCTTTCCAACTGTTGCAAATTGAGCCCCCAAAATATCACTGCTGGCAGGAAAATGTGATTGTGCAAATCCAACTAGTTCATTAATGTGGAGATTATACAATGTGGAGCTGGAGGAACACAGCAGGCCAGGCAGCATCAGAGGAGCAGGAAAGCTGACGTTTCGGGTCGGGACCCTTCTTCAGAAAATGTTCATTAATGTCATTTCAGGAAGGAAAACCATCATTTCTTCCCAGTCTGATCCATGTGCACCTCCATATGCACACCAAATATTTGTCACTTACCTGTCTCTGAAGTGGTTTAGCAGCTGGTTTATCAAACTGGCTGCAACGATTGAGAAGGAATGTCTACCATCACTTTCTCATAAGTATCTAGGGATTGAAAATAAATGCTAGAAATTCCTGATCACAACCCAGGAATAAATACCAGAAAGGGCACAGACTTTAGACATTTTCAAACCATTACGGAAAAACCCAGACTTAAGATAGAAGGTCATGCATGAAGAATAACATGTCAAGCTTAAACAGCTTAGCCTGACAATAGATATCATTAACACATTGAACCTATCATACAATAGGTACAAGTGCTGACCACTTGTAAAGATGTAAAAAAGCTCTATGTACATCCATCCTTTTTATACCTGATAGAACAATCTATGGATGCAGTAACAGCAACAGATTCTTGATGCACGTGGAACAGACTCACTATTTGAAAATTATGGGCTCTCCAGCTAACTAGGCGATTGACAGAATCCTGCAAAGATAGAGTAAATGTGATCAACATGACTGCAAAACAATCGGTAATTGACATTAAGAAAATAGGTGTAAATATTTCAGTATTTTTGTTCCTTATCTAAGTATACATTGACATGTTTCATAGTTACTTCCCACACTGTGTTGCAAGTCAAGTCAAATTCATGCACATTACTGTTATTTTCTTGTGTCTCTGCATTACCTGAGGTTTAATACCACTGTGATAAGTACCCATCATGATTTTAACCACTACAGTAAAAATCAATAGCAAACTTATGGCAATGACAGTACCCTACCAGTTCAGTTGATCAAATCAGCAGCTACTTTGCTTTAGTTCCTAACACCCTCAGCTCAGCTAAGGCCTCAAAGTCCTCAGAAAGGTTTCCATTTTTAGTTTTTCCAGTAGTAAGTGAACAATGGGTGAAGTAAACATTGAACTTAGCTGTGAGTCCATCAACACTGGGTTAATATCAGAGACTATTTAGCACAGTGTAATAAAAGGTTGGCTTGAATAAGCCCAGGCAAAATAACTCAAGCAAATAACAGAAAGAGATACGTGCATTTAAATACTGCTTTAGGCAATATATAAACAAATTAAATGTTATTGTAGAAATGTGAAATTTTAATTTTAACGTTTACAAGGAATGCTCATGCATAAGAGAAAATTTCACTTAGCTTGTGTCTACATATCTCTTCCAGGTAAGTATAAAGTCATAAAATCTCCTGTTATACAAACGGTCTTTGAAGAATACTAACCTGATTTTGAATACACTGACATTTCATTAAATGTTGCAAAATTGCAAAAGACGAGAGAGTTGAAACTTTATATTTCTTTTATAAATGGAAAGTATGAGTGTTTAGGATTGAATAATGCAGCAGGTAATGTTTGATTCATGTTCATGAACCTTGTTCAATGGCTGTTGTGATCAGAGAGCATTTCACAAAATGTAACTTCATGAAAGGTTATAATTTCTTTCAGGATATTTGATTGGGAAAAGATAATTCAAACTGTATGCCACTTGTTGGATTATATTCTTTCTCAATCAATAATTTCTTATTGAATGATATTATTTTCTATTTCCTAAATAATATTTCAGTTAAATAATGAAACATACCTTATTTGATGAGGATGGATCATCTAGAAAGGCTGCAATATCCCAAATTATTACGTATCCTCCTGCATGAGAACATAAACTGTTTGATTTTATAAGGATAAGTGTTTGAACTCATGTGTATGTTCTAAATGCAATGGTATATC
This sequence comes from Rhincodon typus, assembly GCF_021869965.1. NCBI lineage: Eukaryota > Metazoa > Chordata > Chondrichthyes > Orectolobiformes > Rhincodontidae > Rhincodon > Rhincodon typus. Next base: position 71,159,372 of record NC_063340.1, read on the forward strand.
CTGTTCCCAACTAGCTATTCTCTACTGTGTCAAACTATTGTCAACCAGATCTCTCAACTATCTGTCAACCAGATATCATATTGAATTAGGTCGTTCCTGAAGCTCATCTTCCCAAAGTCTCTTTTTGAAAAGATGCATTTTATTAAGAAGAGGGGTGTTAACATTGGTCACTTCTGATATGCTTTTTTTGCTTCAACTCTGCACTGAGAAAAGAGAAAAGAAATTTCCAGCAATATATACTGGAACAGTCCATGAAGGCAGCATTGTGGATCAGTAGTTAGCACTGCTGCCTCAGAGCATCAGGAACCAGGGTTCAATTCCAGCCTCAGGTAACTGCCTATTGGAGTTTACATATTCTCCCTCTGTCTGCCTGAGTTTCCTCTGGGTGCTCTAGTTTCCTCCCACTGTCCAAAGATATGCAGGTTGGATAGAATGGCCATACTGCAATTGTCCATAGTACTCAGGGATGTGTAGACTAGGCAGATTAGTCACAGTAAATGTAGGGTTATGGGATATGGTCGAGCTGGATTTGGTGTAATGATCTCCGGAGAGTCAGTGTGGACTCAATGGGCCAAAAGACCTCTTTCTACATTGTTAGGTTCTAGGATATATTTAAAATGATAACCTTTTGGCATATGCCTGGTCCACTTTAACTCCAGAGACTTAAAATATTTGATTGATGATCGATGGCTGCTTCCTGAAACCTGTTGTGATTCAGGTTTCCCATAAAAATAATTCTGGAGTGATTCCCAAGAGACTATTTCCTGTTTTTCTGTTATCTCTGTGCTTTTTGTAGATGGGATACATTACATTCAATAGCAACATGCTAAGCTGATTGTGGCCCCAGCTTCATTTTCCAGTCTCTTGCCTCAAAATCTTTGAAATCCTAGTCAATCAAAACACTATTTTTTTCAACCTTCACCATTTTCCATTATCATTTAACAGAATGTGGAAGGGATGCCTGAGACCAAGTGGAACTAGGGAATAGGCAAAGGCTATGTGTTAATTAATATCTCAGCAGGCCATCCTGCTGAATTGAACTACTAAAATGCATTAGAAATATAGTCTTCTATTTATTATTATCTGTCAAGTAGATAAACAGGCTGGTTGGCTCCTGTGATGCAAAATCACCAGAAAGAGTTTAGCGCCATGGATCAATGGTGACAGTCCTCAATAATTGACAAAGATTAGCCTTTGATGGGGATAGGGACAGGTGAACAGCGTGACTACCTGGAAGTAGGGGCAGACTTTAGAACATAGAACATAGAACAGTACAGCACAGTATGGCCCACGATGTTGTGCCGAACTATGATCCTACTAAGATCAAACTACCCTGCATACCCTACATTATACTACCAACCATGTGCCTATCGAAGAGTCGCTCAAAAGTCTTTAAAGTATCTGACTCCATTAGCATTGCCAGCACCGCATTCCACACACCCACCACTCTCTGTGTAAAGAACCTACCTCTGACATCTCCCCTATACCTTCCTCCAACCAGCTTAAAATTGTGCCTCCTCGTAATAGTCATTTCCGCCCTGGGAAAAAGTCTCTGGCTATCCACTCTACCTATGCCTCTCATCATCTTTAGCAAGCAAGAGGGAAAGATCATGACTGGGGCTGTGGTTGGTGACATTTGGCAACTCTGGTGGACGAGGGAAGCCACGTAGAGAAATTAAGATTTCCTTGCAGATCTGGAAGGAGCATACAGCAGCCTGTGGAAAGCACTGGTGAGCTGCAACTGGCGGTTCCATTTTGTTGACTGGGTTTAATACGCCCTGGGAAACTCAGCCAGCAGCTACTAAATATAAATCTGACTCAGCGCGGAACAGGGATTCTCATTGAAGTATGATAACCAAGTTTGACGTGTCTCTAAAATTGGAGACAAGAATGCTTTGGACCCACCACAGAAAGTGCCACAGCCTTCTACATTGTGGGTTGAAGAATTATTTTCTGACTTTTGATTTTTAACCATGCCTGTGCCCCCAATCTTCTCCTGCACAACATTTGAGATAATGGTGGTGGCTGATGATAGAATTGAGGTCAACAGCCTCAGGAACTGGAGAATGTGGATTGGAAGCAGTTATTTGCGGGCAAATCTACCTCTGGCATGTGGGAGGCTTTTAAAGACCAATTGACTAAAATGCAGGACATGCATGTTCCTGCAAAACTAAAAGATAGGAATGGCAGGATTCAGGAACAATGGATGACAAGGGACATTGTAAGGTTAGTCAAAAGAAAAAGGGAAGCATATGACAAATCTAGGCAGCTACAAACTGATGAAGCCCTGGAGGACTGCAGAGAAATTAGGAAGAAACTTAAATGAGCAATTAGGAAGGCAAAAAGGGGCCATGAAATATCTTTAGCAAACAGGGTCATGAAGAATCCCAAGGCTTTTTAAGCATATGTTAGAAAAAAGAGGGTAACAAGGGAAAGAGTAGATCCACTCAAGGACAAAAGAGGGAAGTTATATGTAGAGACACAGGGAGTGGGGGAGATCCTGAATGAGTACTTTGTATTGGTTTTCACCAAGGGGAAGGACATGACTGGTGTTGAGGTCAGGGATGAGTGTGTGAATACTCTAGAGAATATCAATGTATTGAAAGAGGAAGTTTTGGAAAACCTAAATTGCATTAAGATAGACAAGTCCCCAGGACCAGATGGGATCTACCCCAGGTTTGCCAGAGAGGCAAGGGAGGAAATAGCTGGGGCATTGGCAGATATCTTCACATCCTTGTTGACCACAGGTGAGTTTTTGAAGAGGTAACAAGGATAACTGATGAGGGAAGGGCTGTGGATATAGTTTATTTGGACTTTAGTAAGGCATTTGATAAAGTCCCAAATGGCAGGTTGGTACAAAAACTAAACTCACGAGGGATTCAAGGTGGCCTGGCTAAATGGATAGAAAACTGGCTTCGTCATAGAAGACAGAGGGTAGTGGTGGAAGGATGTTTTTAAGAATGGAGACTGGTAACTAGTGGTGTTCCACAGGGGTCAGTCTTCGGTCCTTTGTTGTTTGTAGTATTTATAAATGATCTGGAGTAAAATGTGGGTGGTTCGATAAGCAAGTTTGCTGATGACACGAAGATTGGTGGAGTTGCTGATAGTGCCAATGATAGTGTAAGTATACAACAGGATAGAGATAAATTGGCGACTTGGGCACAAAAATGACAGATGGAATTTAATCCAGACAAATGCAAGGTGATGCATTTTGGAGGATCACATTTAGGTGTGAATTATATTGTAAATGGCAGAACCCTTAGGAACACTAACATTCAGATGGATCTGGATGTGCAGGTCCACAGTTCCCTGAAAGTGGCAACACAGATAGCCAAAGTGATTAAGAAGGCATATGGTATGCTTGCGTTCATCGCCTGGGGCATGGAGTACAGGAGTTGTACTCCTGTTGCAGCTATATAAAACGCATGTTAGGCCGCATTTGAAGTATTGTGTGCAGTTTTGTCACCACATTACCAGAAGGATGTGGAAGCTTTGGAGAGAGTACAGAGAAGGTTCACCAGGATGTTGAGATAGTAAGAACTGCAGATGCTGGAGTCAGAGATAACACAGTGTGGAGCTGGAGGAACACAGCAGGCCAGGCAGCATCAGAGGGACAGGAAAGTTAACATTTCGGGTCGGGACCCTTCTTCAGGTGTTGCCTCATCTGCAGGGTACTGACTATGAGGACAAGTTAAAAAGACTAGGATTGTTTTCATTGGAAAGACAGCGGCTGAGAGGAGACCTGATAGAGATCTACAAAATTATGAGAGGCATAGATAGGGTGGATAGTCAGAGGCTATTTCCCAGGTTTGAAGCTTCAATTACAAGGGGGCACAGGTTCAAGGTCAGACAGGGAAAGTTTAAGGGGGATATGCAAGGTAAGTTTTTCACGCAGAGAGTGGTAGCAGCCTGGAATGCACTACCAGAAGAGGTGGTGGAAGTGGGCACATTGAAGACATTTAAGAGGCACCTAGATGGGCACATGAATAGGGAGGGAATAAAGGGATATGGATCCAAAAATGGCAGGTCTGTTTTTAGGTCAATTAGGGCATGATGATCGCCATAGATTTGGAGGGCCGAAGGGCCTGTTCCTGTGCTGTACTTTTTCAGTTGTTCATTTCTGTCGCCACCTAACTTTGAGGCAGGCTGATGACTTGAACAAAAATAATTTGTTTAAGAAAAATATAGCAGGTAACTCCCTCAGTAAAGAAACCACCTAATAAAAATGTAATCCACTTACGCTGATTGCCAGCCAAAAGTAGAGCTGCAGCATCATCTACACAGACTGCAGTGATAGGACTAGAAAACTGTATTGTAGGCATGATTTTCAAAAATTGATTGCCCTATAAAGAAAGAAAGAGAAACAATAGAGTTTTGCATCACACCGTATGATGGGAATTAAATTCCTCATGAATTCCACCAATCTGCTTCTGGGAGTGCACCAAAATTCTGACCTCCAACTCGCACAAGGCTGAGGGCATTGAGGACCTGGGAGCATCACGTTATCCTTCATTTCACTGGATACACATAACCATTACTTTATTGCTGCTAAGTCCAAGTCCTGAAGCTCCCCACCCAACAGTACTACGGGAATGCCTTCCCTACATAGATAACAGCAGCTTCAGAAAAAGTACCTGCACCACCATCTCAAAGGCTACCAATGTTCGTCAATAAATGCAAACCTTGCGCCAATTGACAATTACTTGTTTTAATAGATCTTATACTGCTAGCGTCCTTTCTGTATGAGACCCTGGGATTTCCCACCCTTTTCTTCTGGGTGGTGGGTGTTGACGGAGATAATTGGCATCTACTCCATACAGATCAGGACTCTCGATTGGATTTTCTGACTGTTCGATGGAATGGGGTTGGGATACATAAGTGTACTGTGAAATTTGTGAAAATTAGGTGAACTGCCCCGAGCATGGAAGGATGAGTATGTCACAGCACTTGTCTATCACTGATGATCAAAGACATTTACCAGCAATTAAACAAGTGTTATAACCCTTATTAAAGGTCTGCTTGAGGGGCCAGATCCCCAGACTGTCACCTAATCAGTTTTGGTCTTACCCTTCCATTCTTATTTTATTGGAAATTCCTTTCAGAACCATAGTTCGTTCATTAAAAAATGATCACAACTAAATAACAGCAAAGAAAAAGATTACTCCATGACAGAAATCCACCTTTAATTAAAACAAGTATTGAAATTATTCCAATATGATAGAATAATCATTCAGTGCTCCAAAGTTGTGAGCTTCATTCTGGAATCCACACACGCTATCTGCACAATTTTTGTTTGGTTGTCACATCATGCAGTGGACTTGACCAGATATTGAACTGGACCAACATATATGCAGTGGTTACCAGAGTATATCAGAGTCTGCAAATTCTGTGGTGAGTGACTAACCTCCTGAGCTAGCAAAGACTGTTTGCAAGTCACAAGTTAGGATTACGATGGAATACACTCCACCAGCCTGGATGAGTGCGTCTCCAACATCATCCAGGACAAATAAACCAATTTGATTGACTCCCCACCTAGTCTTAAACATTCACCCTTTCCACCACAGCAGCAATATAACACCATCGACAAGGCACACTGCAGTTACTCGCCAAGGCTTCTTTAATTGACAGCATCTTAGAAACCTGTGACCTCTAATGATCAGAAGGACAAGGGGAGAAATAGAATCATCCTCACAGAACTGTAGATGGTGCTGTTGCAAAACAAAACATTTAGAGCGGAATCCCGCAGCACTTTTGAATGAGGAAAATGAAGTGCAAAGGTACTTACAGGAAACAAGCAAGTTAAATTCTACAAATAACGAAACCTCTCCCACATCACATTGAACTCATGGTGCAGGATATTTATCCACAAATGGGGCAAGTACAGGCACAAAGGGACATGAAGAATTATATCATTTTCCAGAAGTGGGATTGGCAGTTGAAGGGCTGTTTTCCTGGAAGTGATCGGTAGCCTATAAGGGAAGTAAAAGGCCAAATGAGGCCTGCTTGTCAATAGCCTCCCAAGCACTTCCTGCCTCCCCCAATCACCACCCCTTTTATCCTGTCTTCATTGAATGCATAATCTAAAGGGGCCAGAATACAGCCTCCCAGCACCAACACTGCAGGCAGGCTTTCAGGCAGCTGTAAGCTATCCTATTGGAAGGTGTCCCCTCCACAATAATGGCCTGACTGCTGAAGTCATTTCCATTTCAGAAGTTTTAACATTTTCTGAAAAGATGCCTCAAAATTAGAGACGCTCTCTCACTCTTGGCTTAACGGCAGGATATAACACCTTCTAAGGTGATGGGCCTCCTATTGGACCCTTCGCCTACCTGCCATCCTTAATTGGAGATTAACCCACCCTGTGAACTCCAACTTCTCCAATTCAGGGAAAGCCCCTGCCTCTCCACCGCTGAGGGGTTTGAAGGCAAAGTGCCAGGAGGTTTTGGGAGGCTTGGGGAAACAGATCTCATTAAACTGAGTCAGTGGCCTTCCTGATGACTGCCCACCCATTCCCAGACCAGATCCAAATTTTATGGGGAGAATGAAGGCATTGAATAGATCACTTTGCCTTGGACATAACTGAACCCGCCAGTCACTGCTTGATGGTCACTTAAGGGTTTCATGTCAGCTCAGTGAAAGATGATAGGAAGCCCAACAGCTTTAGCTATGGTTTGCTTTTATTTGTGTGGCATCACCAAAGGGGAGCACTTGCTGCATGCTTATCCGGATGTACCACACTGAAGGGACTTGCAGTGTTCCATGTACCACATGTTCCTCCTGAACAGGATGTCTGAAAGTGAAGGCGACAGCAATGACACTAGAACCACGACAGAGAGGGGAAAATAACAATAAGAAAGTGGCATCACTGCCAGAAATAATGACTGAGTCCCTTGGTGCTAAATCCAGAGACCTTCTAATTAATGTTTTAGCTATAATAGGGCAGGTTTTCCGATGGCCAGGTGGTTATTTTTCCAGTGTACATAAACAGTTGCATGTGGCAACTCTGCAGAATCGCCATTGTAACAGATTCTTAAGGAATTGCAGGGAAACTGAATTTCCTCCTCGTAAATTCTCCTATGTCAGAGCCCTCTGAAAGTCTCTATTTAAATTAGATACTCTGGATGACTCTGATTAAATTAAGTAAAATGTTACCCTGGAAAATTTGAATCATTAAGTACATAGTCTGATTCCTAAATAACTCTTCAATATCCTACGGGGAACATGGCACATCTGTCCCAGGAATCGGGATACCCTGCTGTCAGATGCGCCCACCCATTTTCCTCCCCACCTGAGTAAATCATACCCAATGCCCCTCGTCTCCCACCCCAGAGGTTGAACACTCCCACCCCGGGACACAGAAACTCCCATCCCAGAACCCAACAGTCCTTGACCTGGGGCCCAATATGCCCAGCTGTCAGACCCAACTGCTGCCACACGCTGCTGCCACTGATACTGGACTGCTGCCCTGACCCAGCTCACTGCTGTCCTGACCCAATCCAATCACCCTAGTCCTAGTCCCACTGGACCCAATCTGACCACTCCCTGCCAGACCCAAACTTGCCTCCAGAACTAACACCCACTCTTCCCACCCCTTCAACAGACCTAATTCCTCTAGCTTACCCTGAAATAAAACCTCACCTGTCCCACTTGTCCCCCCATCCACTCTGAGCCTTATTCCCTCCTCACAGCATCCTACCCACTTTGTACTCAATCCAGCTGGCACCCTATCCCTAATCAAGCTGCCACCCTACTTACCTAGCACCCTACTTACCTTGTACTCAGCCCCTACCCATCTGGCACCCTGACCTTGCAGCACCCTAACACTCTAACCCTAAAGGTTCTCCCAATGACTGCCTGGATTTCCTCTGAGTGCTCCAGTTACGTCCAACAATGCAAAGATGTGCAAGTTGGGTGGATTGGCCAAGCTAAATTCTCCTTTAGCATCCAGGGATGTACAGGCTATGGGGTTAGCCGCAGTAAATGCATAATTATGGGGATAAGGTGGGATGCTCTGCGGAGGGTTGGTGCTGACTCGAATGAGTCGAATGGCCTCTTTCTGCACTGTAGGAATTCTTTGGTTCTAAGACATTACACTTACCTTACGTAATTACCTTTTGACAGCAGTTGTCAAAGTGGCTATCAGGGCCTTCAAATTTCAGAATACAGCAGCTGATTGTTAGCAGTTTTGCTTTATCTGACAGTTACACCTTGCAAAAGAACTGTCAGCTGGAAGTACAGGCAGCCCTGGGTGGCACCTGTGTGACAATTCCACTCATCAGAAAAATCTGGTCCAACATTTCACTATGCAGCAAACCATATCTATCAAAGAACTGTCCCCAAATGACCTTGTTCAAAATGTTCCTGTTCAGTTAAGTCAACACAATTTATCACCTTCCTGAATAAAATATTAATGTAAAGACAATTGTTTTAAATCGTGAAGGGTTTAACAGAGCAGAGGAGGAGGAACTTTTCTCACTTGTGAAGAAGATCAAGGGGTGGTACAGTGGTTGGCACTGCTGTCTCACAGTGCCAGGGACATGGGTTCAATTCTACCCTCAGGTGACTGTGCTGAGTCTGCAAATTTTCCCACAGTCCAAAGATGTGCAGTTACAGAGATGGAATAGGTCTGAATAGGATGCTCTTTGAAGGGTTTGTGTGGACCTGATAGGCCAAATAGTTTGCTTCCACACTATATAGATTCCATGAGAAGGGACAGTTTTAAAGCAATTTGCAAAGGAAGCAAATGCGACAATGAGAGAAAAATGTTTTCACACAGTGAGTCGTTACAGTCCAAAATGCACTGTCTGGAAGTGGGGTACAGGTATGTTCAACTGAGACGTTCAAAGGAGTATTATATGATGATTTGAACAGAAACAAAGGCTCACATGGTTAAGGGAGGAGAATGGCACTAAGTAGCAATGCTATTTCAGATGCTGGAGTACCAACGGTGGACTGAAGGGCCTCTTTCTACACTGTAACAATTCTGTGACGATGCATCAACCAGTGTGGGATGGAAAACCTTAACTGTTCTTCATCTAACCATGAGCACCACATATTGAGTTATGGCCCTGACACCACCACATTGAGGTCACTCCCACATTATAGACTGCATTTAACTTATTAACTGGTGTCTACTTCCCTCCATGGAATGCCCATCTACAATCTTAATGGCTGCACTGCAACAATTGAACACTGGGAAACAGCGTTAATTGCTTTAAGGCAAAATGTTCACTGCGATCTTGAGACAAAGTTCCACCTTAGAGACCTACTGACAAATTCAGTTGGCCAGCTGGTAGCAGCAGCCACACCGGGGTATAGAGGCAATTGGAATGAGCCAGGACCTGAGCTAAATCAGGAGTATTACCAGGACCAGGGCATTTGGCTCCACTGAAACAGGTGAGCTGATTGGGGCAGGGACAGGTCGTGGGAGGGCATGGAGGACGTTAAAGGGGGAAGGTGTTTCCAATGTGCCCAGGGGACCATGAAGGTTAGTTTTCCAGCGCAGTATTAAGGGACAGCCCGACTGTCACACTATTGGAGCTCTTGTTATTTTTGGGAATCAGATAAACCAAGATCTTGCCTGACCTAGTGGTGAGGTATAAAGTTTACTTGGCCAATGTCCTTCTAACTCAAGAAGGTTTTATATCTTTCAGGAAAGATCTATCTCATAAGGTCTGCATCCTGACAGTAAGACAGTAATCTCTAAAAGAAGGGATAAAAATAGTGCACAACTCATTCAGTTGTGAAGACATTAAACTATGCTCACTTTGACGAATGAGAAGGTTACTGAAGGTCAATAATATATTGTAAATGTACTTTTTTATGCTTTTGTTCTGAACTCTTAAAGGTTATAAAGTACTATCCCAGAGATTACACATTGAAGGGGAAAGAGTGTTTAAGTGTAGATTTCTTATAGAAGTATAGTTTTCTCACAGATCTGTAGTAAGGGACAAAAGTAAGGATTAAAAGTAAGGATTGAAAGAGCATTCGCTTGCTGCTGCAGAGACAGGGAGATAGTTGGAAGATTGTTCCCAAGGGAACACGCCCCGCGATATTCCAGGACGGAAACAAACTAGTCTGCAGATGGTAGTGGCACGGGGGTCAGGGCTAGGCACGATGAATAACTACAAGTTTATTTTTGATAAAGGTTTCAATGGACAATAGCCCCCAGTGTGATAGTGTAGGGACTGTATACCACTAATAGTAAACTGTGTGGTGTCGTTAGATTTACTGCTCATGCTAGATGTGGATAGTAATTAATATAGTTTCAGGGTTGCGTCAGCCTGTATGTCTAACAATATAAGAGAAGTACTTCCTTACCATTGTATTTGGAGAGAGTTGAAACTCCTGAGTGACTCTTGGATCCCCTCCCCCTGCATCTACACCGGTGTTTTGTTTGAATAAATTTCTTAAGTGCTACCTTACTTTGCTGTCTCCGAGTCTCTAACTGCCTTTACAGGGGTCATTCTTACAGTTTGGTGAGCCAGCTAGAAACTTCCATCTGAGGAATCCAACATGGGACCCACTGAGCGGGTGAGTACGTTTATCTCTACCACCCAGGTAGGTTAGAGTTGTCCCCAGGCCTGACCCTCTGTAAGTCGTAACCTTCCTTTTGAACACGAACCTTCGGAGTGCGGTGGCAGAGAACAGTAGCTCTTGAGAAAGTAAAGAGACTGCACGCTGGGCTCAGATTTAGTGCAGTAGGAACAGGGTAGCAGGTTGCCCAGCCCGGAAAAAAATCTGCTCGGAGAGGACACTGAGGGGCCTAAAGGGATTGGGTTAGTTAGGGAATGGGGCTTCCAGACTCGGACTAACAGTCCAGGGTCTAGAGGGACTGGGTTAGTTAGGGAGGATATGACTTCCGACTCAGAAATGTTCTGAAGAACTAGTCCAGGGGCTACTAAAGGAATAGTAGCTTAGAAAACATTCCTCTGTAAGAAGAATAGAGCAAAACTGATTGTGTTGTCTGTATGTTTGAATTCATAGCTGTTCGCCTGTCTGTCTGTATTCGTGTTTGATTGTTTAGTACCTGATTGTTTTGAGCCGCCTGGCCAAGGTTCAAACAAACCCAACCATACACAGCTATGTCCAACCCAGACCCCAGACAGAGCCCGAATTAAGAGCCCAACTGGGGGCCATGTGACGGCCAGGAAAAGTGGGAGTAGGGACCACCAGTTGGAGCAGGAGGGAAACACCACCGGTCGGAGTCTGCTTTTGGCCAGTCGAGTCAAAATTCGACTAAAATAATAAGGAACAACTCGCCATGGCAAAGGAAGCCAGTGATGAATGGAACAAAAGGACCATAGGATCCTGAGGAGTCTATTTTAGAAATAGCCTTTAAAGACAATGAGAAGTTAATCAATAAAATGGTTGAGAAAAGGCTGGGACGGACGAGGGACTGCAGCCGAGCAAAAAGCTAGGTGGAAAGGACAGAAAGATGGCAAAGACAAAGGATAGAAAGGACTGGTTATTGTAGCAGCAGTTTACAAACAGGCAGCGGAGGACTCAGGGCGAAATATTAATGAGGCGCAGGTGCTGGCGACTGGCACATCGCCAGATCCATCGCCGTACAATGAGCCAAGAGGCACGTTTTGTACCTCTAGTGCCAATACTGTCTGCCCCAAAGTCGGTTGGCTGAGAATTGGACACCGAGCGGGCTAACTATGAACATCACAATGACAGCGATCACTGGTCAGGAAAATCGGTCTGCCCCTTGAAACTAGAAGAGATTAGGGACCCCCAGACTAACAGAATGACATATCGAACAACACATTTCCCCCCGAATCCCAGGAAGAAACAGCAACTGCTTGATGCGCTGCCAAAACCCCAAAGATCGGCAAGAAACACAGATTTCTGGGAGAAATTACAAGAGCTGACACATGGACACAACTTAACTCTGGGCCTCTAGCACAAGAGAAGTGCAATGTAGGAAAACAGCAAGAGTCTGGGAAATAATAAAGCTGTAAAATAGAAGCAGTCACAGTTGCGAGAGTCTGGGGAAGCGGCAGGGAAGGATTGTGGAAAAATGGGCTGGGGTCCAGATTGGTCCATTCTGCACAGTGTGTAAAACAACAAAGAGCGCAGAAACCTGCTGAAATAGCTACAGAGTTCATAAGAAAGAAAGAGAGAGAGCGAGACAGCTCTCTGTGCGAGTTCACTGATTCTTGTTGAGGTGTTAACTCTTTGTGGTCTGGTTTGAATGAACCTCTGTTTATTAATTGCTAAATATTGTCTTGTGCAATTTGTGTGTTTCGAGATCTGGGGATGCTTTGAAGTTAGTTTGCATTTTTGGAATGTGTGGTGAATTAAATGTGTGGAATGCCTGTGTAAGTATAGGACATGCATTGTTAATGTGAATTCTTTTAAGAAACTGAGTGGTTGTATGCAGCAGAAATCTATAATGAAATGTTGATTTAAAAGGTTAGTTTCTAAATCTCGATAAAAATTCATCTTTTACAGTTGGTTCTGTATTATGTTTGGTCTTTGGGTAAATTTTAATTTCAGAAATTACCATATTTGGAATTTCATTTACTGGCCAGAAATGAACTTCCAAAAACTGTTTTAACACATGAGTGAATCCTTAACTGTGGAATGATAAGATTTGCTCATTGTAAAGGTATTGTGATGTGAAAGTATGCAAATGATAGGAAATTTGGAATCTTGGGAATGCAATTCTCTTCAAACAAAATGTTGATATGTTCTAAAATCTGAGAAAACTGATAAACGAATTAGAAATGGCAAACTTAACAGAGGAGGTGGTTTACCACCAATTAGCCTATTCTGCTTGACATGAGATAAATGGATACTTTCTTAGAAATTTTAAGTCCATGTATGATGATATTTTACTGCTACTGGGTGAAGTAATCTATGGATAGAGAACAGAGGATAAAAAGAAACACAAATTAATAAAGTACTCATTGGCTATGAAAGCAGAAAATAACCAAAGGAATAATAAGAAACTAGCAGCAGTTGTTACAGGGTATGGGTGGCGGGACTCAACCAGGCATCCTCAACTAACAGATTGAAATAAAAATTGCAGATTGTATGATCAATGCTTGTATAAATGTATGTAAAAATACTGAAGGTAGTAACTTAGGAATGGATTTGCTGCAACAATTTGGAGCTGTAATTAAAATCCGATAAGCAAAAATTGATTGGGATTGCCGGTTTAAATTTCGAAGGTCAAGGATTGCATACTTCCTTAAGAGCAATCGTGTTGCCACAGTTGAGTGGGAATGGGGCCCTGAGAATCCCTACCATAAATTAGCAATGATGTGCCCCGAATTTTGGGTAACCACCATAACCGAGTTCGGAAGATGAGGTATAAAACTGACTGAAATACCTGGAAATATACACCCACCTAAAAGGCAGTACCCCATCAGACCTGAAGCTGTTAAGGCAGTTAAAGAGACTGCGAAAGATTTGGAGAAACAAGGGGAGAGACATGATTGTATCCCCCTCTTTGGAGCAGGGAGAAGAAAGACAGAGTCGTGTCAAGGAAGAGCCATTAGAGGGTCCATTTGTGAAATGCATTTTTGTAGACGGGGTGCGGATGGATTATCATGGTTAGGCCCAGACAGGGTGGACCATGGTTAATTTGAAAGGGGAGCTTTTAGCAGGAGAGAGAAGAGAAGGATGTCACTCCACAGAGGTAGCTGAACTTACTGCAGCCCTGAAGTTACAAAGAGGACAAAGGGTTAATATCTACACAGACAGCAGGTATGCCTTTGGCGTAGTCCATGACTACATGATGACGTGGGCAAGGCAAGGTTATGTTACTTCGAATGGTAGTGTAATCCAGCATGAGAACCTAGTCAAGGACCTAATGGCTGCAACTATTGAATCAAAAGAAGCAGTAATTAAAATAAAAGCACACAGGAAAATTTGAACACCAGAGCAGACAGGGAATAGTTATGCAGATAGCACAGCACAAGCAATGTTAGAACAGGAAGTGATAACGAAAACAGCTGTGAGACAGCATGAAGCCAGAGATGACGAATGGAACACTTTAAATTTACAACCAGTGGCCAGTTTAGAAAAATCAGAATGGATAAAAGGTGGGGCATCGTTAGGAGCAGACGATATTTGGAGAAAAGGAGGCAACGTGGTAGCCCCCACATTCTGCCAGCAGATGTTATGCAATATTTACAATGGATTAGTGCACATAAGAAAAATAAAATGATACAGTTGATATCTAATTGCTGGTGATGGAAAAGAATACAAAGAGACAGAGCCAAATTTTGTCAAAGATGCACTGTATATGCACAGCCAGAACCAGGACAGGGAATTAAAATTAAAGTGAGCCATCAGCCCTCTCCAAGGGGACCATGGGAACACATTCAAATGGATTTCATACGGCCACTCCCACAAAGTCAGAACAAAAAAGTCTATCTGGTCATGGCTGACCAGATGGATTGAAGCTTTCTCCACAAAAGACAGTACTGTAACCTCAGTGGCAAAAAATACTGGTAGCAGAAATAATACCTAGGTGTGGGGTCCCCCTACAAATAGATTCAGTTCAAGGGACCCACTTCACTGGCAAGAGCCTGAAGGAAGCATGTAAACCACGGGGAATGACACAAAGGTACCATATCCCCTACCATCCACAGAGTTCGGGGACGGTACAGCAGATGAACAGAACACTGAAAAATGCTCAGACCAAGGCAATAATAGGAGAAGGGGTTAAATGGACCCTTTCCATGTCAGCCATTGTGATGGCTCTTGAGGAACAACTCACACACTGACAGGACTGACTCCTTTTGAATTAATGACGGGTCGGACCATGAGCCTGCTGCAAGACCTGATATGGGGGCACCGGGAATGATCAACACGAAAGGATGGGTTTGAGAACGTGTTCATCAACTTTGCTTGCATCTCCGACAGCTGAAAGACCAGGCAAACCAGCTACAGCAGGTTCATGATTGGGAACTAGGGGGAATGTCCTCAGTTCGCCTGACAATAGGCCATGGACATGGTCTTAGTTCATGTACTGCCTCCAAAAGGGGGGCTCAGCCCTAAATGGAATGGACCCTACAAGGTGATTATCACAGGTGATGGTGAAGTTTTGGTCGACGGAGGGAATAGGCAAGTGGAGACACCCTTCACAACTGAAAATATTTAATAGTTAACAGCATTGGCAAGGCCTCACATCAGTGTGTTTACCTTGTGTCTCCACAGGACCCTTTTCCTTCTCACCAGAACAGGAATAAACCTCGGAGCACACAGCACTCCAAAATCACTGATGCAGCCATAAATGACTCAAGGATTACTGATACATACAAAGGACAAAGTAAAATCCGATTGCAAAATAAGAGCGCGAGTTGCAATGACAGGAACTTGTATGTAGCTGATGGAAACCCTCCTAAATTAACCTGTGTAGATGGCTTTCCACTGTTAACATGTATACATCTAAAAGGCCGTATGTGGTGCCCCTCTCCTTTGAAAACAGCTGATTGCGGCCCTCCTTGATCTTAACTGCAACACCATATTCATCTTTGGTGTACAAAGCTAACACAATTATGTGAGCCCTACTATAATCTTGTACGTGGGCAAAACTCATATCAGTTTCAGCTTGCTGGGGGACACATCTACATGGATCCAGTGAAGCATTGACTCTCTCCAACTTTTCAACTGCACTATTGACTACCAGACATGCATCTGCTTTACCAATGGCATTACACCTGCCCAACCAACTGTAGCAGGGAAAATTTTACCTATCATAGTGCGACACAGTATACCATACGATATGGTCTTCCCTCCAACTGCTCTGAAGACCGCATTACCCCTGTCGGGGATAATGGTATGATCCCCATGGATACAGACAAATATGTTATCCCTAACTCCTCACTGACCACAACCCATTTACTAATTAAATTTAATCTGGAACTACCACCCAACTGTACCGAGCTATTGGGTCAAACTTTATTGAGGGAAATGATTAAGTCTGCCCTTGGAGGCACGCCCCTTACAAAGATAGTGAGAAAGCAGGGGACACTCAGGCAGAGGTGAGGGTTCTGGCAGGACTTAGGACTAGGAATAGTGGTGGGGACCTCTGCTGTTAAGGTCATTGATTATTTGCTATTACAAGAAGAACCCAGAGTGCTGAAAGAGAAGTTGAAGGTACTATTAGAAGATAACTTAGATTTGCAAGAGGTAGCCACTAGGTTAGGGGACGAAGGATTGAAATACAGACTAAAACCCTCACTTTACACAATTTAATTGAAACTGCTCTTAATGTTCTAATTGATTTTGTTAATAACGAGACATATGCTGACAAGGTGGGAACCCTTTGCTCGTTCATGGCAACTGCTTTATATATTAACCTGCAGGTGCAACTGTTGGCCGTGCGGAATGGGTTCATCCCCTCTTGGGTCACTACCAAACTGTTATCCAGATGGATGAATAACCTAAGAATATTCCCCTGAATCTGCGAGATTTGTCATACGCTGTGTGGCACGATGACCACTTGTCCGGGAACAAAGAGCTACTATCGATCTTGCTCCAAGTACCACATAATCCTCAAGATACCTATCCTCTGATAAGGCTGTACAACATGGGCATACGAAACAGTTCTCTCCGGGCCACCTTGAAGCATGCCCCGCAATACACAGTTCATCGGAAGGACAATAGTACGGTGGGCATTAGCAAATGCCCTCATGCCCAGAAGCGGGTGTACTTAATGCAACGGGAATTCAGTATTGCAGTCCGTGTGCGGACTACACCATTACTCTGACTGTGATGTCCAGTGGACGAATTAACCTGGTGCTGATTTCGTTTCCAGTTATGGGATAACTCATGTGTCCACGTCTACACTTGACGGTGCAAGAAGTGTCCTTTACCAGGCAACCACAGAAGCTCCAATGGCCCAGGACATTACTATCGACGCTTCCATTAAAACATCTCCGGCAACTATTCCGAATGGGACTGTGCTGCTGCGAGCCGTACAGCAGCGCACCCCCTAAATGAGTCAAATTAAAATACCAAGGCAAGGCCTCGTGAGGACATCCACCGAACTGACGCATAAGTGGCATAACCTGACAGTGATCATTATGAGGGAGAAAGAGGACAGAACTCAGACACTGAGTGTTCACCGTTGGTGGGTAAGCCTGTGGAACTGGGGGTTAAATGTGAAGGTCCATCAGTGGGTCCGCATTGTCTCGTTATTATCCAGTTAGTTATCTTGCTTATACTAGTCGTGTATACTTGCCTGCTTAAGACGTTGCTTACGAAAACTACCACTAGACAGGAGCGAAATCATACTGTAGATAGGGTTGCCGACCAGTTTAGAGATAGGATCTCACAACAACCTCGACACAGGGGCGTGTGTGCAGCTATTGTAATACTGTTGTGCACCGTGGGCCAAAAGCTCGGCCATGGGCCAAGAGGGGGTACTGAAAGGGAAAGAGTGTTTAAATGTAGATTTCTTATAGAAGTATAGTTTTCTTACAGATCTGTAGTAAGGGTTAAAAGTAAGGATTGAAAGAGCACTCGTTGCTGCTGCAGAGACAGGGAGATAGTTGGAAGATTGTTCCCAAGGGAACACGCCCCGCGATATTCCAGGACGGAAACAAACTAGTCTGCAGATGGTAGTGGCACGGGGGTCAGGGCTAGGCACGATGAATAACTACAAGTTTACTTTTGATAAAGGTTTCAATGGACAATAGCCCCCAGTGT
This sequence comes from Rhincodon typus, assembly GCF_021869965.1. Lineage (NCBI taxonomy): Eukaryota > Metazoa > Chordata > Chondrichthyes > Orectolobiformes > Rhincodontidae > Rhincodon > Rhincodon typus. Next base: position 71,177,045 of record NC_063340.1, read on the forward strand.
GATAGTGTAGGGACTGTAGACCACTAATAGTAAACTGTGTGGTGTCGTTAGATTTACTGCTCATGCTAGATGTGAATAGTAATTAATATAGTTTCGGGGTTGCGTCAGCCTGTTTGTTTAACAATACAAAAGAAGTATTTCCTTACCACTGTATTTGGAGAGTTCAAACTGCTGAGTGACTCTTGGATCCCCTCCCCCTGCATCTACACCGGTGTTTTGTTTGAATAAATTTCTTAAGTGCCGCTTTACTTTGCTGTCTCCGAGTCTCTAACTGCCTTTACAGAGGTCATTCTTACACACAAATAAACGGACAATAACTAGGTATTAAGGGAGATGCTCCTTTACATATTCCTTGATTAAGAACAAAAGAGGCAAGTATCCCTTTCAGTTATGACACTCCAAACCAACAGCGACAGATATACCATAAATCAATAATTGTTACAAGCAATATTCAGGCAGGAAGTTCAGGGAAACCCAGAATACAAAACTTGATTTAATCAATATCAATTTCTACTTGAAAAAGTTCCTTCATGGAATTTTTGATTAACTTTGACATCTGTAAGACTATTGGATATCAAAATCATGCCTAATATTTTACAAAGTCTAGCAATTGGGCAAAGCAGAAGCATGCATTCAGGAAATGTTTGGCTACAGGTTCCTAATTCAATAGATAAATAATTCACATTTTTTAGTTACCTCCATGCTCCAGAATTGAATGGAACCATCTTGATGCGCAGATAACAGAACAGGATCAGGTTGTAATACTGAGAATATTCGTTCGTTAAAATCCTCAGTTGAAATTAAGGCTGGTGTCACATCTAACTCTACCAATTAAAAAGGAAGTTTGATCAGAATGTCAGTTTCTAATGCAGAGTGTGTAGTATTTAGAAATACAATAACATGATCAGGCAGCATCAGCATGGCTACATGAAGGGGAAATTATGCCTGACAAATTTATTAGAGTTCTTTAAGGAGGTAACAAGCAAAATAGAAAAAGGAGAAGCAGTGGATGTAATAAATTTAGATTTTCAGAAGGCATTTGGTAATGTATCAGGCTACTTAATGCCATAAGAATTCATGATGTTAAAGGTGGTGTTTTGGCCTGGAAAGAGGATTGGCTAACTAATAGAAGACTGAGAGTTGGGATAAGGGAGTATTTTCAGGATGGCAGCCTGTAACTAGTGGAGGACCAAAGGGAGCAGTGCTGGGGCCATTATTATTTGTAATACTTAATAATGACTTGGATGAGGAAAGTGAATGTACTCTTGCCAAGTTTGCATGTGACACAAAAATTGATGGGAAGGTAAGTGGTGAAGCTGACACAATGCTCAAATCATCGGTGATAGATATACCATAAATCCATAATTGTTACAAACAATATTCAGGGTCAGGCTGGAAGCTCAGGTAAACCCAAAATAGCAAACATGATTTAATCAATATCAACTTCTACTTGAAAAAGTACCTTCATGGAATTTTTGATACACTTTAACAAGAACAGAATGGTCTACTCCTGCTCTTAGTTTCAATTGACTTGAAAGTCCAAAGCATTGTCCCCAAGACTGAGCTGAATTTGAACTAAACCACAGAGCAATCATCTCACCGATCACAAAAACGTTTTTTCTTGCTAGTGTTCAGGATCTGCGGAATGCGATAACACATTGCCTCAAGCTCAGCAAAAGGCATGTGTCAGGAGTGCAGCTTTTAACTGGGGAACTGTGATATTTTCAGAACATCTGGTTGGCAGTCACTTTTAAAAAAAAAGTATCTGATAGCAAATCGACACCGATTAGACAATGGGTGATTCTACCTTGGAAGAAAGTCTGTCTGTCCACATCCTACACGGATATTTGTAATATTATGATCCCCATAGAGACTGATTTCTTTGAAAAAAAATTGAACTGTTAACAAATCACTGAAAGAATAACATGACAAAGAGTCAGCACAAGGATCTAGAAAGGTTAAGCGAGTGGGCAAAAACTTGGCAGATGGAATACAATGTGAGGTTATGCACTTTGGCAGGAAGAACAGAGGTGTTGAATATTATTTAAAAGACAGTTGAAAGCTTCAAAACAGAGGGATTTGGGAGTCCTCACGCATGAATCACAAAAAGTTAACATCCAAGTTCAGCGGGTAAGAGGGAAGGCAATAGGAATGTTAGCCTTTATTTAGAAGGAAATGGAATATAAAAGTAGGGAGGTTTTGCTGAAACAATACAAGGCACTTGTCAGATCACAGCTGGACAGTTTTGGGCTCCTTATCTAAGGAAAGATACAATGGAGGTAGTCCAGAGAAGGTTCACGAGGTTGATGCTAGGTTTGGAGGGATTGTCTTATGAGGACAGATTCAGTAGGTGTTTAGGCCTGTACTCATTGGAATTCAGAAGTGTGAGAAGCGACCTTATTGAAGCATACTAGATTCTTAGCGGTCTTGACAGGGTCAATGCCAAAAAGGTTGTTTTACCTTGTGGAAGAGACCAGGACCACAATAATCCCACAGTAAGGAGTCACATGGTTAAGATAGAGATGAGGATAAATTTCTTCTCTCAGAGGGTAGTGAATCTATGGAATTATTTACCACACTGCGCTGTTCATGCTGGATAATTAACTATATTCAAGGTTGAGACAGACATTTTTTTATCAGTAAGGGAATCAAGAATTATGGGGAAAAGGCAAATAGTGTGGAGTTGAGGTTTATCAGATCTGCCATGATCTCACTGAATCATGGAGCAGAATTGACAGATTGAGTGGCCTACTTCTGCTTTTACATATTACAGTCAATGTATTAAAATGGACAAAGGTGACTATGGATACAGAGGCCAGCAGGAGGAGGCTTTTTAAAGGTACCTCTTTTCAACATTCTGGTCAGAATATTAGCCATTTTTTGCTTAATTACTGCATCAGCTTGTTTTTTTTTTAATGATTCATTGGTTTTCCTGCTTTTGCATAGTCAAGCTTGAAACTGATTCTTTTAAAGCAGAGCTGGCAGCATGATACCTTGCAAAGTATGCGACCTTGGAAAATTTAACATTTAATTCAGTTCCATTGATTCGGAATGCTTTTCATCCAAGTGAGAAAACTAGGAATACCTTTCCACAGCTTCACATGGCACTGCTAGATTTGGAGGACAAACAGCAATTTTTGACAGGTCAAGGAAAGTCATCTGTGACTGCATCTTATATTTGCATTCAACTTTATCCAGTTCCGATATTTATTCGCCCAAGCTGTATTTTCCTTGGAAATCAACGGCTTTTTTTGATGGGAAGATCCTTCCTCCAAAGAATATTACTCCATCTGAATCATTCAAGTCAAGGATAAAATCCACCAGTCAGAAGGCAGAAACCTTTCTCGCAATTGGTAAAAAATAGATGACTTTTGTTGTGAAATGAGTCACGTCGTGTAGCTTTATTCAGGTGAAGGGGCCATCAAACGTATAGAGAGTTGTCTAAATTCAGACTGTATCAAAATATGTAAGTTTTCTTTTTATATTATTGACATGGAATGTGGACATCTCTAATTGTCAGGTAAAGATGGTAGATTTCCCTAACGTAAAGGATGTTACAGCACCAAATGGGATTTTATCGCAGTTATAAATTCAGTGATATTAAGTGCACTTTCCAGCTTCACATTTTTATTAACTGGTTGGAATCACGTCCCACCAGATGCTATAGTGGGATTACACCCCATGGATTGAGTCCTGACAGAAATCCAATACATGTTATTTTTGGTGAGTTCTGTGAAGCAATTCATCATGTTCTGAAGAAGTTACACCCTACACAAAATTCTCCAATGCTGCCAGATTCAGGGTTCTCTCTGTTTGTTTCAGAGTTACCCTTCATTGTGCAACCACAAACTGACATTACTCAGGACACATAGGTGGCAAGGCTGAACTTTATTGCATACACAGGCACACATTCTTTTAGGTATCACTGTTTAAGAACCAAGACATACAGTTTACCCATCCGTAGCCATGTTCCACCTTCCAACCATGTCTAAGTCACTGCAACTCTCTCCCCAATCTCCAATGTAACCCTGCATCTTCTCATTATTCAATGTGGGACCATCATCTATTAGAATGTCTCCAAACAGTTCAAAGCATTAAATAGAAACCAAAAGAACTGCAGATGCTGTAAATCAGAAACAAAAATAGAAATTGCTGGAAAAGCTGAGCAGGTCTGGCAGCATCGGTGGGCAGAAATCAGAGTTGATGTTTCAGGTTGAGTGACCCTTCCTCAGAACATCAGGAATTCTGAGGAAGGGTCACTCGACCTGAAACATTAACTCTGATTTCTGTCCACAGATGCTGCTAGACCCCTGAGCTTTTCCAGCAATTTCTATTTTAGTTCAAAGCATTCATTTTTATTCAAATCAGCAAAACCAAACAAAAAAGTTAACAGAAGCTGCACTTGCTACAGACAGAGAGGGACTGCTTGCTTTTGAACACCAATATGTTTCCAGTCAATGAATGATCACTGTACTCAGCTCACAGCTGCTGGAACTAAGTGTTAATTAAATCCTATCTGGCTTCTTGTGTTTTATTCTGCTGTGCTCTACCATGCTGAAGGTGATGTCCTTCCTGTTCAAAGTCCTCATCTTCCTCCTCGGAAGTCTGCTCCCTTTCTCCCAACTCTGAGATCCATCACATCCCCTCTTTGCCTGTTACACTTGTGAGTGGTACAGCACGCTAGGATTATGTGGCACCAGTGTACTGCAAGGCACCTCCAGACCTATTTGAGTATCAGGGCCTCATTTTCAGCAAGCATACAGTTTGTTCTGCTATGGCCCTGGTGGAAGAACTCGCTACATTGTGTCAAGAGAGTTGCATAACGGGAGTCAATCACCATGGTTGCAGACGGCAGCCCTCATCTCCCAGTAACCATTCTTGTGAGGCAATTGGTGCTTGAAATGCAGCAGGAACAAGAAAGTCCTCAAGGACATAGGATCATGGCAGCTCCCACAATACCTGACACAGACTTTTAAGATGTGGTATCAATGATCACTGATGGCTTGCACATTAATTGTATGGAACTTGTTTCTATTAATTAACTCAGCTGCATTATGATATGGCCCTCTCAACAAACATCTATAAGTTGAAGCTTGCCCTGAACCTAGTGAAAGTCAACAATTTTACCAAAGTTTACTGTCTGAGCTGCAGAACTGACCTTAACATAGGGAAGAGATAGTAGGAACTGCAGATGCTGGAGAATCTGAGATAACAAGGTGTAGAGCTGGATGAACACAGCAGGCCAAGCAGCATCATAGGAGCAGGAAGGCTGACATTTCAGGCCTAGACCCTTCTTCGGAAATGGGGGAGGGGAAAGGGGTTCTGAAATAAATAGGGAGAGAGGGGGAGGCGGATAGAAGATGGATAGAGGAGAAGATAGGTGGAGAGGAGACAGACAGGTCAAGGAGGCGGAGATGGAACCAGTAAAGGTGAGTGTAGGTGGCGAGTTAGGGAGGGGATAGGTCAGTCCAGGGAGGACGGACAGGTCAAGGGGG
>NC_063340.1:71182639-71194760 GCF_021869965.1 Rhincodon typus
GAGCTGGACTGGTTTTGGGATGCGGTAGGGGGAGGGGAGATTTTGAAACTTGTGAAATCCACATTGATACCATTGGGCTGCAGGGTTCCCAAGCGGAATATGAGTTGCTGTTCCTGCAACCTTCGGGTGGCATCGTTGTGGCACTGCAGGAGGCCCAGGATGGACATGTCGTCTGAGGAATGGGAGGGGGAGTTGAAATGGTTCGCGACTGGGAGGTGCAGTTGTTTATTGCGAACCGAGCGTAGGTGTTCTGCAAAGCGGTCCCCGAGCCTCTGCTTGGTTTCCCCGATGTAGAGGAGGCGACAACGGGAACAGCGGATACAGTATATCACATTAGCAGATATGCAGGTGAACATCTGCTTGAGGTGGAAAGTCTTCTTGGGGCCTGGGATGGGGTAAGGGGGGAGGTGTAGGGGCAGATGTAGCACTTCCTGCGATTGCAGGGAAAAGTGCTGGGTGTGGTGGGGCTGGAGGGGAGTGTGGAGCGGACAAGGGAGTCTCGGAGAGAGTGGTCCCTCCGGAAAGCAGATAAGGGTGGGGAGGGAAAAATGTCTTTGGTGGTGGGGTCGGATTGCAGATGGCGGAAGTGTTGGAGGATGATGCGTTGGATATCATAGGGAAATTTGATGAAGAGGTAGGGAAATTAGATGAAAAGATATGATTTGACACAAACCGCATTGATAACAGCCTTAATGCATATGTGAGTCAAGGACTGAGAGATCCCACACAGGTCCCCAGAGACAGTAAGAACTACCGATGCTGGAGTCAGAGATAACACAGTGTGGAGCTGGAGGAACACAGCAGGCCAGGCAGTATCAGAGAAGCAGGAAAGCTGATGTTTCGGACCTGAAACATCGACTTTCCTGCTCCTCTGATGCTGCCTGGCCTGCTGTCTTCCTCCAACTCCACACTGTGTTATCTTACACAGGTCCCCAGTGCTTCTTGGAAGGAAACAGCTGAATAAAAGCTGTCACCTTGATGGCTACCCATTCCTTCATGTCACAGCTCCTGCTCCAAAAGCTGGCATATTTCTACAGCATTACCCCAGGACATCCTCAGCGTGAGGTGACAATGTACCTTGCACATCTGCAGAAAATGACATCAAGAAAGCTTTAGGCTTCCTAAATCTCTTCTGCACCTGAGGGAACTTCAGCTATGACCTCTTTATATGGAGTTTGTTCAGCGGCCACTAGACGTTGCTGCTAGTCCTAGGCTGATATATGTGTTCCTCCTTCTTTTCTCTGCACTTTCATTGCATCACAGCGACGGTAACCTCTGCTGTGGCTGGTTCCATCAGTGACACATCCAATTAACTTGTGTGAGGAATGTAAGAAACAGAATTGAAATAGAACCTTCTTCCGATCAATGCACCAGTCATGTTGCAAAGAGGTAGTATGAGATTGTAAGTGTTGTGTGAGTACTGACACCTTACCTTCCCTGTCCACATTACCCAAGAAAGGCTCAATTCCAATAGGAACATGTTGGTAAATACTTACAATTCAAGCTGAGATGGAGGCAATTTTGTGGCCTATTCAGCTTACAAGATCTTACATTGTCCTTGTGCTTTGTGGCCTGCAGTGCCACTTTTAAACATTGCCTGTCATTACTTCTGCTTTATAGAGATGACTACCTTCAATGTGCGATGACTAAATGATATGGTCAAGATTATATGTCACCATCATTTGCATCCCACATAGTTGTACATGCACTTTACATTGACAGTGCTATAATTAGAGATGACTAAACCTGGAGTGTAAAATACTGACTAATACTTTTGCCCCTTGAAGGGCCTCCAGTTGCTCACAAGCAAAGCCCATGTGCCATAAAGAAAACAAAATAGACTCTGCCAACTCCGGGAGTAGTCACAGCTATTTCCCATTTGCAATGCCCAATCACATGTTTGTTGAATATCAAAGTCAATGCCAGTCATGCTTGGCACAGACTCAGGCTCAGTTTGATAATCAAGTCTCCATACCCACTCCCTGCCCTCTCACATCCCCCCAACAAACTGAAACTTCATGCCCTTTTCTTCCTGGTACTCCCTGGGCAGCACATCAGTCCTGATCTTCCACATGCTCCCACAAATCTCTTCGAATTATGACTTGCTCTCATCATTAACCTGCTCAAACCTAGACCTACACTTTTTGGGAATTCTGAGCATCTAGTTTCTATGGTGGGTGATTGAGAAACTGCACATTAATGAGGTGAGATTAGGTAATAATGAGATGTAAATGTATGCTCATGCATGCAAACAGAGCTCTCACTGCTCACAAGTGAAAATCTCATCACGCTATTCAATGGAAAAATGAACTTTTGATCTCAATGTTGAGAAGCTCGTCAGCCATCTCAAGCGATTTTCCCAACTTCTCAGGACTGGAAGCATTCTGCCGCATGTTGCTATTGCATCAATTTGTAGATGACTAAACCAGTGACGTTACCATTGCATCATCATTGTTCTTTGGGAAAGATGGTCTAGCAGTAATGTTGCCGTAAGGCTGTCTTCAACCTACTGCATGAAAGCAGCCTATTATTATTGTCAGACAGAGGTTGTTCTCATGTTTTGTCATAGATTTTATTATGCTCCTAGAACTGCCCTTCATTTAATTTTCTCCCAGGCACTGGTCTCCATCACTCTTACCGTTTAGCATTGTAAAAGAAAGATACATACTCTTATTTTTTCTAATTAGTGTTTATGCTAATTAATGATTGGTGAAAAATTGTTTCTTAATAGGTTAGCATTCTGTTTGGAAACTGTGTAAGTGAATAGGAAGCTTTTAATTAAATCAATAATTTTAATATAATATTAATAATCTAATTAACTTCAATAATTCTTTTAAGTTGTCCATTTTATCTTCCTGCATGTTGAATCTATAATTTCCTTGATGTATCTTCATATGAATATATTTTCCCCATTAACAAAGAATTGTTAGGCTTGTCATTGTTTGGAGTGTATGAAATTTATTATTTTAATGAATCTTGTTTCAAGCATTCATTTCCAAATGAAGGAAAAGTCATCAAAGTGTGTAAGAAAACTGAATGGGAATCATAATAGGCAAACAGAAAAGAAATAGAGATTTTTAATGTGCACTGGACTTCTTTCTTAATGAGCATTAAAAAAAACTGCGAGAGATGGGAAATGAACCTAAGCAAATAAAAACATGGAACGTCTGAGTCATACATATCACTCCAAGAGGTTTAAGGTGAAGATGAAAGGACCAATGAAATAGGTTGGAAAGTAGCTAGTTTTAAAGGGATGAGAATGTAACCAGAAAAAAAGAATAAGGTTGGCAAGTAAAGCAATAGAACAACAGTGGTCATGCTTAACCAAACTCATTGAACTCTCTGAAGTAACAGTAAGAGCAGACAAGGATAATGTAACAAATAGCGCACAATTCTAATGTCAAAGCTTTCCAAGTTATTTCTAATTCCAAATTAGACTTGCGAATAAGGATTGTGGATTTAGGAGGCAATTGGTAAAATGGACAACAAGCTGGCAACAAAACATAAAGTAGAAAGTAGTCATCAGGGGAAGAAATTTATGTTGGCAAAAGATGGGAAGTGCTGTTCCATAGGAGCAGAGCTCTACTAATGATAGTCAGATTTTCCTTCAATTATTAGGATTTGGAAATCAGAGGTAAATAAAAGTTATGGGTGACATTTAATTGGATCTATGTTAAATGAGGAGATAACATTAAGAAAAGAATAACTAACTGGCAGAATGGAAAATATAATTTGCAAGTTAGTTTCAATATAGATAAGTATGAGATGCTACACTTTGAAAGGAAGAATATGCTGAGGGGAAAGTAAGTATATTTGGAAACAGTGGCACAATGGAGCAGTATAATTTTAAAAAATTAAAAATCACTAAAGATTCATAAGACCATAAATATGCAAATAAAGCACTGAAGTTCATGTCTAGAAAATAAAAAATAGAAAAAGTTTGTTACATTCATTTAGAATTCCATACACATTTTTGGGAATGTATTTTCACCTGATGATGGAGGCAGGAATGGGGTCAGGAATACCAAAAAATTAGACTTTTTTTGCACTAATTTTAAATTTGCAGTTTCTTCCTGACTCATCACTATTTTTGAATAGCTTGTTTGTGGGTTGTAACTATACAGCATCCTTTCTTAAGTCAGGATAGCTAATGTGAAGCCTATAGAAAATTTGAGTATTCTACCTGCTACCATCACCCAACTATATCTATGAGCTGGTTTGGTATTTTATGCCCTGTAAAAAACCTCCTCTCATAGGCGAGTTAGTGATCACTTGTAATCCAGGTGAGGATTCAGGAATATTCTCACAGTTAAGATGTTTTGAAAACTTCATATGTCCCTATCAGATTTTGTAAAGTAGATCTAATTTAACTGTAGTGACTCATCATACGACGCTGTCCTGAAAAGGCATGTAGAGCATGACATTGTTAATTGTTGAGATGCATAAGAGCACTCTTCCTATTGGAAGAACTGCTCTTGTGCATTGAAATGTAAGAAAAATGGAGGACCATTTCCAATTTATTGGTTTTAAAGGATTTAAATAACCAGAACCTTGCTAAAATCGATAAATACTTTTAGTACCTTTCAGTTTGGGAAAAAAAAACCTTCTGAGCTTATTTACAGAACACCTGATGTAATTTTTAAAACATTGACCTGGCTTTTAGTTTCAGTGGACTCCATGGTTTAGATCTCCCAGGGTTTGTTTTGACAGCTGAGCCCATTATGAATACATAGCTAAGTTTTAAAAGTAGCTACAAAAAGTACCTCAAGGAGTAGTTGTGGTCATAGTTTGGGTGACAATTTTAAGTTATGAAACACTTACATATCTTTTGCCGTGATAAGTGAATAAGTGTGTTTACTTTTATTACAAAGTGACCACTTGAGGGGAGTATATTTTAATTTTTTTTTCATTACAAAACTTTGTGTAATGGCAGCTGATTAGAATGAGTGAAGTTTACTTTTTAAAAGTCCGTTTCAGAGGCATTCTTAAATCTTGCCATAGTTGGTACTGGGTGAGTAGCTGTTGTGAATACATGGCGGTGGAGGGTGGATAGGGTGTGCATGGTGAGGGCATGGCAAGTATGAAGGGAGCATTTGAAGGAGTATGCAGATTTTGAGGAGGCACAGAGGAGTAGGAGAGCTGTAAGGTGGCAGCGGGAGTATGGAGAGCATGGGGGAAGCACTTGGGGCATGAGCAGTCATTGAAAGGATATGGGGGGCATGAAGGATCATAGGGACAGTTTAGTTCAAGGTGGAGGGATAAATAAACTGTTAACGAACACGGTAATTCTTGGAAATGGAAATACTGGTTGTACTGAAGCACTGTTCTGAGATGTACAAAACATTTTGGAACAATATGTATCATTTGCAAGTTTTACTGATTTCTCCTTCTGGATGGGGCTAAATGAGCAGCTCGTCTCTTGAGAATTGTGAAAGGGCCTGACCCAGGTTTTGCAAATGATCTCCAGATTGTAGAAAGGATACACTGGAACCATGGGAAAAAACACAAAATAAATTTAAAAGAAACCATGGGTTTACGCTTATCAGGGAAGGGATGAACTAAGTGGGACTTTTTTTTTGAAAAATAGAAGACCAAGGCATGATATATTAGAGATCTTCAAAACTGTTAAGGACCTTGATAAGGCAGACATAAGAGATGGTATTCATCTGTCAGACAGTCCAAAATTCAGTCATTAATATGATGTTGTTATACATTTAAGGCAAAGCTAATTAAGTATGGGGAGATAGGATTCAATGAGTTCATGGAGAAGCATGTCACCAACACAGAGCAGTTATGACAGTTATATTTTTAATGAACCTGTTCAGACATGTTATGACACACCTCAGAAGGAGGTAGGAATTGAGCCTGGGCTTTCTGGCTCAGAAATATGGACAACACCACTGTACCACAAGATCTTACTAGAGGTTGGCATGTAAGCTGTATAAACCCTTTGCTATTTTAGTTATTAGGATAAATAGGTTCAAATAAATAGCTTGTTTCACCATTGAACTGTTGAGAAATCATTAAGAAATTTTAATGCATTAACAAATAAATTGACGTAAATACTAACCTGATTGACTATATTCAGAAGGTGCATAGCTGTCAGTGAACTACACAAAAAAAGAGTAAGAATGTTGAATTTTCTAGCACTGTGACAATTCAACGTTTCACAAGTCAATGGGTATACAAACTGATTAAAAACTGAATAACCAACAGATTTGAAGCTTAAATTAAGAAATACTTAATTTGTTCTTACCAGAAGTATCTTTGTCTAATTATTTTTGTTTAATCCTTTAAAAAGACACATAGAGGTCCCTAATCAACTTTCAAGCATTCAAGTCCATAACTGGTTGAATTGGATAACGTGCGTTGTTCATTGACATTTGAAACTATGATCACATTGCTTTGATAAACCCAAGAGGTTTGTAAATCAGATAAATTATAGAGATTAATCAATCAAAGTTCATTCCAAGAATATGGCCAGGTCCCTGAGGAATTAACAGTGAAGTTCATTTCATTCTTAAATCTGGAGGAAATTCGGAGAATGATACAGCATGAATGAGGTAAAAAGGCCTGTTATGCCAGTGTCATTTAACTGTTTTTTAATTATTGCCTGTCCCTAATTGCCACTGAGAAGGTGGTGCCTTCTTGAACTGTTGCAGTCCATGTGCAGGAGGCAGAACCACAATGCTGTTAGCGAGTAAGTTTCGGATTGTGCCCAAATACACCAGAGGAATGGTTATTTATTTCCAAGTCAGAATGGTGATTGACTTGGACAGGAGCTTACAGGTAGTGTTCCCATGCATATGCTGTCTTTCTCCTTCTGAATGGAAGTGGTCCTGGGTTTAGAAGGTACAGTCTAAGGAGATTTGGCGAATTTCTGCATTGCATCATGTAGATGGTACACACTACTACTACTGGTGGTTGGAGGGAGTGCATGTTTGTGAATATAGTGCCAATTAAGTGTGCTGCTTTGTACTGGATTGTGTCAAGCTTCTTGTGTGTTGTTGGAGCTGCACTCATCCAAGCAACAGGGGAATATTCCATCACATTCTTGACTTGTATCTTGTAAATGGCGGACAGGCTTTGGGGAGTCAGGTGTTGAATAGCTCACTGCAGGATTCTTAGACTCTGAACCGCTCTCATAGTCATTGTATTTATATGGTTAGTCCAGTTCAGTTTCTAATCAATGATAACCTCCAGGATTCAGTGATTATAATGCAATTGAATATCAATAGGTGAAGATTAGATTGTCTCTTATTGGAGATGGTCATTCCCTGGCATTCGTGTGGCATGAATGTTATTTGTCATTGTCAGGTCTTGCCTCATTTGGACATGGACTGATTCAGTGTCTGAGGAGTTGCAAATGGCGCAATCATCAATGAACATCCCACTTCTGACCTTACAATGGAGGAAAGGTGATTGATGAAGCAGCTAAAGATGGTTGGGCCTAGGGCACTGCTCTGAGGAACTCCTGCACAGATGTCTTGGAGATGAGAATGATTGTTCACCATAACAATATCCATCTTACTTTGTGCCAGGTGAGACTCCAACCAGTGGAGAATATTCCCCCAGATTCCCACTGACTCCACTTTTGCTAGGGCTCCTTGGACGCCACACTTGGTCAAATACAGCCTTAATATCAAGGGCTGTCACTTTCACCTCAGCTCTTTTGTCCATGTCTGCACCAAGGCTGTAATGAGGTTAAGAGCTGAGTTAGTCTGACAGAACCCAAGTTGGACATCAGTAAGCAGGTTATTGCTGAGCAGGTGATACTTGATAGCATTGTTGATGACACCTTTCAGCACATTACTGATGATCAAGAGTAGAGTGATAGAATGGTAATTGTGTGGGTTGAATGTCCTACTTTTTTGTGTACAATCATTGAGTCATACAGCATGGAAACAGATCATTCGATCCATCCAGTCTAGCCAACTATGTTCTCATACTGAACTAGTCCAACCTTCCTACATTTGGCCCTTATTCCTCCAAACCTTTCCTATTCATGCACCTATTCAAATGTCTTTTAAATGTTGTAACTGTACCTGCATCCATCATTTCCTCTGGCAGTTCATTCCACACTTGAACCACTCTGTGTAAAAAAGTTGCCCCTAATGTCCTTTTTAAAACCTTCTCCTCTAACATTAAAATATGTCCCCGAGGTTTTGAACTCCCCACCCTAGAGAAAAGACCCTTGCAATTCACCCTGTCTATGCCCCTTATGATTTTATAAATCTCTATAAGGTCATCCCTCAATCTCCAATGCTCCAGTGAAAAATGTTCCAGCCTATTCAGCCTACTTTTTTATAATTCAAACCCTCCATTCCCAGCAACATCTGAGTAAATCTTTTCTAAACCCTCTCCAATTTCATAATATCATTCCTGTAGCAGGGTGACCAGAACTGCAATCAGTACTCCAAAAGTGGCCTCACCAACATCCAACAACCTCAACATGACATCCCAACTCTTATATTCAACGGTGTGAGCAAAGAAGGCAAGCATGCCAAATGCCTTCCTAACCACCCTGTCTATCTGCAATGCAATTTTCAAAGAACTATGTACCTGAATCCCTGGATCTCTCTGTTCAACAACTCTACCCAGGGCACTACCATTAACTATATAAGTCCTTCCCTTGTTTGTTTTACCAAAATGCAATACCTCGCTTTTATCCAAAATTGAACTCCATCTACTACTCCTCAGCCAGCTGGCCCAATTGATCAAGATCCCTTCGTAATCTTAGATAACTCTTCATTGTCCACTATACCACCAATTTTAGTGTCATCTGCAAACTTACTAACCATGCCTCCTAAATTCCCATCCAAATTGTTTACATAAATGTCAAACAACAGTGGACCTAGCACCGTTCCCTGCAAACACCACTGTCCACAAGCTTCCAGCCCGATAAACAATCCTCCACCACCACCGTCCGTCTCCTACCATCAAGCTAATTTTGTATTCAATTGGCAAGCTCTCCCTGAATCCCTTGTGATCTAACTTTACTAATCAGTCTACCATGTGGAACCTTGTCAAAGGTTTTACCAAAGTCCATGTAGAAAATGTCTGCTGTTCTGCCCCCATCTATCTTTTTGATTATATCTTTAAATATCTCAATCAAGTTTGTGAGACACAATTTCCCACATACAAAACCATGTTGACTATCCTTAATCAGTCCTTGCCTCTCCAAAAGCATGTAACTCCTATCTCTCAGAGTGCCTCTAGCAAACTATCCACCACTGATGACAGACTCACCTGTCTATAGTTCCCTGGCTTTACCATACCTGGGCAATTTTCCACATTGTTGGGCAAATGCCACTGTTGCAGATGTAATGGAACAACGTGGCTAGGAATGCAGAAAGTCATCAGTACTATTGCTGGAATGTTGTCAGGGCCTTTCCAGTATCCAACTGTTTCTTGATATCATACAGAGTGAATAAAATTAGCTGAAGACTGGAATCTGTGATACTGGGGAGCTCTGGAGGATGACTGTTATTATAATGTGCATTTAGAAGATAATTCCATACATATTCAAGATGGAATATGAAAACACCAAGCAACTTCTAAGATAGAACAAATGTTTGCCATAGTAATTGTTACATTCCATTTTATATTACCAGGTGTATCTTAGCACAGCAGAAGATCAATATGAAATCTCAATTTACAATTCCTCAGATGGCTTCTTTTTTGGACTAGTAAAATTGAAAAAAGAAAGCTCAGGCAAGGCATGCAAGTGATGAGATTGCAAGTGATAAGAAATAAAACTGCTGAAGAACTGTTGTTGTGAGAAATTATGGCTTGTGTCCAGTACAAGGATCAATTTTACAGGAGAAGATAGGAGTCTGGGGATTGGTGTTCAGCCCCAAACAAATACATGTACAGGATCATTGTGTTCCAGAATCAAATCACCAACAGGGTTGGTGTTAATCTTAGTGTTAGATATTTTTCTTTCATGACCTTGCACTTCTCACTGTACTTTTGTTGTTTATCATCTCTTTGGCATGAGTTTCACAGTAACAAAGTAGAGATACAGGTCTCTACAAAGATGAGCTAAGGTTGAGGCAGAGAAAAGTGAATTTATGAAAGTGGAAGTTCCGATACAGTGACAGGGCCAAACATAATATCCAGAGGTAGTCATGTCATAATCACTACTGGATGTCAGCAAGTGTCGCAGAGTTATGGGGGTGTTGAGGAGATGGTGAAAATGAAGAGCTGTATCTTGATGGAGAGCTGGCTCCATGTGGATGATATCACCAAGGGACAACCCGTAGAATAGGGGTCAGTGGTGTCAAGAATGCACTTTTGAGGTGAAGGTGTGGGGATGGGAAGGGAAGGGATAAACTTAGTAGAATATATTTTGTGTATTTTCATTCAAGAAAAATCTGACTCATAATCATTTAGAAATTAAACCGGACCTTTGCAGATCTACAAATATAATGATTGACATAAGACCTACCTTAAACATTAAGCTGGATTTTGACACTTTGTTCAAAAGAGTACTTGAAGATTGTGACTGAAAGGTAGAACTTGCCCTGTGGGAAAATAAATTAGGACATTAAACAAAATAGACAACTACTGGAATGTATTTTAAAATCACATTTGTAACTTGGGACTTTGAATCATTTTCTGATCATTGTTTGCAATGAGAACAAAAAGATTTTTGAATTGAAATGTACCCAATAAAGCAAAACATGAATGATAATGAGAGTATAAAAACTGCAGCATTGTGATGTTGGTCATGAGAGTAGCATTCAGATGAAACAAGGGGTTGAATGTTGGCAGGGAAAGGCTGCAATGGTGGCGTTTCTATTGGAAACCCAGATTTCAGGGATCCCTTCATGTTATGGAGATTTAACTACAAAGTAACTATAGTTTTGCTTCAAAAGGCTTACTGTTGAAAGTCCACCTGATTGACGCGCTTGGCTTTCTTTCAAATAAGACACCAATTCTCCATCTTCATTGCTCTTTCACCCTAATTAGCAATCCCTTTGTTTTTGCACTGGGCCTCTACACCAAATGTTCCCCTGCCCCTTCCTCCATATTTGCCAAAAGTACAAAAACACCACTTTCTAACACTTTTCAGTTCTAAAGCAGTGTCATTTGGGACTCAAAACATTAACTCTGTTTCCCTCTCCATAGATGCTGCCAGACTGTTGTGTTTCTCCAGCATTTTCTATGTTTCACATTTTCAGCACCCTTAGCATTTTACTTTGTTTTGTGAAGAACACTTAATCTGATTTGAAAAGGTAGCTGGTCAGATGAAGTAGTGAAAACTTAGTTGGACTTTAATGACATAGAGTGCGGTGACAGGTACAGCTATAAATGTGTACATTACGCAAATGCAGGTTCTCATATATTCCATGATTGCAAGAATGTATTGAGAAGATTGGACAAGCACAATTTGTTACAAAAGTTGACTATTAAAAAGATATTGCAGGTTCCTTTGACTCACATGGACGAAGAAATATCACCTATTGTAACAACAGATAGACTTTATTAACGCAAAAGCATGCTTTTTGGAATGGAAAGTGCACCAGCAACTCTTCAATAAATACTCAACAAAATTATCAAAGGATTATGAAACTTGTCTACATCATTGATTTGTTTGTGTTCAGTCAAACAATGATATCATTTACATCATTTAAATTAACTGTTTGATCGGTTACCAAAAGCCAATTTGATCATAAATTTGCCTAAAAGTGAATTTACAAAATATTGTAGGAATGTATGAAAATTGAATGGCCAAAAAAATGTTAGAATGACTTGCCAACTTAAAAGCTGTGCTGACTAATGCGCTGGTTTTCGCAGCAACTAATTATGAGAACCCTTTTAAACTGTCTGGAGATACCAGTGAATTCGGCATTGGTACATTGATATTAGAGGAGAATGCAATAGCTAGTGAATAGCTATTCAGCTCTCAGGTCATGAACTTGACCACATGTGTACAGAAATATTCAATGTTTGAGAAAAAGGCACCGAGCCTGGTCTTGGTTATAAAAACCTTGAGGAACAAGAACAAAGTTGCTGGAAAAGCTCAGCAGGTCTGGCAGCACCTGTGAAGGAAAAAACAGAATTAACATTTCGCGTCTGGTGACCCTTCCTCAGAATTCTGAGGAAGGGTCTCCGG
>NC_063340.1:71195160-71223651 GCF_021869965.1 Rhincodon typus
CACCGGACCCAAAATGTTAATTCTGTTTTTTCCTTCACAGATGCTGCCAGACCTGCTGAGCTTTTCCAGCAACTTTGTTTTTGTTTCTGATTTACAGCAACCGCAGTTCTTTTGGTTTTTATAAAAACCTTGAGATCTAGATAGTCAACAAATCTGCAGAGGAAGATTCCAACATGAAAATCTAAGATAGTTCCATTGAATTTCATTGCTACAGTCATGCAATCAGTCATTTATCAGGCAAAAACAATATCATTGCAGATGCTACATCAACAGCAACTGAGCAACAAAATGAATGCCATGATCACCTGGACTTATAGAGAAAAATGTTTCTCATGGTAATCCTTGTATTTGATGTAAATATATTATTACAGTTAAACAATGTACAAACTCAATGGTTAAGGTAAATGCTACAACTCCCAAACATAGCAAGATTGTGGAAAGTTTGGTCTTCTATATGCACCAAGGAAATACTCAGCTTCAATCAGTTTTGCAAGGCACGTATCAGAAAAGAGCATCAGTAGAGGAGGTGCATTAGAGTAGAAGCTGATGCAGGTACAAAGAACACTAACCCAAATAGACTGTGCTCAATGAGTACCTTTAAGTTCCAACAAAGGACACAATGAAACAAAGAGTGGTGAAAACATTTCATTCACACTGTCAGTCTCATGGAAAGCATCATATCATCTAGAGAGTTTGCAAAACTTCAAATTATCTGTGCTCAAAAAAACTAGTGAAAATTCATTACTGGCTAAGACTGACTACAGAGAAAAGTACGAATATAAGCTCCCTGAAAATTCTAAACAAAATATATACCCACAAACATGGGAAGTCATGATAAAACATTCAAATATAAACTTTAAGCATACAGTCCTTCTTCCATTCCGCACCCAGAACCAATAGCGCTTGGGTGCAAATACAATCAATGTACTTGTAGATGTTCTAGATTGTAGACACTGCTCCACCAGCAATTGCAGGTGTATCTCACACAGGTCATAATCAATGGAATCAGTCAAAAATTATAGAAACAACAGTAACTGCAGCAGACCATTTGCAGAACTAAACATGAAAGGAGACCACTTTCTTCTGAATTGGTGAGCTATACGCTCTCTGCTGTGGCAAGAAACATGGAAGTTCAAGATAATTCAGTCTTGAGAATAGCATCTCTGTGACAATGAATTCCATAGAATCCCTACAGTGTGAAAACAGGCCATTCAGCCCAAAGATTCCACAATAATCCTCTGAAGAGCATCTCACCCAGACCCATCCCCTATTCCCTATCCCTGCGTTTCCCATGATGAACACATCTAACCTACACATCACTGAATACTATGGGTAATTTTGCGTGGCCAAGCCACCTAACTTGCACATCTTTGGACTGTGGGAGGAAACCAGTGCACCCGGTGGAAACCTACACAGACACAGGGAGAATGTGCAAATTCCACATGCTCAAAGGTGGAATTGAACCAGGTCCCTGGTGCTGTGAGGCAGCAGTGCTAACCACTGAGCCACCATGCCACCATGAATGCTTTAGAGGTTACCACTGTACAGCTCACAAAGATGAATGATGAGCTGAAAGATAAAGAAAGGAAATAGGATGAATCACAAACTCTATATTATGAATCCAATGAAAATATTAGCGGCTTACAGGACGATACAGAGCAACTCAAATCTAAAACAGATCAGGCCCAAATTGAGCAGGTATATCATCCTAAGCTCAGAGCAATGCTCAAGAATACAAACAGATTTGTAAAAACACCTGGAGATGCACAGTGCACACAATAAGGAACTACAGATCACTCATGAGTCATCAGTTTCAGAAACAAATGGTGAAAGAAGTCAAGTAAGACATAGAGCAATCAAACTCCACTGAACCAACTACTGAATTGAAAAGGTCCAGGCTTCAACGAAAACAAAAGAGGAAGTGAGTGTGAGAAGCTGAATAGTTATTAAAGCAGCTTAAGAATAAGAAAAGTATACAGGTGCAACAGCAGGTGAAAACTTTGATAGAATTAGAAGAATCTAAACTGTAAAACCAGAAGCTTCAAAATAAGCAGGAAGCGCTTAAGGAATGAAGCAGAAAATGCCTCGAAGATTTGAACAACTCAAAATAGCTTCAGAAATGAGATCAGTCAGTGGTAACATGGAAGAAAGCTTGCAGCAGTGCATCAAGTTAATAGAATTCTGGAATAGCAACTGCAGTACAAATAAAAAAATCTTGTCAATACAAACAGGAGCAATAGACAATAACATTGATCCCTATAAGCAATCAGTGGCACCTCCAGACTAGGTCAGACACACAAGATCTTGAGCATCAGTAAATTATCTGTGCTTCACAGACACTCAGAGACTCACTTGTGAGTAAATTAATCATCTGTTGGAAAGCAGGAAGATGTTCTATGTGTGTGTTTTAAGGCATGTATGCAGTGCTTGACTCTGCCCAGCGGTTAGTCCGCTGTGGGATTTCAAGCTTCACACATGGAAACCAGTTAGCTTGCTGTAATGCCTGCTTCATAACTTGTAATGTACATTGTTATTTTAAATATACTAACCTATGGATTTAATTCCTGATGAGGAGTTCATTATTAGAGCATTATAATTAACATGGTACAATGAGTACATTGGGCTGACTGGCTTCCTTCTGCACCATAAGAATTCTGTGAACAACAGCAAAGTTTGCTTTGACACTTGCCATGAACACACAGGACTGAATTTTACATGGGTGTTCAGCTGGCTTGAGGTGAGCTTCTGGCTTCATTGGAGAATAAATCCTGGATCTGACAGTTGCCAGGCAATCCATTGACTGGCACTCAATATCCATTGCGGGGGGAACAGCAATCACAATCTTGGTCGCAATTTCACCCCTTTCCCTTGCCTCTGAGTACCACCATGCCATCGGGTGCTAAAAAATTCATCCTATAACTACAACAGCATTGATGTTACAGAACTCAATACATCTTTAGCAGTGCAATATCTGTTTATAACATTTGGGCATAAACTATCATGATTGATGATCTCTGCTATATTCGAATTGAACTTCTGGAAAAATCAGACTGCATAATCATCTTCTTTTTTTGTGGACATTTTCCAATAGCTTCTTGTAATTTTTTCAATAAATGCCCATCATATAGTTTTTGCATGTATTCAGTGGAAGAGTAAATGACTTGATAAAACAATTTAATTATAAGAAAGAGAGGAGCTAAAAATGAACGTCACCTCATTCTTCTTGCACCAAAACTTTTCATATGGCATCAAGAATTAAGGACAACAAAGGGTTAAACTCCTTCAAAAGAAAGTTTATTGGCAATCAACTGAAAAACTCTTTCATTTATGTACAACCAATTTTATGTGATATAAGCTAAAAGAATTAAAAAAGCATTTTGAAGTAATAGGCATATTTACCCAGTAATTTCTGTGTCATTAACTTTTATTTTGAGGGGTATAAATTTGACAATTTGAACCTTGGATGACGTGACATCCTGCATAAATTCCTGCTCTTTAACTTCAGCTTGTGTTTCTGAAATTTGTTCTTCGTTAAACCTGGAATTCAATGCAAATAAATATTGGTCATACCACATTTAATGAAATCTTTCTCATGTTGGGAAATCATGTCTCCCAAGTGTGCATGTTGAGGAATCCCAGACTTCTTTTTCCGATCTAAAACTCATAGAATTGTTATAACACAGAAGGCCATTTGACCCATCATGTCAGTGCTGTCCCTCCCGAAGTGTAATTCATGTACTGCCACTTGCCTGCCCTCTCCCCACATCTCTACGCATTCCTCCTCTTTAGATATTTGAAATATTTAGAAAATGGAAAAAGATTTACAACACAGGAGGTATCACTGCCCATCGTGTCTGTGAGCCACCAGCCTAATCCTATTTCCAGCACTTGGCCTGTGTCCCGGGAGGAAGCGAGACTTCAGGAGTACATTCAGTTGCCTGCTAACTGAGCTGAAGTTTCGATTACCTTCAATAAAGGCACAAGCAGCATACTACTGCTGCCCAGTTCCACAGCAAAATCTATGCACCCTTCTTGAACCTGCCTCCTGCCACTTGCCTGATCCAAGCCATCCCTACTGCCACATATTGATTGTTTCTCGTCACATTTCATCATGCAAATCTCAGAGTGCCTCACACAAATTTACAAACTTTTGAATCAGCTAGATATTTTAAAATTTGTTTCATTTCAACAGGATAAAGAGTCATACTGCAGTAAATGGAGCAAAGGACAGATGCAAAATGGAACTTCTTCACTAAAACACAGAACTCTGGAGAAATCAATTATGCCTACTGGAACAGATTCTCCAATTTACCGCATTATCCATGAATGTCGTCTGCTTTAAGCAATGCTCCAAAAATATTATCAGCTTTCAGCAATGCCCAGTTTTTTGTGCAGGCCCTTCCCTTAGTAGTAGTCCTGTAAAAATAGCTGGAAACTGCATTTGAGTTCTATCTATATGACAGGATCCCAATTTTAAGTTAAGCAAGTACTAGATATAAGTTATCACGTGAGCTGCTCAGGACCCAAACATAGCAATGGTTACCATGCAATTGCAAATGGAGCAGAAAGATTTGGAACAATCTTAACCTGTCTATAGACTGGGTGGAAGCTGGTTGCAGATTAGCAAGACATTTTCACAAAGTTGTCTTAAATCAGCATTAACTTTGCCTCTCCTTAAAATTTATGAAACATGACTAACCTCCAGAGGTTCAGTTTTAAAAATTTGGAGTAAATCTTTGAATATTCAACAATTTAAGAAACTTTGCTTACACTTGCAAGAGGGATGCCATTTCTAAATTCCATATCATGATTAAATTAAGCCATCCAACAGCTAACAAATTTTCATCATTGACGCTTATTACATCAATGCCACTCAATGCTGTGTCAATCAGTCCATCCTGCAATAATGCAAAACAAATTATTACAATTTTATGAACTGACATGCAGACTAATCAACATGTACAATTAATATGCAATAGCTAACAAATTTGTTGCTAGGAATGAAAAATTGTAAACAATGGAACAGTGGGAGTGAAATTGGAATTCAGTCTGCTCATTTCTTCAGCATAAAATAGGGGAGTGACTATAAGTGTACGTCACCTGTCACATGAGCCTGGAACACACAAGGATTCCTGTTGCCATGTTTCTTAGCCTACTCCTTAGTTGTACTGTGTGTCAGCTGAAATGAATATTATTGCCTATGCAAATAATAAGCCTTGCATCACTACTTTATGTCGAACTGAAGTGTCCCTCTATGTCTAACAGTAGCATGTGTTGTGCTAGTTGCAATCAGTCTCTTCAGGAACAATCAAGCCATCAAAGTGTTCATGGGTAAGGAGAATGGGGTGGTTAAGGGGTAGTCGCTCACCATCAGCAAGTGAAATATTACGAACTTAGGTCTAGAAAGAGCAGGTACTCCTCTGCATTGCTCCATATTGAAATTACAGGTTGCTACCCATTCCTCCATCCTACTCCTCTCCCTGATATACCACAGGACCAGTGCCAGCATCCAAACACAGCCAGCCTTCATCCTTGCCTGAATTGGTGCACTGCATTTTGGAGCACAGCTGGTTTCTGTTGGCAGAAGAGGACCTATTTTGTCTGGTTCTCCCATACATCATTTTCAGTGTAGGTGAGGAGGTGGTGATATCACTGGACTAGTAATCCAGAGCTCCAATCCAAAGTTCTGGGGGCTTGGGTTCAAATCCCACCCAGGCAGATAGTCAAACACGAATTCAATTTATAAAAAGGAAAACTTCTTGAGTACAAAGGTGGCCTGTTGGCGAAGATGTAACTATTGCCAACACTAATGTCTTTTCAGGAACAAATTCTGCCAAGCTTACCTGGTCTGGCCTATATGTGATTCAGGACCAACAGCAATGTGGTTGAATCTTAACTGTCCTCTGGGCAACTAGGGATGAGCAATAAGTACTATGAATGAATATTAAAGAAAGCACTGATTTTGAATGCCAGTAGTGAGGCATGACCAACTTCCACACATGACTTAAAATTCTGTTCATAGCCATAATAGTATGGAGTAGGAAGCTGAGAGCCGTAACATATGGAGTTATACAGTGGGAATGTTTTATAATTCTGTACTGATGATTCCCATCCAACATTACACTTTAAGTTGTCCCAAAATGCATATGACAGTGCCAAAAACATATTTATATGATAAGATGACAAAACATCAACAAAATTACATTTACCTCCTTCCCAGCATTCGACTCTGCACTGAGGAGTTGTAATTCCTTCCTTCTGGCTAAACTGCTGCTGGTATATACTGTGGCAATTATATCTGGAAATCCTGCTAGAATGGTTAGATTCGGTTCATCTGGTGTATCCTTTGGGGAAATGAGACTATTAGGAACTGACTGCATTTTATTAATGGTTTTGTCCTTGTTTATCTAATGAAGGTTCACCAGTGTATGCCATTCTGATGTTGAATTTGCTTTTAAGATGAGTAGATATCAAAATAAACAAGAGGGTGTAAATCCAGTCCCAGCTGTTGGAACTAAATGTTGCCATATTCTATCCACATTAAAATAGGTTGAAAATGTTTTAAAATATTGCGGATTCATGACTTTTGCCCACAGGTGTTGGTTTTTGTTGTCATTTACTTTTCGGTGCAAATATGCAAATTTATGATGCGTAATTTCACGGATACAGAGGATTTACTGTATAAAGAGTCATAGAATCCCTACTATGCAGAAAGAAGCTGACCCTTCGACCACCAAGACCCAGCCCCCTACCCTATCCCCATAACTCTACATTTCCTATGGCTAATCCACCTAATCTGCACATCTTTGGACTGTGGGAGGAAACCAGAGCACCCAGCAGAAATCCACACAGACACGGGGAGAATGGGCAAACTCCACACAGACAGTCTCCTGAGGCTGGAATTGAACCTGAGTCTCTGGGACTGTGAAGCCAACTACTGAGCCACCATGCTGCCCTGCAATGACACCACTTGGAGATATTTTCATTTTATTGATATGACCCATTGACATATGAGGCTGAATACTTTAATGCCCAAAGGTGAGTGCAAAACTAAGTTTCTTCGTAGTGTGCTGGTGGTTATTATCTACCCACCTCGACAGATATTTTCCACGAAGGAGGGATCTGTGGAACAACCGAGATCCTTACATGGATATTCAATGGTCACTTAAGTGTTACCAGTGGGATGTTTCCTGTGGCGATAGAGGCCCATGTCAAGTCTCTAGGCAATCAAATAGTGACTGGGTTGGTAGTAGTTGGAATGTGGGGTGGGTGTGCTTCATGAGTATCTTCGGGGTGTTTTTGTGTTTTAAACTTATACTCTATTGTTATAAACAGCAGTGGCCTCGGTGTTCCATGACTGACCTCCACAGTAACCACACTGCAAAATAAAACTTACAATCTGTGAAGCCAGGTTTCATTCTAGGATCTGACGTTTCCAGAATTACCATCAGCTGGGATCATAACATCAGTGGTACTGACCTGCAGGTCTATCAATGACAGACTGACAGACAAGGGAAAAATTTTTTTGTCAGTGTAGGAAGCACCATATATCAGCTTTTATGCAGATCACTGGTCAGTCAGATTGGATGCTTACCACTGCAGGGAAAGCATCATAACACATTTCCTCTCGAGTTTTGAGAGAATCATAAAGCTCTCCAAGGCCTTTCAAACATTCGAGAATGAAGCAGAGAACGGGCAAGCACCGAAAGCACTGTCAGAGGTGGCCCAGCTGGTGCACAGCCATCTGTAAATTACCACTGAATTTACTTCCACTATGCTTTCAGGTACTGCATTCCAGATCATAGCACTTACTGAGTAAAAGACAAGCCTCAATTCTTAGCTTGCAGCTTTATCAATTACTTTAAATGTATTCCCTCTGTTCATTGGTCCTCCAGCCAGTGTAAACAGATTCTCCCTCTCCACTCCATCAAATGTAGCATTGTTTTGAACAGTCTATTAAACTTTCCTTCACCTTCTCTGTTCTAAAGAAAACAATACATCCTTTTCTAATCTCTCTGAATACTTACAAGTAAATTATTTTACATGTCACATATAACAGATCTTTATACCTTCATGTCATACAGAGAAACTAAATAAATGTAGTGGCAAATTTTAGAAACCTGAAGAATTTTGATCTTGTTTTTCCAACCAAAAGCAAGCATTATTTGTGGGATGCCAAAATTCATAAAGTACAATTGTGAGACGCGATGATCTTCTTCACTGTTTTCTGTGGTTGGAGCAATGCCTTTAACTTTCTCTCCAGTAAAAAGCTCCCAAATTATAATTGAGCCTGTGGTCAAAGGAGAATGAAAAATAGCCATATTATATGAAGTGCAAAATGAATACTAACCGTTGGGGAAAACACTTGGTTTTGCCAGTTCAACATGAACACTGAGATTGTTATCCCACAGTTCTTGGGATCAATATCAAAGAAACATTTATGTAGTGCTTCAATGAAGAAAAATGACATCGCAGAGACAGATTCATGTGGGGTGATAGTTTGCTTTTATTGAGCAACAAGTGACGAGGTTGACTAGAGAAAAGAAGGAACTGTATAAGTAACTTCTAATAAGGAAGTCAAGATGAATAATTTGTTGGGAATAGTCAAGAAGTACAAATATAGATGCCATGCATCCAAAGAGATCAGAGGCAGCCTGAAGGCACAAAGAAATGTAAGCTTAAGATTGGAGTAGAGTGGAATTTTGGGGCTGAGCAGAAGCAACTGAAATAATGCTCTCTATTTTAGTAAAAAATTCTAAGCTTCTTGACCTTATGTTTGAAGGGAAAATACAGTACAAAGAAACTCTACATATCTTTCTAGTTTAAACTTTGAAATATTCCACAGCAAGTATATACTTTGAAAAGCACATTGCTAATCTTTAAGATGGATGTCACGGGTCACCTGATTTTTAGAACTGCACATTGGTCAACTTTCTAGCCAAAGGCTTGTGTAAGAGTTATTACAATTGGTGGATGTATGTATATTGAAAAGGGGAGAATGGAAAAAAAGGGGGAGGAGTGTTATGTGTGTAGTTTGGTTGTGTGTTGCCCCTTTAAAAGAACAGGTCAGGTGTGGAGATGGGAGCTAGGGGGAGAGTCTAGCACCAACAATGGAGCTGACAGGACTCTAAATAAAGTATTTCCTTTTCAAGTTTATCCTCTGTCTACCTTGTGTTGTATTTCTGGTTCTAGTGAACCACAAACACAATAACTGGCAACGAGGATGGGATTTGGGCCACAAACTATGTGCAAACAGTATTTTTATACAGCAGGCACTTGGAGCTGCTGACAGACAACAGGCCACTAACCTCCATTTTTGGCCCATATATAGGAATACTGTCAATGGCCATGGCATGACGGATGTTCCCAACTGGAACCTGAAAATTATGTACTCTTCCCAGAAAGATAAAGCTATCGGTGTCAACGAGTCAAACGCTGAACGCTACCTGGAATGACTCAGTCTGGAGCCTTGTGGTGGACTTAGTCTTGAGAGAAAGGACTTGTCATAGAAACTGCTCTGAATTACAGCCTTAATTGTCCAGAAGGACGGATGGAGAATGAGAGTTGTTATTCTCCCTCTGTTAACAGGAAAGGTGCTGGAACAAGTGCACCAAGGGCACCCTGGTGTGGTGCAAATGAAAGCTGTAGCCCAGAGCTACTTTTAGTGGCAAAAGGTGGACTCCCAGATTAAGGAGACAGTGGAATCATATCAGTCCTGCACACTAGAAAGGAAAGTGCTGTCATTGTCACCCCTTCACCCATGGGAATGACCTCAATCACTGTTGCAGTGTATTCACATCTATTTCATCAGGACCAGTAGGGGGACAGATATTACTTGTGGTCATGGATGTCAGGCACAGAGATTTGTACAAACCTTGAAGCAGACCTTAAAGGCCTCATAAAGGGGGTGGTGGCTAGGATGGTGAATCAACAATTTCCTCAGCATGTACATGAACATGCCACACGTGTTAACCCAGTGTCCATCGGCATCCTAAATGTTCAACCACCAGCTGTGAACCATGTTTGACTTACTTCAGCCGGAAGAGACCAGAGAGCTGGTAGAACGAAATCAAGAAGGACAGACAGTCAGAAGGGCAGGAACCTCACAGTTAAAGGTATTCTAAAGAGGGAAAAAGAGGGATAGCAGCTAGGAAAACTTAGTATTTATGCTGAAGATGAGGTTGGGGGTGGGGGAGGTGGGGGAGGTGAGCACATAGGTAGAGACAGAGCCCAGTGAGACAGAGAGAGATAGAGAGACAGACAGACAGAGAGAGATATGAAAGGGATAGACAGTCAAGGAGATTATTGATTGTAGGCCAGGACAGGAGAGAAGCTGATAATCAGACCTGAAAGTCAGAGAGAATGGGTAGGCTGTGCTGAAAGCAAGCAATGACATGACAGGTCCAGGGTGTGGTGTGGGTAAAAAAAATGGCAGGATGGAATCCGGCTTTAGAGTTATTGAACTCTATGTTCAACCCTACAGGCTTCAGGGTCCCTAAGCGAAAAATGAAATGCTGTTGTTTGAACTTGCGCTGAGGTTCACCCAAGTCCTGCAGCGAGCCTATGACAGAAATGTTGGCGTGGGAATGCAGTGGTGTGTTGAAATGGCAGGGAACTGGAAGCTCAGGCTTATTTTTATGGACAGTGTTCTGCAAAGTGGTCATCCAGTCCGCATTTTGTCTCCTCCAATGTAGAGGAGACCAAATTCTATGAATGAACTGCAGGCAAATTGCTGCTTCACCTGGATGGTATATCTGGAGGTCTTGAATAGTGAGGTGGGAGGAGGTAAACAGACAGGTGTTACACCTTCTGTGATTGCATGGGAAGATGCCATGGAGTTGTGGGGAGGTGTTGGGAATGAAGAAGCATGAATAGATTTGTCTACATATCCTCAAAACAGAAGATATTGAACTGAGGGAGTATGAATCATAGTCATTCCAAGGACATTACAAGAGCCACTTCATGAGTGAATGGGGAATTCATTGAGGAAAATCAAAAAAGGATGATAGTTGTTCTGATGAATGCTAAGGAGCTTTGACAAGTGAGCTAACTGGAATCGGAAAAGGTTTGCAAGATTAGCCCCTAACAAACAATAATTGCTGGCCTAGCCAGCGATGCCAGTGTCCTGTGAATGAATAAAACAAAAGATGTATAGGGCAGAAAGGTCAGCAATAGAGGTGAGGGGAAAAATTAAGGGGTTATAGTTCAAGTTTTCTTTTACAGTAAATGAAAAAAATGCCCTAAATCAAAAATAGTTAAAAAAAACCTCACCATCAGCTGCTCCAGTGATAAGTTGTGTTCCCTGCTGATCTACTGCTCCAGCTGTCACTTCTACACCATGTCCATGAGGATGCTCAATTTGATACATTTTCTTTCCTGTTTGCATTTCCCATACCTGTAAATAAAAACAAAATGCTTTCTTATTGCTACTTATCCTAAGGCTAAATGCAAAATCAAATAATCCTTTTATGAAGATATAGATTAGGAGCAGAATTAGAACATTCAGCCCCTTGAGACAGCTCTCTCTCTCTCTATTCATTACTCTTGCTCAAGTCATATTGGCGTCAATATGTTACTCTGTTTCTCTCTCCACAAATGCTGCCAGACCTACTGATACTCCTAACAAAAACCAAAAGGACTGCAGATGCTGGAAATCAGAAACAAAAACAGAAATTGCTCTTCTGAAGAAGGGTCACTGGCCTCTAAACATTAACTCTGATTTCTCTCTATAGATGCTGCCAGACCTACTGAGCTTTTCCAGCAATTTCTGTTTTTGCTACTGATTCTCCTAATATGGCTACCTCCTTTAAGCTGTTTAGTACTATGCGCAGCTTATCAACCACATCGACTCACAACATTCGACATTGTGAAAATACAGGTGTGTTCCGTTTACAATGAATGGCTGTTTAGGAGGGCAGTGAAGACTGTGGGTCAATCGAATAAACATAGCTGAGCGGAGACTTAAAAGGCACAATCATCTGTTCTGGAGTGAGCAATCAAAAGATCATAAGAAATAGCAACATTTGTAGGGCATTCAGACATTCAAACCTCTCTTGCCACTCAATAAAATCTAAGTTGATCTGTTTGTGGCCCTACTATTTTCCTGCTTGGCCCCTATAGCTCTTGACAACATTGTACATCAAAATCTATCTATCTCATTTCAGTCTGAAATGGGTGACATCCCTTAGTCTAGAGTCCCTGACAAGGGAAAGCATCCTTCAAAATCTAACCTGCCAAGCTGCCTCAGACTGTTCTCTGTTTCTAAACTGCAATGAGTACACGGCCAACATGCTAAACCTTTCTCCATAAAATAATTCCTTCATCCCTATGATCAGCTAAGTGAACTCTCTTCTAATTGCTTCTAAAGCAAGCAGATCCCTCCTTAAATAAGGAGATCAAAACTGTACACTGTACCGTAAGTGTAGTCTCCCAATGTCCTGTACAGGTTTAACAAGATTTCCCTACTTTTAAACTCTGCTCACTCTTGCAATAAAGGCCTGATATTTCATTTGCCTTTGTAATAACTTGATACATGTGCTTGCTAAGTTTTTGTGATTCATGTTTAAGGACAAGTAAATTCATCTATATTGCAGGATTCTGGAGTCTGTCTCCATGTAAATAATATTCTGTACTGTTTCTCCTCCCAAAAGAGAGCAA
The DNA here is from genome assembly GCF_021869965.1 of Rhincodon typus. NCBI lineage: Eukaryota > Metazoa > Chordata > Chondrichthyes > Orectolobiformes > Rhincodontidae > Rhincodon > Rhincodon typus. Next base: position 71,207,818 of record NC_063340.1, read on the forward strand.
TCATACAGTTTGTCATATGATACTCCACATGCCAAGTTTCTGCTCACTCACTTAGCCTATCTATTGCCCTCGAATCAAAAGAGAAAAACTGAAATACCCTGGTGCTTAACTTCTCTGTGCTTTACTTAGCTTTCTCCTTTGAACCCTGGTAGCTCCTGTTTAATGCCTTCACAATGCATTTTTTGTCCAATAAAACAGAATACAGCAATACAGAAGGAGACCATTCAGCCCATTGAGTCAGTGCTAGTTATTTCAAAGAGAATCCTGGTCATCCTTACCACTGCCTTTGCCCCAACCAATCTTTCTATTTTTTCTCTCCTTGTATTTATGCAATTTCCTTTTGAGAAAGGGACAATGAAGGCAACACTGTTGATAGGGTATACATGGCATTCCAGAAGGCATTTGATTCAATGCCATACAATACAGTTATATTTAATGGCATTAAAGGGACAATAGCAACATGAATATAAAATCAGCTAAGTGTTAGGAAACAGAGAGTAATAGTCATTTATTTTTGGAATTGAAGAAGATTTGAAGTGGAGTTCCCAAGGTGTTAGTATTGGGAACCTTGCTTTACTGATATGTATTAATGGTCTGGATCTTGGTGTGAAAGGGACAATGACAAAGTTTGTGGATAATATGAAACTTAGAACAATTGCAAATTGTGCAGAGGACAGAGTGGAATGCCAAAAGGACACTGACAACTTCATTGAGTGTGCAAATCAGTGGCAGATGAGGTTCAGTGCAGAGAAGTGTAAGGTGATGTACTTTGGTGAGACAACCATTGAAAGACAATATAAAATAGGGGTTACAATTCAAAAGGGGTGCAAGAACAGAGGGACATAGGTGTATACATGCACAGATCTTTGAAGGTGACAGGACACGTGGAGAAGGCAGCTAATAAAGCACACAGTGTTCTCAGCTTTATTAACAGAGTACAAGAGCAAGGAGGTAATGTTGATCTTGTACAAGACACTTGCTAGAGCTCAGTGGAGTATCATGGACAGCTGTGGGCACCACATGATAGGTAAGATGTGAATGCAGAAATGATTCATGAAAATGGTTCCAGGAATGAGAAACCTCACTTGTGAGGATAGACTGAAGAAATTGGTACTGTTCTTGGAGAAAAGAAGGTTGAGAGGATATTTGATAGCAGTTTACAAAATCATAAGCAGGCTGGATAGAGTAGATAGGGAGAAGTTGTTCCTACTCGTGAAAGAAAAAAGAACGAGAGGGCACAGATTTAAAGTTATGTGGAAAAGAAGCAAGTGTGACATGAGAAAATGCTTTTTCACGCATTCAGTAGTTCAGATATGGAATGCATTGCCTGGAGCTGTGGTGGAGGCAGGTTTAATTGATGCATCCAAGAGGCAAAGGATAATTATGTGTGAAGAAATAGTGTGCAAACGAGACAAAGCAGGAAGATTAGCATTAGGTAATGGTGCCCATTTCAATAACTAACGTGGCTACAATGGGTCATATGCACCCTAAAAATCCCCTGAATCTGAATCTGTATCCATCTCAATATCAGGGATAGAGTATATTCCAAATCCTAGCCACTTTTTGTGTAACTGTTTTTCTTCTTGTCACCTCTATGCTTCTGCTAGTCAATTTAAAAATTAAGTTAAAGCTGGACCATGTGATTATTGATCCGTCAGACATTGGAAACAATTTCCATTTATTCTTTCTAAATCCTTCAAAATTTTAACCATCTCCATCAACTCCCTTCAGACTTCTTGGCTCTTAGGAGAGCAACCTCAGCTTCTCCGTATTCCCTCGTCCCTGGAGCTATTCTCGTAAATATATTAGGTCTCTTCTGAACCATCTACAAAGTCTTCAGATCTCTCTGGCACCCAGGATTGGAAACCATCATCATCACGTTGAACAGTTTTATGTAGGGTCAACAAAATCTCTTTGCTTTTCCATCTTATACCCCTAATTACAAAATCCATCAAAAGCTAGGTTTCAGAATAATATACCTTACAATCATAGCTTTGTCAAACAATTGCACGCAACTTGATCTTTTGTATTATGAACAATGGCACATTGGGCAGCACTGGCACAATGTATGATCCTACATTATGTAACCAGCTCCACTTCTTTGAAGCTAGACCTATGTCAAAATATTTTTTTGAGGGTTTTTCTGGAAATGTTCTTGTGGGTGATTTTATAATGTTCAGGGGCTACATTTCGGTTTCCAGCAACTATTTTTTGATTCGCACCAGCTCATTAGTCAGTGATATAGTCACATGGTAACAATAACTTCTATGTTTGAGTTGACATATGTGGTATTTGGATTCACACAGAGACAGAATTAGAAGAATTCATCGACAGCCTCAATTATAAACTCTCCACTAAGCTTAATGCCACAGCTCACATGGAAACATTAATTTCCATGACACAATGGCATTAGACAATAGGCATAAGTTTGCAACAAATGTTTTCAATTATAATATTATAATTCCAAATAATTGACAGAAATTGCTGCACAAACAGAAATCATCACCTTTACATATATTATGCAGACTGGTGGAATCATGTGAATACACTTCTATTGCTTATATGCAAAGTTGCAACATTTTAATGAGCCAGCTACTATCATGTTTATTGCACATCAAATCTTAATCACAGATTTAAATTTACAATGAAGACTATTCATTACAATATCACCCACTACATTTCCCCAAAAATAGCAGTTCCAGATCTTATGCAGTAATCGCCTGAATGCACAAAGAGTTCATGTTCATTTAAGAATGTGAGAGTTAAGCTTGAGAGTTCACGTTCATTTTTAAAGAAATTGTTACTCGGTGATCTCAAGTTTTCCTGGCTCCCAGGCAGTTGGATATTCCATTATTGTAGGTCCTCTCTCCTTTACAACATCCTTCTCCACCCAACCTTTATCAGTCTCCTTCTTTCATCTAACTATGTTTGCTGCCTGCTCCTTCTTCCACACAATCTTACAACCTCCTTCTTCTTGTCTGAAACTACTGGTCTCTTCTTCACCCCACCATCTCACAGCCTCCTTCTTCAACCATCCACATTGCAGCTTCCTTATTCTTCCCCAAAATCTTTTAGTTTCCTCCTTTGCCCCCACCACCACACTTTGCAGCTGCTTCCTCCCCCTCTGCCAATCTTTGCTACAGATACTTCTGAAGGAGTCCTATAAGCTTTTGACAATTGCTTTAAAACTGAGAACAAATTCTTGGATGTTTAACAGAAGAGTTCAGCATTCATGGGAATCCATAAATAAGTTTCTTAGTAACCTGCACAGATTAGTGGAGAACTACGACGATGGAACTTTGAAATCAGATTGAGAAGTGGTAAACTTATCGATGAATATTTATCAGATATGTTACAGTCCTGAAAAGATTTTACTTTGGAGAAAACTATTCAGACAAAAGAATGCCATAACTGTAAAACTATAGGTCACTTCCAGAGGATGGGCAGAAGGGTTTAGTTTCAGAACAACACAAATGCCTGCTCATACAAAGATGTTAATTCAATGGGATCACCAGCATTAGGAAAGATACCTAACACATTTGCAGAAGAAATTGATGATCCAAGTGTTTCAAGTTTGACAGAACCTTGTTATATCAATACAAAACCTAATTAATTTTAGGACAGGCGATGGCCTAGTGGTATTATCGCTGGACTGTTAATCCAGAGACCTCGCTAATGTTCTGGGGACCTGGGTTCAAATCTCCGCCACAGCAGATGGTGGAATTTGAATTCAATGAAAATCTGGAATTAGGAGACTAATAATGACTATGAATCCATTGTTGATTGTTGGAAAAACCAACCTGATTCTCTAAATGTTCTTTAGGGAAGGAAACTACCATCCTTACTTGGTCTGGCCTGCATGTAAGTCTTAAACAGCCTTCTGGGTAACTAGGGATGGGCAATAAATGCTGGCCTGGCTAGTGATGCCCTCAGCCCATAAATGAATTTAAAAAATTTAAGCTTGATACAGGAGTGAATGTTACAACCTCATCAGATAAAACGGAATGGCTGAAAAGAACAGTATATTCACTCAACTTCTGGATGGTTCACTCTTCCCTAAAGGGAAACTTGTTTTGCCTATGTTTCCCGGTGTCATAGGACACTTTGTTGTTATGCAACAGATCAGGGTCTAATGGGGTCAGGGTGGGGCGAACAGGGGTCAGATTGGAGGTCAGGTCGGCTCTGGTGGTGGACCAGGTCAAACGGCAGTGTAGGGGAGAGGATAGAGTCTGGTGGCAGAATGGGGAGTTATGGGGAGAGAAGGGAGTTCTGACATCAGGTCAAGTCCTGCAAGGGGTGGTCAGCATGGTGGAGGGGGTTTTGGGTGCAGATCAAGGTCAGTTACACGTCAAGGTCTGTTGAAGAGGGTATCAAGTCCTGATGGGGTGTGTTGGGTACCGGGGTGTGTTGGATACCAGGTTGTTGGGGGTATCAGCTCCCAAGTGTGGGGGATGGGACATTAGATCCAGGGGTTGTCAGCTCCCTGGGGGCTATTGGGTCAGGGTCTGGGGGTATAATGGGTCTGAGGGTTGTCAGTAAATTAAATATGCGTTCAGTTTCTTAGTCACTTGGGAGTTAGCCATGGGTGAGTTGCCAGAGGACTGGAGAGTGGCTAATGATATGCGATTGTTAAAGAAAGGCAGCCAGGAAAAGTCAGAGAACTTTCGACCCGTGAGCCTTACATCAGTGGTGGATAAGATGTTGGAACTGATTCTGAGAGACAGGATTTACATGCATTTTGAAAGGCAAGATCTGTTTAGGGATAATCAGCATAGCTTTGTGCCTGGGAAATCTTGTCACACAAATTTGATTGAGCTTTTTGAGGAGGCTACCGAGAAGACAGATGAAGACAGAGTGGTAGACATTGTCTATGCGGTCTTCAGCAAGGCATTCAACAAGGTCCTGCATGGTAGACTGGTCAGTAAGGCTAGGAGGTATGGTTAGCAATTTTGCAGATGACACCAAAATTGGTGATATAATGAACTGTGAAGAAGGTTGTCTAAAAGTACAAAGAGATCTTGATCAGATGGTCCAAAGGAGCGAGAAGTGGCAGATGGAGTTTAATTTAGATAAATGCAAGGTATTGCATTTTGGTAAGGCAAACCAGGACAGGACCTATGCAGTTAATGGCAGGACCTTAGACAGTGTTGTTGAACAGGGTGACCTCAGAGTGCAAGATCATAGTCTTTGAAAGTGGCGTCACAGGTAGGCAGGGCTGTGAAGAAGACATTTGACATGCTTGCCTTCATTGGTCAGAGCATTGAGTACAGGAGTTGGGATGTTATGTTGTAGCTGTACAGGACATTGGTGAGGCCACTTTTAGAATCCTATGTACAATTCCTGTCACCCTGTTATACAAAGGATGTTGTTAAACTAGAAAGGGTACAGAAAACATTTACAAGGATGCTGCCAGGACTGCATGGTTTGAGTTATAAGGAGAGACTGGTTAGGCCGGGATTATTTTCACCTGGAGCATAGGAGGCTGAGGGGTGACCTAATAGAGTTTTATAGAATCATGAGGGGCATAGATAAGATGAATGGCCAAGGTCTTTTTCAAGGGGTGGGGGAGTTCAGAACTGGACGGCATAGGTTTAAGGTTAGAGGGGAAAAATTTAAGAGGGATTTGAAAGGCAACTATTTCACACAGAGTGTGGTGCGCATATGAAATGAGCTGTCAAGTGGTTGAGGCGCGTACAGTTACAACATTTAACAGGCATTTGAACAGATACGTGAATTGGAAAGATTTAGACGGTCATGGGCCAAACGATGGGAAATGGGATGAGTTCAGTTTAGTCTACTTGGCTGGCATGGACTAATTGGTCCAAAGGGTCTGTTTCCATGCTGTATGACTCTATGACTCTTGATAATGTATTTAATTTTTTTGTCTAACTCTTCCTGAGTAACTATTATAGCTAACTTCTTCAGAACCATCCAAATTCTCTAATCTTTATTTAGACTTTTGAAGGGTTCCAGATGTGGAAGAATTGCCCAGTGGAAAATTCAATTTCACAGGCAATTCCTTCGGAGAGAGCTACAATGAAGATTCTGCAGGGTCCCCATACGCAACTATGATATACATAATTACTGCCTTGCCAGTGGAAAGTCTGTCCTAGAGGTTCTGAAATGGTTAATGGTGGAGACTGCATAATGCGCCAAACAATCTCTTGATAACTTACAATCTTGTGTGGGAAGTCAGGGGTATAGCTGTCGATTTTTTAGGGGACAGATGTATCATCTGTGTTTCCCAAGAATCTTAGTAACAATGTCTCACAAGCTAATGCAACTTTTACCAAATTGCCACCATGCAATAACTGGCATCTTGATAACACAAGAGCCTATTCCTGTTAAGACTCACTCGTGGTTGTCCCTGTACCATAGTAAACCTTCATAGACTGTCACAGAAACAGGAATTGTGGCAATATTCTTTCACCCACAAGTATAATACATGATATTATACCACACACCAAACACCATGAGATTTTACCTCATTTCATAACCATTTATGCAGAATCTTATTGAATGCTTTTTGAAAATCCAAATATGCTACTTCAATTAGCTTCACTTTATCTACTATGCTTACTATGTCCTCAAATAATTCTAATAAATTTGTCAAGCAATGATTTCCCTTTCAAAAAAACCATGTTGACTCTGTCTGATTGTTTTATTATTGTCTGAATAAGCTGCTACCATTTCTTTAATTATGCTTGGTTTTAGCTTACCTGGCTGAGAGTTTCCAGCTTTCTGTTTCCCTCTTTTCTAAAAATAAATACTAACTTTGTGGTTTTCCAATCCATTGATACTTTTCTAGAATCTAAGAAGTTTTGGAAAATTATAACCAATGCATCCAATATCTCTGATATAACACGGTGTAGAGCTGGATGAACACAGGCCAAGCAGCATCAGAGGAGCAGGAAGGCTGCCGTTTCGGGCCTAGACCCACTGCAAAGCCTCATCCAATGTCTCTGCTGTTATTTCTTTTAAGACCTTAGGAAGCAGGCCATTTGATCCAGGGAACTGTCAACATTTTCGTCCTATTATTTTTCCAGTAATTTCTTCCCCAGGGATCACAATCTTTCATTCTTCCCTTTGTGCCTTGCTTTTCTTCTTTTCTTAGGATGTGATTTTTTTCTTCTATTGTGAAAGCCAATACAAAATCCTTACCAATGACTGATTCCCTACTGTCACCCTCAAAGGGATCCAAGCTCTTTTACAGATACTTCTTTTTTCCTTTTTATATACTCAAAGAAGTTTTTTACTGTGTTTTTATTTTACTGGATAATTTTCTGTCACACTTCACCTTTTACTTCTTCATTTATTTTAGTAATTTTTTTGCTGGTTTCTAAGCTTTGCCCAAATCTTCTGGACTAACACTAACTTATATAGAATTGATGTCTCTTCTTTTAATTTGGTACTACCCTTAAATTCCTGAGTTAGTCATAACTAGTACATAGTTTGCACAGGATTCTTTCTTTGTCAATATCATTTGTTTTTGATAGAAGAGTCATGAAATGTCTCCTTAAATTGGCTAACCGACTTACTTTTTAACCTGATTGTATCAATGAGGACTTCACAAGCTTCAAAATCTCCCCTCCCCCAACCGCATCGCAAAACCAGCCCAGCTCGTCCCCGCGTCCCTAACCTGTCCGTCCTTTCTCCCACCTATTCACTCCTCCCACCTCAATCCCAACCCCCACCTCCTACCTACCAGCCTCATCCTGCCTCCTTGACCTGTCTGTCCTCCCTGGACTGACCTATCCCCACCCTAACTCCCCACCTACACTCACCTTTACTGGCTCCATCCCCGCCTCTTTGACCCGTTTGTCTCCTCTCTACCTATCTGCTCCTTTATCCATCTTTCATCCGCCTCCCCCTCTCTCTCTATTTATTTCAGAATCCCCTTCCCCTCCCCCATTTCTGAAGAAGTGTCCAGACCTGAAACGTCAGCTTTCCTGCTCCTCTGATGCTGCTTGGTTTGCTATGGTCATCCAGCTCTAAACCTTGTTATCTCTTACTTTTTAACCTATTCCTTTCCTATCCACTTTTTCCAACTCTGACTTCATATCCTTAAAATTGTCTGTATTTAAGTTTAGGATTCTAACATCAAAATCAAAATTCCCACTTAAAATTGAGTCGGAATTTTCTGATATTATGATCAATCTTGCCTAAAGGGGTCCTTTGTTATGACATAACTAATTAATCCTGTCTGATGACACAATTCAAAATTTGCTATGCCCAATCGATTTGAATATCAGAAACTACTATAAATATTGCAGTATCTTTCTTTCAACACCATTATGTCTTGATTTGTACCCTGATTTACAGTATAGCTACAGTCAAGGGTATTATAAACTATTCCCTAAAGTGACTTATTTCCTTTGGTATTTATCTTCCTTAAAATTCTTTGAACTATGATAATTTCTCATTGTTGTGTTCTTCTTGTTTTTTTTTGGCATTGCTACCCTACCTTCTTTTCCTTTCTTCCTGTTTTCTCAAACTGTCAGATACCCTTGGATTTGGATACCGGTTGTGTTTGCATTGTAGCGGCATCTTTGTAATGGATAGCTAATCTCTCTACCCTGCACTATTGCTTTATCCTTTCTCTTAAATTTCCAAATTTCCCCTTATGTGAACCCTCCCCACACCCAACATTTAGTTTAAGGCGTTCTTTGCAGTCCCAATTTTCTAATTCATCAGAACACTGGTCTGAGCATGGCTCAAGTGAAGACTGTCCCATTGGTACAACTCCCTCTTGCCCAGTACTGGAGCCAATATTCAATGAATTAAAAACCCATTTATTTCCTACCAAATTTTGACCCATAATTTCAACTGCCTGACTGCACTTATGGTAATTTGCTTGTGGTTCGAGTAATGAGCCAAAGACAATGCTTTCTGGGATTTTCTTTTTTAAGTTAGCCACTAACTATGTATATTACTGAGGCAAAGATGGTAAGAACTGCAGATGCTGGAGTCAGAGACAACACAGTGTGGAATTGGAGGGACACAACAGGCCAGGCAGCATCAGAGGAGCAGGAAAGTTGATGTTTCGGGTCGTGACCCTTCTTCAGACCCTTTTACTGAAGAAGGGTCCACGCTGTATTATCTCTATATACTACTGAGGCAGAACGTCTTTATTAGCTATGTAATTATCATCCACATGAACCATGACAACCAGATCCTTGTTGTTTTACTGCAATTTCCATTCCAGCCCAAGGAGATGTCCTTAATGCAGGGGAGACGTATGATGATGGAAGTGATGAAGATTGGGTTGCCAGGTAGAAGAAAAGGAAGATTTAAGATCAACTGAAAAGATGTGATAGCAAGAGAATTAAAGGCAGCAGGATTGGAAGAGAAATGAGTACCTGACAGGAGATGATGCACCAGCATTGTGATAATCCTGAATATAATGCGAGAAGCCACAAGAAGAGGAGGATGCAGAATAAATGCACTATGACAGCACTACAAACCTTGAAGGTGTAAATTTTAACAGGGCAAACAAGGAACTAGTTACTTTATTCAGTGGAAATTCCATGTCAAAATGTGATGATGTGTGTGGTTTATGCTTTCCCAACTGGAAGTGTTCTGATCCTGTAGAAGCCTCTGAGGAAAGGCCAAGCAAAATAGTTAAGAAACAAACAAGGAGAATGCTGGAGAAACTGAGCATGTCTGGCAGTATCTGTGGAAAGAGAAAAAGAGTTAACATTTCGAGTCCGGTATGACTCTTCTTCAGCAGTCTTCACTTCCGAAGCAGCATCATACCAAACTCAAAACATTAACTTTGTTTCTCCCTCCACAAATACTGTCAGACTTGTCGAGTTTCTCCAGGATTCTCTGTGTTTATTTTAGATTTCCAGCATCTGCAGTATTTTGCTTTTATTTGACGAAAGAGATAGGACAATCCTAGTATTATGGGCTCTAGTCCTTCGAATCATGACATTTGGGCCAGAAATTGGCCTGCTGCTATAGACCTAAATGCTTACCAAAGGACAAAAGGACCTAAATAGTTTTTTTTTAAGTACTTTTGAAACAAGATGAATCTATTCACCTCATTAATGTCATACAGGTCTGCAGGATCCCACTGAAGGAGATGCGGGAGCTCTTCATAATGACAGGAATAGAAAGATAGAACTAATGAATAAACAGCAATGCTGGCATCATGAAGAGTGACACATCAATAGTGGCAGGTGAGTGACACTTCATGCAAATTTTTACATACACACTTACCATAAGTACAGATTTACTGCAAATGGAGGCCAACTTGCTATTCATTTTGCTATAGGCCAGAACATTGATAGATTTTTCATGAGATTGGGGAACCAGCATACTGTCCTGTACAGCAGACATGAGAGGTACAAGTTCTATTTTGTTGGAACCTGCATAATCAAGCAAACACGTGTATTAATTTACATGAACTTGCTATCGTTTGTATAAAAACAGTGGATTAGTTTATTTTTAGTGATTGTCTCCTTCTATCCTGATGGTATTAGCCAATTGGTAATGGAGTGGGCTCTTACAGATATATAACACAGTATGGAGCTGAGGAATAGAGCAGGCCAGGCAGCATTAGAGGAGCAGGAAAGCTGACGTTTCGCATCGGGACCCTTCTTCAGAAAATGAGTTCCTCCAGCGCCACACTGTGTTATCTCTGACTCCAGAATCCGCAGTTCTTACTATATCTTATATGGATCTGATATATCTCTGATATATGGAGTCTTCCAGTGTGTCATCCAATGTGTGTGGAAGTGGAAATACAGCCGAGGCAATTATCGCCTATGGTCAATCCAAATACATAATATTTTTCTGGAGAAAGTTGGCCTAGGTCAAGATGAATGGTAGGGCAAATCTCCAAGAGAAGAAACTGGTCAGGATAAGGTGCCAATAAGTATGGTTAGAAGGATTGTAAGACTTTAATTTAAGATCTTGGAGCAATTATATGGGCAATAAGTCATGGAGAAGAATGGGAACTGGTGGAGAGACAAGAAAAATAATTTTTAAAATGTTTAAAATAGTGGTTAAACTACGTGGACAGAAATGGTTGTTGGAAATACAGCTGCTTTGCTTATTTTATGGAAAAGAAATAAGGACTTGACTGGTCTATGGTGCCTACATGATCAGCACATAGTCCACACTTAGTATCAATCAAAGATTAGGATTTTAATTTTTCACAATTAGACATGTCCTAAGACTTTCACATATACAAAACTTTTAAAAGTTTGGATAGTTACAACTACACATGCGTCATGAAATATAATCACTTAATACATTTTAATTATCTAATAGTACACAACTTGAACATTGTAAAGATGTTGAGAGAAAACAGAGTTAACGTTTTGGGTCCAGTGACCCTTCTTCAAAATTCCAGTTCTGAAGACGGGTCACCGGACCCAAAATGTTAACTTGGTTTTCTCTCCATAGGTGCTGCCAGACCTGCTAAGGTTTTCCAGCAATTTCTATTTTTATTTGCATCTGCAGTTCTTTGTTTTATTTTCCTGCAAGTATGTTCCTAAGTTGATGCTTGATGTCCTAAGTTTGATAAGCAAGCAGCCTTATAACTGTCTCAAACTGAACTACTCGACACTAGGAGATAGTAAGAACTGCAGATGTTGGAGTCAGAGATAACATAGTGTGGAGGTGGAGGAGCACAACGGGCCAGGCAGCATCAGAGGAGCAGGAAAGTTGACATTTTGGGTCGGGACCCTTCTTCAGAAAACCTTTTTTCCAGACCCAAAATGTCAAATTTCCTGCTCCTCTGATGCTGCCTGGCCTGCTATGTTCCTCCAGCTCCACATTGTGTTATCTCTGACTCCAGCATCGGCAGTTCTTATTATCTCTGATGAGTTATAACCCCAGCAACAGCATGGTCAATACTTTTTGCAATGTTATCACTCCTTCTTAGTTTAAATATTCCATGCAACTATTTCTACAACCTACAGATTCCATATACTTATTTTACTGCTTTACAAACAAATTTTCCTACTCTTGAGTGGTTTTGAATGTAAAGCATCAACTATCCCCACTCCTTTGATGTCTTAATATTAAATGGACCTTCCCAGTCTACATACATTATACCACTTGAAGACAACAAAATTGATTTCCAACCTATTCCTTTACCACTGGACAGGAGCTCTGGTACTTTCTGCTCTGAACATCAAAAGCCCTACCTTGTGGAACAGCATAGCACAAAGAGAAGAGGGGCTAAACTGAAACATAGATAGTAGGAACTGCAGATACTGGAGAATCCGAGACAACAAGGTGCGGGGCTGGATGAACACAGCAGGCCAAGCAGCATCATAGGAGCAGAATGGCTGACGTTTCGGGCCGAGACCCTTCATCAGAAAAGGGGGAGGTGAAGGGGGTTCTGAAATAAATAGGGAGAGAGTGGGAGGCAGATAGAAGATGGATAGAGGAGAGGATAGGTGGAGAGGAAACAAACAGGTCGAAGAGGCGGGGCTGGGGCCGGTAAAGGTGAGTGTAGGTGGGGAGTTAGGGAGGGGATAGGTCAGTCCAGGGAGGACGGACAGGTCAAGGGGGCAGGATGAGGCTATTCGGTAGGAGATGGGGGTGCGGCTTGAGGTGGGAGGAGGGGATAGTGGGAGGAAGAACAGGTTAGGGAGGCGGGGATGAGCTGGACTGGTTTTGGGATGCAGTAGGGGGAGGGGAGATTTTGAAGCTTGTGAAATCATGTTTGCTTTGCTTCCTGAGGAGGAAGTTTGAAACTAGAAGGTATAGTGGGGTCTAAATATCTTTGGGGATGGGGGTAAGATGGGGACGATTAAATAAACTTCTGTCCAGAGTCAGCATTTGGACCCTAAAGGTCTTCTGGTCAGGAGGAACACAGGAATGACACAGTGCCATACTTCTCGAAGAACCCCTATACATAGTGCGTAGCAGGTGGTAGTTGCTGCACAAGTTTAACTTTTCTTTTTAAATTCCTTTCAAAGAAGACTATTTGGTCAAAGCACTATATTATGATTATCTAGCCCTGCCACCTTTGTGTGAATCTCTATTCATTAAGCTTATGAATTTAGCAATTTATGCAGTTGAATTCAGCTGTAATCTCATTGTGTATGTCCAAATGAATGATGGGATCACCCAGCTCTCACAAAGATTTGGCCTTCAATGGAATGACAGCCAACACTGATCCTTTACATTTTTTTTGATATGTAGATGATAGGTTTGCGATATTTGAACCCGCAGGCGCATGTAAGAATTTCCTTACACATCTTCATGCTCTCCCATCCCTTGATATGCTAGATGAGAAATCAACAAGGAGAAGGTCTCTACTACTGTCTATCATAAGCCAAATTTCATTGCTCAGTATACAAACTGGGATACCGATAGTTCCACACATTGTAAGATTGCACTTATCCATCAATGTTCCCTTTGAGATGTTTACTGTTCCAATGTTCTGTGCATGGTGATTGGCACCAACACACCAATCGCAGCATTGACTTCTGACTTTGGAAATCACTGCCATGCACTGACCTAACAGGCCAAGACAGCCAGGATGGAAGTTAGATGGAATCCTGTCTGGGAAGTACATGTTTGTAATATGCAACTTGGTAAATGAATAAAGAAGTGTGTAATGATTGTTTTGCAGTTCTATCCTGCATCAACTCACTTTCTGGAGAATAGCAATTCATACCAATTTGCATTCAGCAAATGCAGAGTTTCTTCTTGAAAAGAAACTAGAGGGATAATTTGCATTCCTTCAAAGATGCTTGCATGCTGCAAGTTTATATTGATCATTAAGGCACCAAAGCTGATCTTTCAAACTGATAATCCATTTTAATGGCAGGACAATCAAATGCATTTCAAGCAGTTGAAGTTCCCTACAAATAGTGTCAGGTTAGAAACTTGTTCCTGAATAAAACATCATTTGCCTCAAATAATTTCCCTTCTACGAGAAGACTAATTCCTAACTACGATTTTAGCTTTGAGGCAAGAACTATGCACTGAGGAACGTGTAACCATTATTTCTAACTGAACACGAACTGAAGTAGCCGGAAAAATTCAACTGTCATATTGATCATCTGTGATTAATTTTTGATAGCTTGGCAACCTACCAGTAATTAATCTCTTATTTTTAGCATCAAAGATCATTATGTTGATATGCCGATCTCCTTTACGTTCTCCAGTTGTGAAGACCTGCAGCACAGCAAGTGTCTGAACATCCCAGACCCTGAACATCTTTGAGGAGGAGAAAAGGAAGCCAACATCTGTTACATTTCCAATTTATTTTGGGGTTGTATTCTTATACAAATAAAGTGCAAAAATAAAGTCTAATTTTAAATGTTATTATTAGAGCGCTGTGGTTCATTACAAACTCGGTAAGGTGAATGCAGTACCATATTGCCAGTAGTGAATAGTTTTAAAATATATATAGGGACCAAGCTGAGCTTCAAGTCTTTAGGTATTAAAGGTGCATGTTTCTTGAGGCCTACAGCTTCTAAATCCAAAAATAAATACAGCAGAGCGGTGATGCATAAAAATATTTAATCTGAAGATATTCACCCTCTACAATTGGTTCTGTTCAGCAGAAAAGAAAATAATACAAAAGGGGCTGCTTGCATTTCTAAATCAATTTAGTGACACAATCTGGGACTCCCTTGGTATCACAATAACTTTGTTAACCGAGGGTCTATCTGGCAATTTTCCGACCAATCTGCATGTTAATTCAGGTACCCGCATGGGCCCAAGCTACGCCTGCCTCGTTGTAGGTTACGTGGAACAATCTCTCTTCCGTAACCACACTGGCCCTAAACGCCACCTCTTCCTCCGTTACATTGATGACTGTATCGGCGCCGCCTCGTGGTCCCATGAGGAGCTCGAACAGTTCATCCACTTTACCAACACCTTCCACCCCAACCTTAAGTTTACCTGGACCATCTCTAATACCTCTCTGTCTCCATCTCGGGCAACCACCTAGAAACCGATATTCATTTCAAGCCCACCGACTCCCACAGCTACCTAGAATACTCCTCCTCCCACCCACCTTCCTGCAAAAATGCTATCCCCTATTCCCAATTCCTTCGCCTCCGCCGCATCTGCTCCCAGGATGAGGCATTCCACTCCCGTACATCTCAGATGTCCTTGTTTTTCAAGGACCGTAACTTCCCCCCCTCAGTGATCGAGAACACCCTCAACCGTGTCTCCCACATTTCCCGCAACTCATCCCTCACACCCCGTCCACGCAATAAGAACCAAAAAAGAATCCCCCTCGTCCTCACATACCACCCCACCAACCTCCGGATCCAACGCATCATCCTCCGACACTTCCGCCATCTGCAATCCGACCCCACCACCAAAGACATCTTTCCCTCCCCACCCTTATCTGCTTTCCGGAGGGACCACTCTCTCCGTGACTCCCTTGTCCGCTCCACACTCCCCTCCAGCCCCACCACACCCGGCACTTTTCCCTGCAACCGTAGGAAGTGCTACACCTGCCCCCATACCTCCTCCCTCACCCCCATCCCAGGCCTCAAGAAGACTTTCCACATCAAGCAGGTGTTCACCTGCACATCTGCCAATGTGGTATACTGCATCCGCTGTACCCGTTGTGGCCTCCTCTACATCGGGGAAACCAAGCGGAGGCTTGGGGACCGCTTTGCAGAACACCTACGCTCTGTTCGCAATAAACAACTGCACCTCCCAGTCGCGAACCATTTCAACTCCCCCTCCCATTCCTCAGACGACATGTCCATCCTGGGCCTCCTGCAGTGCCACAACGATGCCACCCGAAGGTTGCAGGAACAGCAACTCATATTCCGCTTGGGAACCCTGCAGCCCAATGGTATCAATGTGGATTTCACAAGCTTCCAAATCTCCCCTCCCCCT
>NC_063340.1:71223751-71352574 GCF_021869965.1 Rhincodon typus
GGATTCTCCAGCATCTGCAGTTCCTACTATCGCTGCATTTTAACTCAAGTGGGCGGCTCTCTAAGGTAAGATTGCCAGGCCACTCTATGCATCCTATATTGTTGTGGCTGCACTCTGCCCCCATCTCCTGGCTTACACCAAAGCTTCCCTTTGGCCACCACTTATTCATGTAGTACTCAACTAATCTGCGGACCCCTTCCCAGAATCCAAGGATGCAGCTTGAGAAACACCAACAAAGAACACCTGATGCAGTTATCCATGGAGTCTGGCCTTTCAGAGCCATTGGTATCCAAGTCATCATTGACCCAAATAACACATTAAATTGTTGTTTAACTATAGCATGGATTCCAAGTTATATAGGCTTGTACTTTTAAGACATTCACATGACATCACACAGTGTCACGTCCACCAGCCTCATCTTTAGTCATGCTGTTGTAATGGAATCAGTATAGTGTGATCAGTCAGTCTACTACATATAGGTATTGTGCAGTATTATCAGTAAGCACAGAATCCAGAATATGTGTATATGCCTGTGATACTATAGACATGTAAACAATGTTGTTAACAAACTCCAAGACTTCCAACTCAACAAGTATCCAGCTCTCTATGGTATATCCTATGCAGACCCATTATAGAAAACCACAAACTGCATCAATAATGCCTGCCATCATCCATGTATGAATCATCCAACAACCAGTAATGAGAAAGAGAGATCATTTGAATCCTGTCACATGACACTGGATGATCTACAAAACATTCATGTTAGCCTTGTGAGAAACAATGGTTTCTAAGCAATCTGTCATGATTTCCAGGAAATTGCTGTATTTGCACATGAATTGCAAATTAAACTCATAGTAGGAAAAATATGGTTGGTACATAATAGTGCAAGCACAATTTTACATTCCTTTTTGAGATTTACTGTCCTGCAATACCAAACAGTTTCTTTGGCTCAGGTATGTAAAATTTAAATTGTGCACTCTTGTTCCTATATTACAGCATTCTAATTGTTAAAAAGCTGTGTTTCTCTTTCCTTTCTGTCTTTCTCAAACAATTCAATTTTTCAGTTATTCTTTTTGTTTCTCTTCCTCTACTGACCTGATTTATACCATTTTCTTCTTCATTCTTTAAACTTTTTAATCCCTTAATTCTCAGTGAAACCATTGTTTTCTCAGGTCGTACAAATCTAATTAAAAGCATGTATGCTGCAGGAAATTCTGAAACATTGGGCTGAATTGGCAAAGGAGATGAGGAATTGCAAAATCATGCAGGGAATTCTGTGAGGCTGACTCCATAACACATTTCCACCTTCAGGTATTTATGGCACAGTAGTCCACCAATTAAGCTCCTTAAGGTCCAAGAAACAGTAAAGCATCCAGGTGACTGGAGCAGGAGCCACAATTCAAACTGGGAGGTGCCACTCCAAGAGTGGGCTGCAACTTTGTCAATACCCTGTAACAGGTGAAGGGGTGTCTTTCTCCCTCCTGTCCAAAGCCTTTGGCCCTTTTGTGCCTAGTGGACAGAAATGGAAGAAGCCTCAAACCAACCCCAGTTTTTCTTTATTCACATGGGGAACATGGGCGTTGCTGGCTGGCCAGCATTTAGTGCCCGTTCTTAGCTGCCCTTGAACTAAATGGTTTGGATCATCTGAGAAGAAAACACTTCTCCAGATAGACGGTGAGAAAGACAGAGAGAAAAAAGAGAGAGATTTTTAACTTTTTTTTAGAAAAAGCTTTACTGTTTGTCTGCTTTAATTTGAATCATTACAAGTTAAAGAGGACTATATGACTTGTATTAATTTACTGTTCACTGTCCATGTAATAGACATGACAGGTGGTTGTGACACAACAAATATAATGCTTTTGCATTTTATTGATAACATTTCAAATAGTGAAAGGGAAATATATTCTGAAATGTTTGCCTTTGCAAGGCATTAGTGTGAATTACTACTGATGAGTGAGAAAACAGAAAAGAAGCTGTAAATAGACAACAGAACAATCAATATCTGGAAAGAGAGAAAGGTATGTTGTGATGGTTCAGAAATGCACCTTTTATTAGACTCAAGGCTAAAAGATAAACAGCCCTTTTGTACAGGTGAACGAACAAGAATAAAAAGGTAGAAACATAACCATACACCAATCATGTATATCAAAACAGGAACTCATAAGCAACAGATAAGGAATAACTTATATGTGTACAGTGCCTTTCTGGACAGTAATTACAAAGCACTTCACAATTCGATCTATAGTTACCATTGTAATGTATGGAAACATGACTAGTTTGTGCACAGCAAGATCTCATAAACAAAAATGATTTGGATTTGTTATGATGTTGCTAGCTGAGTAATCAATATTGGCCTGACAGCAGAGGCACGAACTCTATTTATTCCATTTGAGAGAGTAGCTGAGACCCCGGTTTAAAGTTTCATCCAAAAAAAAATGTATTTCACACATAATAATTTCACAATAATCTTCAGTGCTTCACTAGAATGTGGTTCTAAGGTCCTGGATATTCATGCAACTACTTCCATTCTATTTACTAACTTGTATATAAATACACAATTGGCAACAGCTATTCAAAACAAGAATAAAATGAAACAATCACTTACCCCTTCTGTTGACAGGCTAATGATATGTTGATCTGCTTCATTGATTACTACATCAGTAATGATGCAGTTGTGGCCATGCATCAATGCCTTTGGTTTGGAGAACATACTAGGATTCCAAAGGCGGAGAATTTTATCTTCTCCTAGACATGAAATGTGAGAAGTTCAAACTCTGAATTGTACATGCTTGAGTTTAAAACTTATTTGAGCAGGGACACAGAGGAAAATTCCAATGTGGTATGCTTATTTGATGGTCCCTCCTCCAGCAAGACAAGCAATGTGCATATTGGTAAGATATACGGGTGAACACTTGGTGCTAAGCTGCCAATTCCACAGCTGTGCTTTGAGTGCAAGAGCCTCCTTGCACACAAGTTAATGTAAAAATAAGTGAATTGGTATGTTGACTAATTCTCTTGCATTTTTGAATTGCAGTTATTGCTTCACTGAGTAGCCACTTTTGACTTTTTACAAAATAATGCTCATCCAAAACTCTGCTGCCTGTATCCTAACTTGCACCACGTTATGTTTTACTCATCAGCCCTGCACTCCCTTATTAGCTTCTGGTCCAGAAATACAGCAATTCAAATTTTGTTCTTAAGATTATAGCATTGGAAAAGTCAGTTTAGCATACAATTGATAAAACATGCATTTTACATGAACGTTGCTGAAAAAGATACATATTGTCAAAGCTTTTTATCTTGTATTCATCAGGGCAATTTCAATGAATACCAATGTAAAGGAAAAACAAAGTTGATACTATATGAGAGTACTGACAAGGCATTGCCCTGAGAAGTGAATGTCTTCTACCTATTACACAAACGAGTAATGTTGTAAATGAATTTCAGTCTCAGTGTGATGCTAAGTATATCAACCACACATCATAACAACTGACTGATTGAATGAAAATGCATATTTCTTCAACTGTTTGAAACAGGCAAGATACTGACCGTACCCAACCAGGCTGAGGCAGCAAAATATCAAAGACAGTGTCATACAACATAAATGTTGTTATTTTGGTACTTTTTTCTAATTATCCTGATGAGTGCAACTCAGAAATCTGGAACAAAATGCATCTTTTCTCAAGAATACTTAAAGCTCTGTACTACCGACTGACTATATTAAATTTTATGGGACGGAATGCTTTGCGAGCACAGGAGACTAGCTGAGGCTGAGCAAAATGTTACAGTTGTAAAGAATGCAAGTTGCTCAACTGCAATCACTGATTTTACAATACCTTCTGAGACGTAAAATGTTTGTAAATGTAATAAGGATATTAGATTTGCTTTGGACATGACGGACGCGGGAAAATATGCATGCACCGTCCTCAGGTCCTGCTGTGGGGGGTGATGCAAATGTAGGACTTTCTCTTCCCGAACTAGCAGTGGAGGCCCATGTCACCAGACTGTGCCAACCATGTCCAAGGTTGCCACCCAGGTTTGAGCAGTCTCAGCCGTCTGGAAGAATGCACAGCGCTGCATGAAGAAAGTCAATGACCATTTCTACTCTGCCATGGTAAGTGACACCATCTTCTCGTCGATATTTCACACTCACTATTTCTCTGTGACTGGGCCACTTCTAACAAGGCTCATGCTCTACCACTCTCAATATTACATGTCACACCTTCTCCCACTCGTTCTCACCTACCCAACACCACTAAGCCTGCATGCCGTCTGCGCTGCCTTTCCACTCGATACCTCTCCACATGCACCAAAAGTAACAGCCGTGATACACACTTTCATCTCCTAAAATACCTGCCTCTCTCTCATTCCAGGAGGACAACAGCCCCAAAAGAGCATAAAAAGTCAAGACTGATGGTTAGCTGCCCAATATTCAGCTACTCACCTGTCATGTAAACAAACAGCGAAATTCACGGCTGAGCTTGGAGAAACTTGGAAAGATTGAATAGCCTAGGTCTTTTCACGGGGTGGGAGAGTCCAAAACTAGACGACATAGGTTTAAGGTGAAAGCGGAAAGATTTAAAAGGGACCCAAGGGTCAGCTTTTTCACACAGAGGGTGGTGTGTGAATGGAATGAGCTGCCAGAGGAAGTTGTGGAGGCTCGTTCAGTAACAACATTTAAAAGGCATCTGTATGGGGATATGAATAATAAGGGCTTGGGGAGATATGGGCCAAATGCTGGCAAATGGGCCTAGATTAATTTACGATATCTGTCTGCATGGACAAGTTGGTCCGAAGGGTCTGTTTCTATACTGTACAGCTCTATGAATCTATGTAGAGTGGATAGATTCTCTGAATGCCCGGAGCAGGCTCTGGACTGGTACCACAGGCTGCCCTTGACTTAATGTGTCAGGAACCCTTGACCAAAGGCTATCCCCCTTGACTTGACTGAGGACTGCTGACAAGCGTGACAAACTTCATAGCTTTGCACTAAATGGCAAGGCAAGATAGCAATAATATGGGCTTTTTATCTCTGGCTGAGGTGCCAAAGTGTACAAAGGAAAGGCAAGGTAATACAAGGTAGGATGCTGTGAGCACCTGGGTAGACTTCACAGTAAGTGAGCACTAAGAAAGTGAGAACAGCACAAAGAAGCAGCCAGTCCATGAGCTGGGTACGTCTCTCTGACGATACAGTATCCTTGCTGTAGCTTTACGATGATAGCTGCCAATGCAAGCAGAGATGCAGCACTGAAGTGCAGAAGCATCCTAAAGTTAATCAGAGATGTGCCATTCGGGTTCTAAGAGGCTGGTACATACCAAGTGCCAACGTCTATGGATATGGAGTGCATGTGGTTGGTTCTATGGAGTCTGCCCTGAGATGTTGATGCCCAGTGTCAAACATGGAGTTTGTTTGGAGCAAGTGGCAAGCTGAATCTGCCAGGAGCTCACTTAGGTTCCCTTGATGAGTTTTTCCCTATGTTAAGCTTGTTTGGCTACTTTGGTAAGGTGTAAGGCTCAATATTAATCCTTGTCGATTGACAACTCAGTGCTTGCCATGCTGCTTTCGAAAACCATAAAAATTGGGCCTTGCTGCACTTGTTACTCAGACCCATAAAGGATATTTTCATTTTCCAAATGTGACATAACTGCTTTGCATTTTGATAATTATGGCTTATTATTTCAACTTCCAATATTTGCAATTTATTCTTCTTTTCATCTTTATTTGTGCAAGAACTGTCTCACTTTTGCATCTTAACATGTACAGAGGCAAAGTGAAAATAAAATGTGGGCTTAAAATGCTGAACAGCAACAAGTTCAGGGCACAGAAATTTCTAAGCAAGGAAACATCTAACGAATGCAAGATTGTAATTTTTGTCAGTCAACTATTCCAAGCCACAACTGACGTTGATCAAGTTGACAAAGTGTGCATAATTCTTTAGATCATAAGCTATAAGAGTGCACCAATATGTTTATGAAGCAGTAAAGAACTTCAGAAGAAAATTTAATTTTCAACTTACCTCCTGTAACAACGGTATTTGCTTTCACACAGTAATCAAATGCATTAACACCCCTTGGGATTGAAACTGTTCTAATTGGCCTGCAGTCAGAGATGAAGAATATGTCAACAGAATAGCACTGCCATGCAATTTACAAAGCCATAACAAATGCAAGTGTTTTGTTTTGTAGTTGAGCATATTTATCCCATAATAAATGCCACATGGGGTTGAATTTAATACTCCTTTTGACCTGTAATGGGGTTAGCGGCAGGGGTACATTTAATTGGGAAGAGGTATGCCTCCTCCACCCCAATTAAGAACACAGTTGGAAAACCCGGTTTCAGCTTTCCTGCTCAATGCTAACTGATGCCCTTAAGTAGACAATTAGTGCTCACTTCAAGAGTCTCAATCGCTGCCAGTATGAGGAAGACTTGGAATGTGGGAAGCGCAAAAAGTAAACCCTATTAGGGTTACTTCCGGAGATTCCTTGTTCAAAGTCATTAAGCTCCTGGTCAAAGGACCAGGCATGAGAAAAGATAAGCCCCCTACCTCACTTACCTCACAAACTCTCCCTACTTTCTGCCATCATTCACCTTCATCAGTGGGTCCATCAGTGATTCTGGGCAGATGTAGTGCTAGAAGTAGTCACCAACTCCCCTGTGGTGCACTGCAGGGCAGCTTCTGATCAGCCACCACCGCTTGGCAGACTGGATAAACTCCTCCAAGGTCTTTAATCTCAGGGAAGACCTGTTACTACCCGGCTATGTGCCTGATAGGTACTTGATTCAGTGTGTTTTTCCAAAAAAAGACATTGCCAGGCAGTTACCAGCTCTCCAACAGGTGAGTGAGACCCTGTCACCTATTCTAAATAGAATCTGTTCACTTCCTAGCCTTGTGTTAGACCTTTTATCTTGAAGCTGACAGGATTGATGCAATCCTGCTACCTTATAATTTCCTCACCTTAGTTGTGGGTTCTGACATAACAATCTGTTGACAACATCCTGCATGTATACAGCCCACAGAAGCCACAGTTTTAGAAGTTTCATCCTTTGTTCTAAGCCCTACAATCTTCAGAGGTCTCAGTGTTCGCTCATTTCAGACCTCAGCTACGTAGGCCCCACATTCTGGAATTCCCTTCCATAATCTCACTTAGTAGACTTAGGACTTAAGAACATAAATAGGCCATTTGGCCCATCGAGTGTGCTCTGCCATTCAATTATAATCATGGTTGATCTGATAATCCTCAACTGCACATAACTATGGATTCCTTTACTGATTTAAAAACCTGTCTATCGCAACCTTAAATATACTTAACAACACCTCAGTAGCACTGTGTAGTACAGATGCACTATCCTCTGGGAAAAGAAATTCCTCCTCATCACTGTCATAAATGAATGCACCCTTACTCCAAAATTATGTCCTTTGTTCCACAAGGGATAACAACCTTTCAGCGTCTACTCCATCAAGCACTTAAGAATTTTATATGTCTAAATAATATTACCCCTCATTCTTCAAAACACCAATGAGTTCAGGCCCAATCTATTAACCTCTCCTCATGAAATTGCTCCATGCCCAGAATCAACCCAGTGAACCTTCTCTGGACTGTCTCCAATGCCAGTACATTTTTCCTTAGATAAATGGACCAATTATTCACAACATTCTAGGTACGGTTTAACTAGTGCTTTGTGCTGTTTTACCAAAATTTCCCTATTTTCATACTCCATTCTCTTGGAAATAAAGACCAATTTTGCATTTGCCTTTCAGTTTATGTGCTGAACTTGTATATACTTTTTATGATTTATGCATGAGGACCCCCAGATCCTTTGTGTGGTGTAGCTTTCTGCAGCATTTCTCAATTTAAATTATATTCAGCCTCTTTATTATTCCTGCCAAAGTGTATAACCACACATTTTTCCATATCCTATTCCATCTGCCAAGTTTTTGTTCACTCATTTAACCTGTTCATATCCCTCTGTGACACTTTGTGTTATCCTTAACACTTGCCTTCCCACCCCTTTTTGTGTTATCTGTAAACTTGATGATAATACATTCATTGCCTTCATCCGAGTCATTAATATATATTGTAAAGCATTGATCCCTGTGGCACTCCACTAGTTACAGGGTGACATGCCAAAAATGCCACCCCTTATCCTAACTTTCTGTCTTCACTTAGGTAGCCAAGCCAGATTTACAACCCATGACGACCACCATCTAGAAGGATAAGGGGAGCAGATACATGGGAAAACCACCAACTGCAGGTTCCGCTCCAAGCTACTCACCATCCTGACTTGGAAATGCACTGCTGCTGTTTCAGTGTCACTGGATCAAAAACATGGAACTCCCCCCAATGGCATTGTAGATCTACCTGCAGCACATGGACTGAAGCAACTGCAGAATGTAGCTCACCACCACCAGCTCAAAGTGGATGGACAATAAATGCTGGCCAAGCCAGCAATGCCCACATCCCACAAATGATAAAGTGAAGTGCTGAGAATTGTCTCAGTATGCTTTACAATGAAGGAAAGTGTATGCTGAGTGTAGAGAAGTGATTGGCAACAAGGAGGCAATAGACCAGGAGAGTCACTGAGGGGCAGAATTTTGAGATTATTTTAATATACGGGAGGAGTTGTCATAAAGGGTGAAATGCTTAGGGAATTCCAGAGGGCAGAAACATGCTATTTGATAAGGTATATCCCAGAGCTGGGAATGGAGGAAGCAAAGGGTAATCATAAATACGTGCTAGGTCAGTAGTTGCAGCCAAAATCATAAATTAGGAAATTAAGATAGGCTTAGGGAGAGTAGTTAGCAATAGCTGGCATCAAGCATTGAGGGGAATGTGATATGATAACCATGGAAGCCATAGGCTGCTTATACTTTTCATAAAAGAACCAAGTGCCATATCTAAATAAGTACATTTTTATAAGTTACTTTGTTAGCTTACATATAAAGATGGATAATGCCTGTAAGTTTGATTTTCCTTATTACGGCTGACAGTGTTGTCAGGTGCCTCAGTTCAGGTGCTAACGTTGCAATTGGTATTAGATTTGTTTTCTTGCACATCTACTTGTATTAGCAGTCTTTTTAGAAACTAATATCTGGGATTGAGGCTGTAGACATGCTTGCTGAGCTGGTGGGTTTGGTTGCAAACATTGCATCACCCCGCTAGTTAACATCGTCAGTGTGCCTCAAGGGAAGCTTCCGAGTTCTCTCCCGCTTGTTATTTATATGCCTTGGTTTGCTGGGGTGGTTGGTATTACTCCCGGCTTTGTTTCTCAATGGTTTGTACACAGGGTCTAATTCAATGTGTTTGTTGATGGAGTTCCGGTTGGAATACCAGTTCTACCATTATGTCCGGGAAAAGTAGTCGGTTGTTGTTCTCTTCTTTGTTTGCAAATTGACAACCAACTACCCTTCCTGGAGATAATGGTAGAACACAATAACAATGTGGAACTCCAGACTAGTGTATATAGAAAGACTACACATACGGACCATATACTCAATTACACCAGCAACCACCCCAAAGCCCACAAACGGAGCTGCATCAGGACACTACTTAAGTGAACCATAACACATTGCAGCAACCCGGAACTATGCAAAGCAGAACAGGAACACTTATACAGAATATTCAAAAGAAATGGATACCCGAAAAGCACAATCCACCATTATAAATAACAAGCGGGACACAACACTGATGCTTCACTGGAGGCGCACTGATGGTGTTACTTAGCAGGGTGATGAAACGTTTGCAACCAAACCCACCAGCTCGGCGAGCATGTCTACAACCTCATCCACAACCTGAGCTACAAATCTTCTCGAAAACTTTAATATCTGGGACTGTTTAATTGATCATTCTTAAACCCATCTATAAAAATATTGTGCAAATATTGAGAGAGTAGGCTAAAATAATTGTTTTGGGTGGGATACCAAATCCTTTTAAAGCAAGTCTTTGAATAATTATTTTTGGTTCATAGGAGTCTTTCTACGCCTTTTTTGTCTGTTTTAACTGAATTTGGGGAGAGTTTCATATCATTTATAAATTTAAAAAAATCTTTTTTTTAGCTGCAGCTGTACTCTATTATTTTCCCTGGCTGCAGAGTAATTAGGAGAGGTGGGAATATTGTAGGAACTATTGCTGAGGCTCAAGCAACATCAAGAGAAGGAGCTGCAAAAAGAAGTCTTACAGAATGTCTGAGGTAACAAGGTGTAGAGCTGAAGAAGAGTCCAGACCTGAAACGTCAGCTTTCCTGCTCCTCTGATGCTGCTTGTCCTGCTGTGTTCATCCAGCTCTACACCTTGTTACCTCAGATTCTCCAGCATCTGCAGTTCCCACTATCTTTTACAGAATGTCTGCCTGTCAAGCTTACAAAATCCCTAAATTTCAATGCCACAGGCTCCAGCTGCAACCGGGGACATAAACAACACCGAATCAGTTTGCTCTCCATGGTGTCAACATCTAGGATACCTTCTTCACAAGATGCAGAACAAGACAGAATCTTTGGAGTTGCACATACTCCGAAGAAATTTTAACCCCAAATTGTCTAGTTTTGAAGGCTTTTCAAGAGATGATGGAACAGAGGAAGTAACTATGCGTGAAGAATTTAAAAATCCCACCAAAAATCAATGAATGGATACAAATCAATATCTGCAACATGAAAGAAGAAAATGGTGCATACAAGTTAAAATTTAATGCAGTAGCTAGAATACATAAAAAGGTCAGTTATAATTTTTACAACTGAACAATTAATGATCTGATCATAGAATGTGCTAATCCCACAGTCTAATAAATCAGGGGATGTGTAATAAGTCAGAAACTTTGTACATAAAAAATATTACTGCATAAAATGTCTTTTACAAAGATACTTTTTTTTAAAAAGTGCTGACAATTATGAGGACATTTCTGTCAGTTCTGAGAACTTTGCCTTATCTAGGAAAATAGTACAAGCTATTACAATACAATTGGAAAATTAAAAAAGTACTTGCATTCATATAGTACCTTTCATGATCTCAGTACATCCAAATGTACAGATTTTTCAAATGTTTCAAGCTATTTTGAAAAGGGCATTGTTATTGTGCAAGACAAAAACAAGAAAGGCAAATTACTGATATGTAAAAATGTGGGAAGGTGTTTATTCCTTTACTTTCAGCAGATATTTTTTCTTAGCTCGCATAAATTTGCAACCATTGAGCTTTTCTCTTGCACAAGACCCTACCTGTATAGATGCTAACATTTCTTTTAACAATAGCATTATCCTAATTAAATTCACATAACCTTTGACAGTTGAGGTCCTACTGCAGTATAAGCAGTGGCATCTGTTTTGTAAAGAGAATTTTGTGGTTTGCATGCCAAAAATATTGATCATGTCAGGCCCTTCAATGGAGTTTCTGCAACATCTTCAAAGCCTTCAAGTGCTGCCCCAAACAAATGGCATGGCATGCAGGAGGCTATTGGAATGTGGTGTGGGCTGCTGACTCTTTGTCTATACCCAGAAAAACCGTACTTCCAGTCCTAGGGTCTGATTGTATTAGCCAGGTCGCTGGGAATGTTTACTCGAAAAGAGAATAATGGTCAAAGAGGGTGCTGAGTTAACACCTCTTATCCTAAGTTAGATGCATTTCTGAAAAATCTTGACATATTGAAGCATTTTCATGAGATCACGAAACAGGCTTAACTCTGAGAAGAAGGCCACGTCTATGTCCGTAATTTGACAGGTGTCGACACATTTTAACAAAACGTGCAGTTACATAATTCTACACAGGGTTAAATTTACAGCTTTGTGCATAAATGCTTGCAACTCACTGACAATCTCCAAGCTTGCGTATGTCATCCAGGACCAGTGAGTGTACGCTGTCTGGAGAACAGCATGCAAAACAGTTCAAATGTGCAAAGTACTTCACTTTCAACACCCAGCCATTGTGCAGTTTCCGACGCAGAATGGGGCTGGAAAAGAAAAATTATAACTGAAGGATACTCTGCAATTTAGAAAAGTTATTGCTCTTCAAATTTATGATGATGGCACTTTTATTTATCTTATGAATCAGACAGTTACTTTAAGCATTGGGTCTTAATCAGAAAATTCAAGTTCCAGCTCAGAAGCTCACGTGTAAAATCTAGGTAAACAGTCAGTCCAGCTGCAGTTGAGTTGCAGGTGTCAGCTTTTGGATAATATATTAAAAAAAGGTTATGCCTACCCTCCCAGAAGGATATAAAGCATCTAATTGTTTTAGAGAAGATCATGGTAGCTTTCCCTGATGTCTTCACCAATATTATTGCCTCAAAATATAGCACAAAAGTAGATTTTCTGGTTGCTGTGTTATATGTAAGCTGACTTTTCCCAATTGACTCATGGGACCTGGGCTTCACTAGCTGGCCATTATCCATTGCCCATCCTCAGTTGCCCTTAAGTTGCCTTCTTGAGCCGCCACAATCTATGTACTGTCAGTTGACCCACAATGCCCTAAGGAAGGGAATTCCAGGATTTTGAACCAGCTCTAGTGAAGGAACAGTAATTTATTTCCAAATCAGGATGGTGATTGGCTTGGAGGGGAAATTGCAAGTGGTGGCATTGCCATGCATCTGCTGCCCTTGTCCTTCTGGATGGAAGGGATAACGGGTTTCGACAAAGCTGTCAAAGGATCATCGATGAATTTCTGCAGTGCATCTTGTAGATATGTTCCGCTGCTACTGAGCATCAATGGTCGAGGGACTGGATGCTT
Source organism: Rhincodon typus (assembly GCF_021869965.1). Classification (NCBI taxonomy): domain Eukaryota; kingdom Metazoa; phylum Chordata; class Chondrichthyes; order Orectolobiformes; family Rhincodontidae; genus Rhincodon; species Rhincodon typus. Next base: position 71,236,462 of record NC_063340.1, read on the forward strand.
GTGGATATGGTGCTAATCAAGTGGGCTGCTTTTTGCTGGGTGGTGTCAAGCTTCTTCAGTGTTGTTGGAGCTGCACCCACCCTGTCAAGTGGGGTGTATTCCAGCACACTGCTGATTTGTGCTTTGTAGATGGTGGACAGGCTTTGAGGAGTCAGGAGGTGTGTTATTCACCACAATATTCCTACCCTCTGACCTGCTCTTGTAGTCACTGTATTTATGTGGTGAGCCCAGTTGAGATTCTGCTCAATGGCAACCCCAAAGATGTTGCCAGCAGGGAATTCAGTGATGGTTCAGGGGTGGTGGTTAGATTGTCTCTCATTGGAGATGGCCATTGCCTGGCATTTGTGTGGTGTGAATGTTACTTGCCACTTGTCAGCTCAAGCCTGGATATTATCTGGATTTTGCTGCTTTTGAACATGGGCTCTGTCAGTAACTGAGGAATCACGAATGGTGCTGAACGTTGTGAGGTCATCAACAAACTTTCCCACTTCTGACCTTGTGATGAAGGGCAGGTCATTTATGCAGCAGCTGAAGATGGTTTGGCCAAGGACACTACCCTGAGGAACTCTGCAGAGATGCCAGGCTGTAATAAGGTAAGGAGCTGTGTGGCCCTAGCGGAACTCAAACTGGGCATCAGTGAGCAGATTGTTGCTGAGCAGGTGCTGTTTGATAGTTCTATTGATGACACATTCCATCACTTTAATGATGATTGAGTGTAGACTGGTAGTTGGCCGGGTTGAATTTGTCCTGTTTTTTGTGTACAGGACATACCTGGGCAATTTTCCACATTATTAGAATGATGCCACCGCTGTAACTGTGTTGGAAGAGATTGTCTCGGGGGTTGGGGGGCAAGTTCTGGAGCACAAATTTTAAGTACTATTGCTGGAATGTTGTCAGGGCCAATAGCCTTTGCGCTATCCTGTGCCCCCAACCTTGGTATCACGTGAAGTGAATCAAATTGACTGAAGACTAGTATCTGTAATTCTGGGGACCACTGGAGGTGGCCGAGGTGGGTCATCCACTTGGCACTTCTGGCTGAAGATTGCTGTGAATGCTTCATCCTTATGTTTTGTACTGTTGTCTTTGGCTCTTCCTTCATTGAAGATGGGGATAGTTGTGGAGCCTCCTCCTCCAGTGAGTTATTTAATTGTTTACCATCGTTCACTATTGGATGTGCCAGAGTAGGCCATTCAACTCCTCGAGCCCGTTTTACCATTCAATGAGATCATGGCTGATGTATGACGTAACTCTGTTCCTGCCTTTGGCCCATATCTTTTAAAAGCTTTACTTAAACAAAAATCTATCTCAGTTTAAAATTAATAATTGATCCAGCATGCCACGTGGAGAAGAGAGCTCCAAACATCTACTGCCCTTTCTCAGTCGAAGTGCTTCTTAGCATCATCCCTTAATGATGTGGCTCTTATTCTCAGATGATGCCATTAGTTCTAGAGTCCCCACACAGTGAAAATAATTTACCTTTATATAACCTGTATTTTCCTGTTAATATCTTGAAGTCTTTGAGCAAATCACACCTTAGCATTCTAAATTCTAGAGAAAACAAGCCTAATTTGTATAATCTCCCCTAATAATTTAACCCCTGAAGTCCAGGTATTATTCTTGTAAACCCATATTGTACTCGCTCCACAGCCAATATATCCTTCCTAAGGTCTGGTGCACAGATTTGCTCATTGTTAAGTCAAATGTGGTTTAACCAATGTTTAGTGTAACTGCAGCATAACTTCTGCAACCTTATGCTCCAGTCTTCTAGATATAAAGGGACCTGAGGAACAATTTTATCACACATAGGGTAGTGCGTCTATGGAATGAGCTGTCTCTGGAAGTGGCAGAGGCAAGTACAATTAAACATTTAAAAGTCATTTGTACAGCTATATGGATAGGAAATGGGACTCGTTCAGTTAAGGAAACCTGGTTGGCATAAGAACGAGTTAGGTCAAAGAGTCTGAGATAACAAGGTGTAGAGCTGGATGAACACAGCAGGCCAAGCAGCTTTAGAGGAGCAGAAAAGCTGACGTTGCGGGTCGAGACCCTTCTGGGATGGGCAAGAAATGCTGGCCAGCCAGCGATGCCCACATCCCACGAAATGAATTTTAAAAATGACTTTATGGCTTTATAAAGGCAAGCTTTCCGTGAGCTTTCTTGATTACTTTCTGCATCTGTTTGTGACATTTTAAAGATCTGTACACCTGAACCCCCAAGTCACTTTGGACAGCCACTGTATTTAATTTCATGCCATCTAGAAAGCACCTTGATCTATCCTTTCTCAGTCTAGAATGGAATATCTCCACCTGTTTACATTGAACTCCATCTGCCAGTTTTGTCCATTCACTTAGTCTATCAATATCCCTTTGAAATTTTATTCTATCATGTGCACTGCCTACAATGCCACCTAACTTTGTGTTATTAGCAAATTTGGATATATGACTTTCTATGCCTTTATCCAATTCATTAATAAATAATGTGACTAATTGAGGCCTTTGTACAGATCCTTATGGGACACCACAAGTCACGTCCTGCCAATTTGAGTACCTACCCATTATCCCTATTTTCTGTCACCTGCCACACAACCAATTTCCCAGCCATGTCAGTAATTTGCCCTTAATTCCATGGGCTTCTCCATTAGTTCACAATCTCTTGTGTGGTTAGGGTTAGGGTTAGGGTTTATCAAATGCCTTCTGGAAGCCCATGTACACAATATCCATTGACATTCACCTGTCCACTACTTCACTCATCTCTTCAAAACATTCAATAAGGTGTGTTAGGCATGAATCCATGCTGATAAGTTATGTCTTGTAACATGTATTTAAAATCAACACTTGAGATGTTGCAGTTAAAAAAAAAGTTTGACTTTTTCAGGGATTTAGCAATTGCCAGCAGCTAAACCACCATTTCAGACAAACAAAAACTATCTAAACACAAAATAAAAACCAAAAGAACTGCGGATGCTGTAAATCGGGAACAAAAACAAAGTTGCTGGAAAAGCTCAGCAGGTCTGGCAGCATCTGTGAAGGAGAAAACAGACTTAACGTTTCAGGTCCGGTGACCCTTCCTCAGAACTGATGGTGGCTGGGAAAATGTCAGTTTATATGCAGAAAATAGGGAGGTGGGTGGGGTAGGGAGTAAACGATAGATAGAGCCCAAAGAGAGAGAAAGACAGTTGGACAGACAAAGGAGTTGCTAACGATCAGGCTGGGAGGGTGAGTAGTTGTTAATGGGGACTGTTAGTGACTAACAACAGGGGGTGTGTAATGGCAGGCTATGTGGTAACAAGGCCTGGTGTGTGGGGTGGGAGGCTGGGACATGGGAGAGTTTAGGCCCTAAAATTATTGAACTCAATATTGAGTCCAGAGGGCTGTAGGGTCCCCAAGTGGAAAATGAGGTGTTGTTCCTCCAGCTTGCATTGGGCTTCACTGTAACACTGTAGCAAGCCAGAGACAGAGATGTTGGCCAGGGAGCAGGGTGGTGCATTGAAGTGGCAGACAACAGGTAGTTCAGGGTCTTTTTTGCGAGCAGAACGTAGATGTTCCGTGAAGCGATTGCCAAGTCTACACTTCGTTTCCGCAATGTCGAGGAGACCACATTATGAGCAGCGAATGCAGTAGACTAGATTCTGGGAAGTGCAGGTGAAGTGTTGCTTCACCTGGAAGGTATGTTTGGGCCCTTGGATACTGGGGAGGGAGGAGGTAAATGGGCAGGTGTTACACCTTTGCCGGTTACAGGGGAAGGTGCCGTAGGGCTGTGGGGCGGTGTTGGGGGTGAAGGAAGTGTGGACCAGGGTGTCCCAGAGGGAACACTCCCTGCAGAAGATGGACAAGGGAGGGGAGGGGAATATGTGTCCGGTGGTGGCATCTTGCTGGAGGTGGTGGAAATGGAGTCTGATGATCTTCGGGATGTGGATGCTGGTGGGATGGTAGGTGAGGATAAGGGGAACCCTATTGCTGTTTGCGGGAGGGAAGAGAAGGGGTGAGGGCAGAAGTGCGGGAGATGGGTCGGACCTGGTTGAGGGCCCTGTTGACAACGGAGCTGGGGAATCCTTGGTTGAGGAAGAAGGTGGACATTTCAGAGGCTCCCTTGTCGAAGTTGGCCTCATCTGAACATATGCGACGGAGACGGAGGAACTGAGAGAATGGGATGGAGTCTTTACAGGAAGTGGGATGTGAGGATGTATAGTCCAGGTAGCTGTGGGAGTCAGTGGGTTTGTAGTGGATATTAGTGGCCAGTCTATCCCCAGAAATGGAAACAGAAATGTCAAGGAAGGGAAGGGAGGAGTCAGAGATAGACCAGGTGAAAGTGACGGCATGGTGGAAATTGGAGGTGAAATTGATGAAGTTTTCCAATTCCAGACGAGAGAGGGAAGCAGCACTGATGATATCATCGATGTATCGGAGAAAGAGTTGTGGATGGGGGCCGGAATAGGACTGGAACAAGGAATGTTCCACGTACCCCACGAAGAGACAGGCATAACTAGGGCCCATGTGGGTACTCACGGCAACCCCTCTTATCTGAAGAAAATGAGAGAAGTTGAAAGAGAAGTTGTTGAGGGTGAGGACAAGCTCGGCCAAGCGGAGGAGGATGGTGGTGGGTGGGGATGGTTCCGATCTTTACTCCAGGAAGAAGCAGAGAGCCCTAAGACCCTCCTGGTGGGGAATGGATGTGTAAAGGGATTGCACATCCATGGTAAAGAGGAGGTGGCTCGAACCGGTAAACTGGAAGTTTTGAAACCGGCGTAAGGCGTCAGATGAATCATGGATGTATGTGGGTAGGGATTGGACCAGGGGGGAGAAGACTGAGTCAAGGTAGGAAGAGATGAGTTCTGTGAGGCATGAGCATGCTGAAACAATGGGTCTACCTGGACAGTCCTGTTTGTGGATTTTTGGCAGGAGGTAGAAACGAGCTGTGCGGGGTTGGGGGACTATTAGCTTGGAAGCGGAGGGGGCGAGATCACTGGATGAAATGAGATCCGTAACCGTAGTGGATACAATGGCCTGATGTGCCATGGTGGGGTCATGGTCCAGGGGAAGGTAGGAGGAGGTATCCGAGAGCTGGTGCTCAGCCTCTGCAAGGCAGAGGTCAGTACGCCAGACTACAACAGCACCACCCTTATCAGCAGGCTTGATGACAAAGTCAGGGTTAGATCTGAGTGCACGGAGTGCAGTCAGTTCGGAGGAAGATAGGTTGGGTTTGGTGAGAGGGGCAGTGAAATTGAGGTGACTAATGTCACGGCGACAGTTCTCAATGAAAAGATCGAATGCAGGTAAAAGACTGGAGGGAGGGGTCCAGGTGAAGGGAGAGTGTTGCAGTTGGGTAAAGGGGTCTGCGGGACGGGCTGTGGACTCTTGTCCAAGGACATGAGCATGGAGGCGAAGACAGCGGAAGAAGAGATCAGTGTCATGTCATGCCTGAAATTCGTTAAGGTGGGGACGCAGAGGAATAAAACTATCTAAATATATGTGACTACCTACCGACGAAGGAGACGTGGATCCAAGGCCTGGGATTGCAAAGCATCACTTTCCATGGATTTCTGGAAGTTGAGGTCATCACTTCCCACAATTATTCGATTCAAAAACCCAGCATCATCACCAATCAGCATGCAATCTTCATCTGTATACTCAGGCAGGTTTACCGTACAGATACAGAGCATAATGTTTTTCATAGGTTTAAGGGTCAAAAAATTAGTCTGTTGGAAAATGTAAATATCAGTTAAAAGCTGTTCAGTCAGTTTCTATATTTACTAGAGATGGAAAAGGACAATTTAGCATTTGACAAATGTGTTAATATATAACAATGAGAATTTTACATCTAAAAGGTACAAGGAGACAAAGTAGGCCAATAAGGACACACGTGGCGAATGAGTGGTACTTGACACATGGTCTATGTAGCAGAGTCTTGGACAGGCAAGTGAATTTCTGAAACAGATGAGATGATGCAGGGAAAGATGAGAGCAATGTTACAGAAGTGAATGCAGCCAATATTTCTGTTGAAAATGCCATGGGGCTGGAAACAAGGTGTCATGGTTATTTGTATGTGATCTGGTGTAGCTGAGAGACAATTGTCAGAAGGGAAACACAAACTAATGGTAATGGTAACAAAAATGATAGTCGGGAGGTGAGGGTAAGCGGTAAAGATTGTAACATCTGTTCTGGTAACATTAGACTATAAACTCCTTAGGCATTTTGGCCTGGTCTGCCCTTTAGGTAAAAGAAAATTACGTCTCATTCGACCCAAATTTGACACGCTCACAATCCACCAACTTATTCAGAGTGGGCCTCATATATTAGATGGACAGATGTTGATTACACAAATGTCAATTATGAGTATTGCAATATTGTTAGGATGTGATTTTTATCAGTTTTCTCCTGTTTCTTTATCATAACTTTAGTGGAAAACCACTGGAAATGCAGAAAATTAAGTAAACAGCATTTAAATACTGTTTTCAGGGTTTCTTCAGCCCCTCCATTAATGTTATGGCAGACAAGCTAAAGAAGCCTGCATAAATTCACTCCATGACTCCACTGCGTAACTAATTAGAAAAACATAGTTCATTGTTTGATATGGGTAAAGACTAAAGGCAATCTGTTAGCTAAGTGAAAGGTGATATCCTGAAATGTGCTGAAGTCTGCAAGAGATATTTAGATGATTACTTAATATCAACAATGCTCTTCACATCTGCCCAAGGTGGATACTGGTTCAGTTAGTAGGAAGGGTGTAATGGCCAAGGTTGGTGGGTAGGCAGCATAAATTGTTACAAACCCACTGTTTGTGGGTTTGTTGTAGTGTGGTGCTGTTGTAGTGTGGTGCACTGATCTTTACCTTGCAGAGGATCAAATCCAGCTCTTGGACACTTGCTCCTACCTCCCCCTGGACGATGATCCCACATCAGAACATCAAGCCATTGTTGCCAGGACTGTCACTGACCTCGTTACTTCCGGAGATCATCCCCTCACTGCCTCCAACCTTATAGTCTCCCAACCCCGGAAAGCCCCCTTCTACATCCTTCCCAAAATCCACAAACCAGACTGCCCCGGTAGGCCTAACACATCAGTCTGTTCCTGCCCCACTGAGCTCATTTCCTCCTACTTTGACTCCATCCTCTCTCCATTTGTCCAGACTGTGCCTACCTACATCCACGATTCCTCTGAAGTTCTCCACCATATTGACAATTTCCAGTTCCCTGGCCCTAACTGCCTCCTGTTCATCATGGATGTCCAATCCCTCTATACCTCCATTCCCCACCAGATGGCCTGAGAGCTCTCGGCTTCTTCCTTGACCAGAGCCCTGAACAATCCCCATTCACCACAAATCTCCTCTGCCTGGTTCAACTTTTCTCTCACTGAACAATTTCTGTTTTAATTCATCTCACTTCTGCCAAGTCAAAGGAGTGGCTATGGGTACCTGCATGGGTCCCAATGATGCCTGCCTCTTTATGAGGTATGTGGAACAACCCTTGCTCCAGTCCTTCACTGGCCCCTTCCCACAACTCTTTTTTCCGTACATTGATGATTGTTTCGGTGCTGCTTCATGCTCCTGCCAAGACCTTGAGAAATTTGTTCATTTTGCTTCCAATTTCCACCGCTCTATAACTTTCACATCGTCCATTTCTGAAACTTCTCTTCCTTTCCTTTCACCTTTCTGTCTCCATTTCGGGGAATAAACTGTCCACTACAAAGCCACTGACTCCCATGGCTACCTTCGCTACAGCTCCTCACATCCCACATCCTGTAAGGACTCCATCCCATTTTCCCAGTTCCTTCGCCCACGTCATATCTGATTGAATGAGACCACCTTCCAAAACAGCACTGCTGACATATCTTGCTTCTACCATTACCATGGTTTCCCACCCACTGTGGTTGTCAGGGGCCCTCAACTGCATCCTATCACCCGTGCTTCCACCCTTGTCCCTTCCCATCACTCACAATAGTGTGATCAGGTTCCCCTTGTCCTCACTTTTCATCCCACCAGCCTCTGCATTCAAAGGATCATTCTCCGTCATTTCAGGCAACTCCAGCAGAATGCATCCACCAAACACATCTTCCCTTCATTCCCCATGTCTGCACTTTGCAGGGATCATTCCCTCCGGGACACCCTAGTCCATTCATCAACCACGAAGCCCACCCCACTTCCTACAGTACCTTCCCATATAACCGCAGAAGGTGCAACACTTGCCCCTTCATCTCCTCCCTGCTCACCATCTAAGGGCCTAACCAGTCTATCCAAGTGAAGCAGCATTTAACCTGTACCTCCTCCAATCTTGTGTATTGTATTCGCTGCACCCAATGTGGAGAAACCAAACGCAGACTGGGTGACTGCTTTGCAGAACATCTCCAGTCTGTGCACAAGCATGACCCTGACCTTCCCATAGCCAGTCATTTTAACGCAGCGTCCTGCTCACATGCCCATGTGTCTGGCTTTGGCATGCTTTAGTGTTCCAGTGAATACCAGACCAAACTGGAAGAACATCATCTCATCTTCAGACTGGGCAATTTACAACCTTTTGGCCTTAATACTGAGTTCACTACCTTCAAATTGGGAACCAACTCCTAATCCATCTCTTTCTTTTAGCTTTACTTGTTACCCTCTCCGTCACCTGCCCTCTCTCCTCTCCCCCCATTCCAGTGTGACTGTCTGCTCATTCTAGTCTGGCAGTTAGACACACCATTTTTCTGCCGTTCTCACATTCTGATCACATAATCTGAACTATTAACATCCTTTCTCCCCCAGCAATCCAACCCTTCTCCCCCACTATAGCATAAATGCTGGTCCCTCCACACTTCACTTCAGCTCTGATGAAGAGTCATCTCGAAACGTTAGCTTGCTCTCTCTCCATTGATGCTGTCTGACCTGCTGTGATCTCTAGCATTTGTTTTTAGTACTGATTCCAGTATCTGCAGTAATTTGCTCCTAAATTGATATTATATTGTGGTGGGGCTATAAGGGGCTGTGGATGGGTAGAGAGCAAGAATTAACATGAATGGGCACTGAGTTGGCATGCGGGTTACAGGCATGGGTGGAGGAATGAGTTGGTATTGGAGTCACGAGGAAATCATGGGGATGGCATGGAGCGTCACTGAGGACAGGGGTGGTAGTTTGGAAATAGCAAGGGCTGGCCAGTCTCAAATTTAATAAAACAACTGGTTCAAATTTTGAGGGAACTGAGATGGACCTTTTAACCGAATCATCTCAGCATCTGGCTGCCCTTGTGTTTGCTTCTGATCTGCTCTCTCAGGATGACGCAACAGACTGGAGCCTGGACCTGAAATCCCCATTGCTGCAACGGTGAAGGATAATACTTGGGTATGAGGGGTATTTTTTATTGAAATTTCTTGACTACCACTACCCACTTCATTAGGGGAAATCTTGTCCCACATCAATAATAAGGTTCACTTTACAATGGAAATTAGTACTTGTAATGTCTATTTCCATGCTCTTTCCTGTATCAAATAATACTCCTACCAAGTATTTATTGAATTATATCTTCATTGTCTTAGCCTCAATAATCACATGTGAAAATGCATTCTATATTCTAATGAAGGTTCACGTGGGACAAAAAGATAATACCTTCCCAATGTTCCCAGTGTTCATTCCATGCTCATGCTCACTTGCTACAGATTCAGCAAGTGGAAATAAATTTTCACTATTTCTAAATTCAAATGTGTTAATGCTTCTGTTAGATATGCTCTTAACCTTCTCTGCTCCAGGAGGCACTACTTGTCAGATATGATCATAAATACGTCCTTTTATCAATAATATTACTGTGGTGAACCTAGGATACAATCCTGACTGGCTGCCACATCCTATCTTTATTACAATTTCTCTACAATTCATGATCCTTTCTTGTTTTTGTACTTAATGCCCTTGTGTCTATAAAAATAGAATTTCATTCGTCCCTTGAGCAGTCCTTATACTTCCAATCTTATAGTTAGATGTCTGTGCATCCATACATTTGGATCTTTTCAATCTTTTAGGCCACTGAGAATTTCTTTTTTGTTGGACTTACGGCTTTTCTCTGTCCTTTTGCTTAATATAAACCAGTGATATATTTCCTTGTCATATTATGTGCGTTAACAATGCCTGAAGAGCAGGAAAACATTCTACTATGAAGGAATTGGGCCAGAAAGTCATTCAGGTTTCCTCACAGCTTCATGAAATCCACTGAATTCCCATGAGCCTGATTTGTATATGTTTCCCATTTGCTGCACCGTCCATAGTTCTAAACTTGTAAAAGCTCTCTGGATAACCGGTTGAACTTTACATCATGAAATGTCTACCAAAGTTAGCTCAGGCAGATAGAAGTTTGCTGACACAAAACAGCCTTGAGATCCTGAACAAAGATTTCTGGAAAACTACTTTCTAAAGACATTTTTCTTCCAGTCTGTCCACAGATTCAGAGACTCGGCTCCCACAAGGTTAAACCAGCACCGTATGTTCAAAACACCATCACACACTCAACCACTTATCCATAATCAGGTTTTCTATGTGGCAGATAAAACCCTGAGGGTATCTAATTGTGTGTCATCTTTAATATGGGAGCTGAAGGAAGCAGTAAAAGATACTCGCTATAAGAGTAGGATGGATAGAATTAATAGCTCTACTTGTAGTTGGTACTAGTACATGCACATTGAGTCAAGACATGCCTTGTGTATTGTTTCCTCTAGGATTCTTCAAACAACTGAATACTCCATACAATGCGCAATACAATAAAGTTTACCTGGTTTTTAGTCTTTGGTTTATGATCCCAGATAACAATACTCGTTTCAGTAACAGCTACAACTCGTTTTAACTGGCTAAGGTAATCACAGCCAGTCAGTTGGGAAATATCCTACAAGAAAGTGAACAAACGAATAATATATCTACAAACAACCATGATCGAAAGTCAACAAATCACAATGATTACTCATTTGTCACCACAGAACACAATCTTTTTTTCCTAAATTAATCAGAATTCAAAAAAAAAACACTTTTTGGACAAGCTAATCTGAAAATAACCAACAGCATAATTATTATTTAAGTGCTCAATGAATTGAAATCCAGATGTTCAACCTTGCTTCAGCAGTAACACTCTTGGCTCAGAGTCAGGTTGTTGTCATAAAAAGTAAAAACTGATGTTCTGACCTGCTCAGTTGGATATAAACCTATGATATTCAATGAAGAGGAGGGGAGATCAGCCAACTCAGCCCTCAAGCAACACTAATGAAAGAGTTGTTATTAGCATAAAAGCATTAATGGGACCTTGCCATGTACAAATTTGCTGGTGCCATTGCATCGCTAAACTGTGGATGCTTCCAAACAGCAGGCGAGTCCCAGATGGGCAGAGGAAGCACTTCACAAATACCCTTAAGGTTTCACTGGTGAAGTGTGGCATTTCCACAGACATCTGGGAATCACTGACCCAAGACCATCCAAAGTGGGAGAAGGAGCATCTGGGAAGGCGTCGAGCACCTCAAGACTTGCCATTGGGAAAACATGGAAGCCAGGCAAAAACAGCAAAAGGAGCACACTACCACATCAACGCCCCACTCACCCCTTCCTGTGACCACCACAAACCTCAAGTGTAACATAGCCTTTTCTAGCTTTGTCAGTCTGTATAGCCACCTACAGACTCGCCCAGACAGTAGAAGAGATTTGTCCTTGACTGAGAGGGACCGTCGATGATGATGATGAAACTGTGGATGTCCAACAGTGCATCTGGCTGCAAGGTACTAAATTGGGCTTACTTCTCAATAAATACCACCAGTGCACAGCATCTCCAATGATAGATCTTATCTCTGTCATGGACCTTTAGCCACAAGTTCCTTCCTCCTGCTCTTGCTGCCCCTCAAGAGACAGAATCTCTGATAGGAGGAGCATCTCCTTTGTTATTGGAGGAGCAGTTATGGGGCCAGTTCCCCAGTATAGGGATTTTAACCAGGTCGGAGCCACTCTGGAGTTGTGGTGGTGATGGGATGGGGGGGAGGGGGATTTGTGGGGGAATGTGATTCAACGTGCTGGAGAGAAATGACTGCCCGTTGCTGCTGGACCTGTCTTTCAGGCAGGGAGTTGGGCTTTGTTGGAGGCGGGGACATGGTGAAATGGTGCTGGGAGCCAGGAGCTTTGGGAGTTTGGGTTCAGGGAGGCAGTGTGTACCGCATATGAGTTTCAGTCGGCTCAGGGAGGGTGTGTCCAGTTTGTCCAAGATCTAAGCTGTCGGCAATGGAGTCTGCATGTGTTTGGCACAAGTTTCAGCTAGTCAGGATTGGACGTGTTGGATTTTTGGAACTGCTGGCAATAATCCACCTGATGCTGCTTTGACATTGCTTTTGAGACTCAAGTGAATGCATTATTTGATTTGTCTTCTACCTCCGGCAAATGAGCATTGACAAACTTGAAGATTGAGCATTGAATATGTAGGGCATGGCTACAATCACACTGCATCTTGGGTATCCATCTACAACTTTCTCTTATGTTCTTTTTGAACTGTAACTTAAAATTGGCATTTATTCCTTTTTTATAATTTAAATGATAATTTACTCTCATCATTGGTTACATCTTCACAGTTGATATGAGCCTCCGTATACCACAGAAACAAATTCAGAAATTGCTGGAAAAGCTCAGCAGATCTGGCAGCATCCGTGGAGAGAAATCAGAGATAATGTTTCAGGTTGAGTGACCCTTCCTAACCAGGGGTGGGACAGGCATTGTCAGGACCTGGAGGGAAGGGGTGGTGTTGGTTACAGGGAGAGGGGAGCATCATATCCCAGGGACGGGGAATCTTGGATCCTGGGGAAGAAGTTTATGGCAGTTGTCATGGCAGGGTTGGGTGGGCAGAGTGAGAGAAATGTCATACCCACGAGGGAGAATGCGGTTTTCATTTCATAGAGATGGAGTATGTGTTTGATCAGGGTCCAGGGGTGCAAGAGGTCTGGCAGAGGTATAGTTGTAGGTAAGTGTGTGGTTAAGTTGGGGGTCAATTTAATAGCTACCCAGGAATTCGACTAAGTTTTAGTTTTTTTTAACTTCTCTTAAGCTAGCATGGTGGCTCAGTGGTTAGCACTGCTGCCTCACAGTTCCAGGGATCCAGGTTTGATCCAACCCTCAGGTGACTATCTATGTGGAGTTTGTACACTGCCTCTTGTCTTCTTGGGTTTCCTCCAGGTGCTCTGGATTCTTCTCACAGTGCAAAGATGTGCAGGTTAGGTATATAGGCAATGCCAAATTGACCATAGTGTCCAGAGATGTGCAACGTAGGTGGGTTAGCCATGTGGGGTTACAGGGATAGGATAAGGGGGCTTGGGTTGGGGCTGGGTCTGGGTAGGATGATCTTCAGAGGATCAGCATGGACTCGATGGGCTGAACGGCCTGTTCCCATACCGTAGTGATTCTATGATTCTTTGAAAAGTCTTTACCTATGAATTCTCCAATTTGGATGGATACTTTCAGAGGGCTCCAAGTTCAGGGATTTAGCCTAGTGGAATTTTTAATTTCCCAGGCAATTCTCTTGGAGCCTGCTACATTGGGGATTCCATAGAGTCCCGATGCATAACTCTCATTTATATCGTAGAAACAGATGTACGTCACTGGAAAATCTGGGTCCATATCTACACAATGGATAATTTTGATTCAAATAAAATGAACATTAAAGTTTGTGACAAAAACAGAGTGCTAGAGAAACACAGCAGATCTGGCAGCATTTACACAGGAAAATAAACAGAGAACTGCTCTGATGAAGATGACTGGACACGAAATGTTAACTCAGTTTTCTCTCTACAGGTGCTGCCCGTCCTGCTGTGTTTCTCCAGCACTTGTTTTTGTTTCTGATTTCCAGCGTTTGCAGTTCTTTGCGTTTATTAAAACCTGTAGTTAGCAACAGTCATATGTTAGGTTTTCTGTCCAAGACACAGTAGGTACTCCAGCATATATCCACCAACTGCATATATGGCAGAGATAGTAGGAACTCTGCTCCTATGATGCTGCTTGGCCTGCTGTGTTCATCCAGCCCTGCACCGTGTTGCATATATGGCAGTCACATTTCACTTCAATGGAAACATAGGATACTCACACCAATGTCACTGAACGATTGAAGCTTCATCTGGAAAAAAAATGTAAATAGCAATGAAAACTCAAACTAATTAGCTACAAAGAATCAGAAAAGCACATTTCTAAATAAGATATTTGCATATCCAAGGAAATATAGATCAGTCAGCTTAATACTGTTACTAGAAAAAAATAATAGATTCTGTACTAAAGGAAGAAATTGAGAAACATTTTGAAATTAAAGGATAATAATGACATGAATATCAGACAGTGGTCTTGCTTGACCACTGAGTCTTTGAAGAGGTAACAGAGAGTGAACAATGGCAATGCAATAGAAATTGTATACCTAGATTTCCAAAAGGCCCTGATAAGATGTCACATAATGGATTAATGAACAATATGGGAGTATGTAGTGTCATGGAACAAGCAGCAAAATGAATAGGCAGATGCCTTCAAAACAGAAAGTGGGTAATAGTGATAAAGGATAACTATTCCGAGTGGCAGAAAGTGGAAAGTAGTGTTCCATGTGGATCAGCATTGTTCAGTAATATCACCACTAATGTTCATAATCTGCTTGGCTTTGTACTTTGAACTCAAATATACAGTTTTTAAACTTACAAATAAAACAGGATGACATAGATTGGGACTTGAAATTTGAAGGGATCATGCCAATTGGTAGGGACAGGAAGCCAGTAAAAGATGGATGGATGGTTCTGATAAGTATTGATGGTATTAGCACAGTGGAGACAGAGGCTTAAGTTCATAGAAATCAGGATGTAGAGCGGTTTGGGTGGAAATGTGAAATGTTAAAGGCAGAAGACATTTGTGGGAGTAGGGTGCCGGCCCCATAACAATAACCATATGGCAGGATGAAGTACAAATAAAGAAATAGTGGGAGCTTGTCAGAAAGATATGATGATAATCTTGGGGAATTTTAATTTACATATAGACTGAGAAACATCATATGGACAAATGTAACCTAAATGAAGAGCTCAGAATCTCACACAGAAACTATGGGCTGAATAGCCTCTTTCTGTGCCATAACCTTTCTATGGTTCTAATGCGCTAGGCATAGTTTCATAAAATAGCATGTTTGGAGCCAACCAGGGAACTGGCTATTTTACATGCAGTATTGTGTAAAGAGAAAGGGTTAATTAATAATCCCATAGTGAAGATGCTCTTATTTCAAGCACTCATAATATAATTGAATTTTATGTTTAGCTTGAGGGAGAGAAGAGTGGGTCTAAACTAGTCCAATAGTACTACAGTACAGAAAGGGGCTATTTGGCACATTGGGTCTGCACCAACCCTCTGAACAGCATCCCATCCATCCTTTCCCTCTAACACCACATTTTCCATAGTTAACCCACTAAGCCTGCACACTATGGGGCAATTTAGCCTGGCCAATCCACCTAGCCTGCACATCTTTGGACTGTGGGAGGAAACTGGAGCACCCGGAGGAAATCCACGCAGGGAACATGCAAACTCCACACAGAGAGTTGTCCAAGGCTGGAATAGAGACAGCCATGCTAACCACTGTTTCACCAGGCAATCCAGGTTAATTGGGTTAAAGCTTCATTAAATAGAGGCTTCAAATAGTGTACCAGAGGATTTGCTGCCGGGTGCCTTGCTGTTTATGGTGTACGTTAATGGTCTATATCTGAATGTTGGCAGTTTGTTCAGTTAGTTTGCATATGTTACAAAAAATGGTGGTGTAGTAAATAGCAAGGAGGAACGCTTCAGATTACAGAACAATATAGATGAACTGGTCAGATGGGCAGAATAATGGCAAATAGAATTTAATCCTAAAGAGTGTGAGATCATGCATTTTGTAAGGAAGTGAGTATACAATGAATGGTAGGATCCTAGGAAGTACAGATGCTCAGAGACATCTTGAAGGGCTTGTCTGTGGATACCTGAAGATAACAGACAGGTGTATAAGTTGGTTTAGAACGCATTTAGAAACATAGAAACATGGAAGATAGGGGCAGGAGGAGGCCATTTGGCCCTTTGAGCCTGTTCTGCCATTCATCATGATCATGACTGATCGCCCAACTCAATAGCCTAATCCTGCTTTCTCCCCATAACCTTTGATCCCATTCGCCCCAATGCTATATCTAGCCACCTCTTCAATACGTTCAATGTTTTTGTGTCAACTACTTCCTGTGGTAATAAATTCCACAGGTTCACCACTCTTTGGGTTAAGAAATGTCTCCTCACCTCCGTCTTAAATGGTCTACTCCAAATCCTCAGACTGTGATGCCTAGTTCTGGACACACCCACCAACAGGAACATCCTCCTTGCTTCTACCCCGTTTAGTCCTGTTAGAATTTTATAAGTCTCTACGTGACCCCCATTCATTCATCTGAACTCCAGCGAAAACAATCCTAACCTAGTCAATCTTTCCTCATACGTCAGTCCCACCATCCCCGGAATCAGCTTGGTAAACCTTCGCTGCACTCCCTCGAGAGCAAGAGCATCCGTCCTCAGAAAACGAGATCAAAACTGCACACAATATTCTAGATGTTGCCTCACCAAGGCCCTTTATAACTGCAACAACACATCCCTGCTCCTATACTTGAAACCTCTTGCAATGAAGGCCAACATACCTTCTTTACTGCCTGCTATACCAGTGATTTGTGCACAACAACACTCAGGTCCCGCTGCACATTCCCCTCTCCCAATTCACAGCCATTCAGGTAGTAATCTGCCTTCTTGTTTTTGCTTCCGAAGTGAATTATCTCACATTTATCCAAATTATGCTGCATCTGCCACTGATTTTTCCACTTCCCAACCTGTCCAGATCATGCTGAAGGATCTCTGCATCCTCGTCACAGTTCATCCTCCCACACAACTTGGTATCATTTGAAAACTTTTAGATGTTACATTTTGTTTCCTTATACAAAACATTAATATATATTGTGAATAGCTGGAGTCCCAGCACCAATCCATGTGGCACCCTACTAGTTACTGCCTGCCAATTTGAAAAGGACCCATTAATTCCCACTCTTTGCTTCCTCTCTGTTTTCTATCCAACTCAATACGCATCCTCCAATCCCATGCGCTTTAATATTGCACAATAATCTCTTTGAGGGACTTTGTCAAACATTTTCTGAAAGTCCAAATATACCATATCAACTGGCTTCCCCTTGTCAACTCTGCTGGTTATATCTTCATAGAATTCCAATAGATTTGTCAAACATGATTTCCTCTCATAAATCCATGCTGACTCTGTCTGATCTTGCCACTGCTTTCTAAATGCTCTGCTATAAAGTCATTGATAATGGATTCGAGAATTTTCCCCACTACCTGTTTTCTCTATACCTCCCTTTTTGAATATTGGAGTGACATTAGCTACTCTCCCATCTTGAGGAACTGTTCCAGAGTCTATAGAATCCTGGAAAATGATCATCAATGCATCCATTATTTCTAGAGCCACTTCCTTAAGTACTCTGGGATGTAGATTATCAGGCCATGGGGATTTGTCCGCTTTCAATCCCATCAATTTTCCCAGCACCATTTCTCTACTAGTATTGATATGGGATATGGGATAATTGACTTTATTAGTTGAGGTATTGAACACAACAGCAAGGAATTTTCTTCACCAAACTTTCAGAAGGATGTGATTGCACTAGAGAGGGTGCAGAAGAGTCTCACCAGGATCTAGGCTGGAGAGTTTCAGCTTTGAAGAGAGACTAAATAGGTTGGGTTTTCTTTTCTTAGAGCTGAGGAGGAAACCCAACAGAAATATACAAAATAAAGATAGATATTATGGTAGACAGTAAAGGGATCAATAACAAGATGGCACAGACAAAGCTAAGAGCTTAAGAGGATTTAAGGAAGACTTCTTTTTCCACACAGAAAGTGGCGGATATTTAGAACTCATTGTCTGAAAGGGTGATAAAGGTGGGAACAATTACAACATTTAAGAAGCACTTAGATGCTCACTTGAAATGCCAAAGGTTATATGCCAAGTGTGGAAAATGGGACAAGAATAGATAGATGCTTGATGATCGGCTCAGAGGGAAGAAACAAAAAAAAATTCATGGGGAGAACACAACATCCATGAGTAACTAGAAATGTTAAAGATCGTAACAAGCTCAAGAAAATGCATGGATTATGCAAAGATGGTGGCAAGTCAGAAGACTAGTCAGAATAGAAAAAGAGCAAAGAATAAGAAAAAGATTAATAAGGAGGAAAAAAATAAGAGTTTGAAATAAAGTTGCTAGTAATATAAAAGTAGATAGTGTTTTACAGATACTTAAAAAAAGTTGACAAAGTGAGCATTGGTCCTATGGAAAATGAGTCCGAGGAATTAATAGAAAATAAGGATATGGCTTATAAATTGCATAGGTAATTTACATCAAAAGAAAGACAGAAATTCTGGAGGAACTCAATAGGTCTGGCAGTATCTGTGGAAAAAGAAACTGAGTGAGTGTTTTGAGTTCTATATGACTCTTCTTCAGAACAGTTCAGAAACTTAAAATGATCAGTATCACCAGAAAAAAAACTGGAAAATCTAATGGAGCTGAAGGCTGGCGAATCACCTGTGCAATGTAACAATCTGTGTTTTGAGGAGTGCGATATTAGCATGTATCAAGGTTTGGTTGATTAACAGGAAGCAGTGTTGAGATAAATGGATAATTTTCAGGATAGAAAGCTATAACTAGTGGAGTATCACAGGAATCAAAGATGGGGTCTGAACAATTTGTGATCTACACTCATGCTTTGGACAGAGAGAACAACTTTTTTGTAGCCAAATTTGATGATGATACAATGACAGAGAACAAGCAAGCTGTGAAGAGGATACAGAGAGGAAAGGGATATACATAGGTTCAGCGATTGGGGAAAAAAATTGGCAGAATAAATAAAATGTGAAAAAAAATTGAGGTGTTCATTTTGGCAGGAAGCATTAAAATGAAGAATATTAATTAAATCATGGAGCACTGCAGAGGTAATTGGTTGTATTTGTACATGAATATTTTTTATTCATTCACAGAATGTGGACATTGCTGATTAGGCTAGCATTTATTGCCCATCCCTTATTGCTGTTGGTCTAGAGTCATATCTAGGCCAAGATAGGTAAACATGGCAGTTTCCTTCACTAGAGGATATTAGTGAACCAGATAGGTTTTTCCCAACAATTGACAATGGATTCGCGGTCATCATTAGACTTTTAATTCCAAATTTTTATTGCATTCAAGTTCCACCATCTGCTATGGCGGGATGTGAACTCAGGTCCCCAGAAATTGCAAAAATATGTGAATGGAATGTTAGTTTTTATTGCAAGTGAATTGCAGTATAAATGCTGTGAAGTCTTGCTACAACTTTACAGGCTACTGAAGGAGATAACATATAGTTTTATGTCATTGGGCATATTCAAAGCTGAGTTAAACAGATATTTGATTGACAAGGGAGTTTGGGGTTATTTGGGTGGTAAAGTGGAGGTAAGTCACAATCAGTTTGGCCATGATCTCCTTGAATGATGGAGCAAGCTCAAGGTGCTGAATGGCTAACTCCTGATCCTATTTTTTGTGTTGTTAACCTTTATGTTCATACGAGGGAAAAGGGAAAAGAGGTTGTGCTGATAGAATGAGATGTAAAAGGATAGGAGGACACTCAAGTGCAGCATAAATGCTGGCATGGACAGAAAAGGTCAAATAGTTATGTACTATACATTCTATGTAATTCAATTAAATCAACTACTGGATAGATTTTCCAATAATTGTGGCTAAAAATAGACCAATTCAGCTACCTTGTCTTATTAGCAGCATGTTGCATATAAAGCAGTGGTAGCATTCTGACAAATTATTTCTATGTTGAAGTTAATATGACGTGTGAAATGCACTTGCAATTACATAATAGAAATGCTGTAGGTAGGTTCTGCCAACAGAAAACAGGCAAGAGTAAGGGATCCAGGAAATGCCACAGAAGACAGGATGAGGAATTAATGGATTCTAACAGTTTAATTGTTAAACTTTGGGTTCAAATTCCACTGAACAACTATTTTAAGCACACTGGTTAAAGTGCTGCCACAGGAATGTTACCTGACGTGTTGATTAGCGAGCTAAGAATATTATTCAAAAGAATTTTTAATGAAGTAATTAAAAATAGTTCTTCCAAATTCAGTTGGATCGTACAGAACATTAAAAAGAGCCAAATGCTTAATGGTTTAGTACAAAATGCTGTGTTAGAAACTATTATTAAAAACAAAAGCATTCATATTTTCAGTATCAAAGAAGTTTCTGCATCTTTTAACAAAATTAATGTAGCTGGGGAAATAAATATAGAGAAAAAGGAAAGCTAATTCTCTCAACTGATTCATCCTATCAGTTCTGTCCCTTATCTGTCTTCCAGAACAATTATCATATTCGTCTGACCAACATGCTGAAATCACACAGGAATATAAAATAATTATGTTTGTAGAGAATGGTGAACAAATTAGTTGCAAACACATACGCAATAGGAAAAAAATATAAAATGGTTATAAAAGTTCAATGAGGTAATGATAAGTTATAAATAATAATGAAAACATCTATTTGAACATCAGTATCAATATCAATATTTATTTCACTAAGGCTGACAGGTATATGTGTCACACCTCAAAAGATAAGTTTTATTTTTTAATTGTTTTATTGAAAAAATTCCAATATCTGTTTCAAATTTACCATTTACTAGTTTGTATCTTTGAGACTGAATTCTTGCAAATACAACATTTGCAGGATCAAAAATTGCACTTGAGGCACAAAATCTTGAAGATCTGCCCTGGACCTGGCGCTGATTTTTTCTCCAGTGGAATGAATAGTGCAATAGCAACAGGTTCTAATTTATACATCCAAGGTTGATGGAGGCAACTGCATATGTTAAAGTGCAATTGCTTTTAGTCATATTCATGTTTTTCTAGTGGGATATCCAAAACATGGTTTGTGGATGGTAGACCTAGTAGGAGAAGATCAAAATTTGTTGGTGTTCTTTGGTGAGATAATATACTCTTTTGAAAAAGTAAGGTACCATTTTGGATCTGATCCCAGGAAACTTCTTCAAGAGGTCAAATGCTCTTGGAAGAGGCAAGGTACCCTTTTGGAAAGTTCAGTTGCTCTTTGGGATTGTTAAATGCAGACATGAACTCTCTAGAGCTGTCAAAGGAACCTGTCAAAGGGAGCTTTCAAGGCAATCATATCTTCTGGCATTTAAAAATTTAGAAAAAGAACACTGTTTGCAGTGTTGTTTAAAATAAGACTTGTTATTTTTATACTGTCTGTTGACATAAGCCTGAGAGCTTAGCTCTGCATGACTGTTGTTACAAGCTATCATTGCCACAGTTGAACATTTGGAAATTCACATTTGATTGACAACTCCAAATGTGTTCAAATTATTGTTCTTATGGGCACTGAGTATTGAAAGGAAGTTAAATATAATGAACTACTTTTTAATCATTGAGAGATTTTCTTTTAAGATAATGGCTACATCAATGAACTAAAAATTACATTTAATCTCAGCATAGATCCAAAGTTCTGCCCATGGTAGATACTGTTGAATATGGGAAGAGAGCCAGATATACATTGGAATAATCAAGCCTAAAAGCAAAACTGAAAAAAAAACTGTTGTTGTGGGCCTTAGCGGAAGATAAGCCGAGGCAGTGGCAGACATGGGAAATATAACAGAGATGGAATATGTCTTCATTCATCCACAGGATGTGAGCATTGCTGGCAAGGCCAATCACTAACTGGCGAGCTACATTCTTGACTGCTGCAGTCCTTGGAAGGGATAGGTGCATTCGCAGTGCTGTTAGGAAAGGAAATTCAGGATTTTGACCCAATGACAATGAAGGAACAGTAATATAGTTTCACATCAGAATGGTATGTGGCTTGAGGGGAACTTGCAGATTGTGGTGTTCCCATGCTACTCTTGTCTGTCATAGAGGTAGAGACCACAGATTTGTAAGATGTTATTAAAGGAGCTTCGGTGAGTTGTTGTTGTGCATCTTACAAATGATACACACTGCTGCCACTTTTTGGTGGTACTGTAGGTGAATGTTGAAGGTGTTAGATGTTGTGCCACATCTAACCAGGCTGCTTTCTCTTGGATGATGTCAAATTCGTAAGTGTTGTTGAAGTTGCACCCATCCTGGAAAGTGCAGAATATTCCTCCACATTCCTGACTTGTGCCTTGTAGATGATGGACAGGCACTGGGGAGAAGAGGTTAATTTCTTGCTGAAAAATGCCTAGGTTCTGACCTGCTCTGTAGCTAGTGCAGTTCTGATTGTGATCAATGGTAATCCCCAGGATGTTGATTGTGGGAATTCAGGATGGTAGTGCCAATGAATGTCAAGGGAATGATGGTTGCATTCTCTTTTGTTGAACAGGCTCAGCACTTGTGTGGCACAAATATTGCTTATTAGTCCAAGCTGAATATTGTGCAGGTCTGTGTTCCACATTATTGCGAACTGCTCAGCATGTGAGGAATGTTACTGATCTAGGTAATCTTGGTGGGTTGGATGTAAGGTTCAAAGCTCATCTCAGAGTCAAATGCAATGCAAAGATTGCAAATAATCTGGCTTAGACTCAGATGGTTGCCAGTGAAGCAAATGTCTAGGGAATCGAGTTATTGTGGGACAACTGGAAATGGCGTTGCTATTCCTCACATTTAATCGCAATATATTTGGACTTTATCGAGAAGTCAATGTTGGACAAACAGTCTGTAAATTTAGAGACAGTGGACTGTTGAATGAGGTAATGGTGAAATAATGCTGAGTGTTACCTGCATATATGTGGCAAGTGTCACTATATTCAAATTTTGTCACCGAAGGTCAGCATGTTGATGAGAAATAAGAAGGACCCAACAATAGATCTATGGGGATAAGGTTGAGAAAGAAGCATTGCAGATGATTCTCTATTTGAAACTGGATAAGCAAGAATGAAACCACCTGAATACAATTCTACTTAGCTTGACAAACAATGGAGAAATGGGAGATCTTGTGCTGCAAATCCTGAACTGAGAGACCTGAGTTCAAGTCCCACCTGCTCCAGAAATGTGTAAAAGCATCTCTGAACAGGTTGAATAGGGAAAAAAAAGGTTAAATTTTTTAAAAATGGAGAAGTGGGAGCTCATGTGGTGCAGTGATAGTGTCGCTACTCCTGGACTGAGAGACCCAGGTCCAAGTCCCACCTGCTCCAAAGGTGTGTAATTACACCCCTGAACATGTTGATTAGAAAAATAGGTTAAGTTTAAGGAAAACACAATGAGGAAGAGGATACAGTCATATAATCATAGAGTAATCCACCATGGAAACAGGCCCTTCAGCCCAAACTGGTCCATGCTGACCATGGTGCACTCTCAGCTAGTTCCAATTGCCCACATTTGGTCCATATCCCTCTAAATCCTTCCCATCCATGTACCTATCCAAATGTCTTTTAAAAGTTTTGCTTTTGTATCTGCCTCAACCACTTCCTCTGGCAGACCATTCCATATATGCACCACTCTCTGCGTGAAGAAGTTGCCCCTCAGGTCTTTCTTAAATCTTTCCCTTCTCATCTTAAACCTACACCCTCTGGTTTTCAGTTCCCCATCCCTGGGAAAAACACTATATGCATTCATCATGTCTGTGGCCCTCATGATTTAATGCACCTCAGTAAGGTCACCCCTCATTCTCCTACGTTCCAAGGAATAAAGGATGTTATGGTGAACTGTGCCAAAGATATTATTTTACATAGGATAGATGTGAGACTAATGGATGTCCAGTTGTCTGGGTTTGTTTTATACTTTTTTTAATTACAGTACCACTTTGGCCTGTTTCTAATCTAGTCATATCTCCGAAATCGACTCCTTACATGTGATTGTCAGTTGGTCATAAACTATCCTATTCTTTCTCAGTATCCCAGGATATATATGGTTGATTCCAAGTAATTGTTATGAGTCCATTAGGACTGTCTAGATCTTTCATTTTATTTGTATTGATTGGCTTAATGTCTGATCCATGTGCTTTATAAATAGTACTTAATAAGTTGGATTATTAAGCTTAACAAGCAGTAACATTGATTGAATCGCCACAACTGGTTACTCCAGTACTAAATATTACAGAAAATTCCCCTTTCTTGAGGTGAAGGTGATTTCTTAGAGGCTAAGGCCATTACTTCCAACAGATAGAATCACTTAAAAGTGATTCACGTATTTTCCTAAAATTATGAAATGAATATTAATAATGTGAACAGATGGTGCATCATTACAGATTTAATGTGTGAGTTGATAAATACTGAATCATATACTAATGGAAAATATGCAATTAAAGACACTGATGTGTATAAATACTGGAAGTCACACTAACAACAGAATATGCAGTTCTATCAGAATGTGAAAGATTCAATAAGTGAAAATTACACATAAATCATCAAGTCTTGACTAGTTTTATGACACAAGTGATATGTTAAACACATTCTGGAACATACTGTCAAGTACTGGGCTAAATAATAAGAATGTGCAAATAGACATCACTTTTATTTTAATGTACTGATTAATGAAAAGTTCATTCATATTCTTGCAAAAAAGTTTCTTTTTAATCACTTAGGCCCTTTGTTCTGCTTAATCATTTTTAAACAACAAAAATTCCAGCACAAAAGATACTCCAGGCCTGCTGTTGTGAGAACACGCCTCAGAATTAACCTCAAGATTGATAACTAATAACATTCCAATGATACTGTAGAAAACACACCAAAACTCACACCTGGAGAAAAAAAAGTCACTGAAGTCTTTTGTTAAAAGTCTTATTGAAAATATCATTATGTCCCAAAACATGCACTCATGCTGTTTTAAAAGGAAAATGATCGCTTCCTTAGAGTTCAGCCTATAACTTTATAAATATCCTTAGGATGAAGTGAATGATGCTGGGATCAGCATTTATTGGCTATTATTGGCATATGCTGCACTTTCTACTTGAACCACTGTAGTCAGTTTACTAAGGTGCTCCTGCAATGCACTTAGAAAGAAGTTCCTGGAATCTGATGCTGCAACAATGAAGGTACAGTAATATATAACCAAGAAAATGATATGGTTTTACAGAAACACAATGACTTCAGAATTGGCTGGGTTGTGTTTTCTCAAAAGGCAGCATATAAACATACACACTACTACCCAATTTGTTTCTCAGTTAGAAAATGTTTTACCCAAGTGAGTGTTTATCAGTAAAATAACACGGATACATTTGATCAACAGGACAAAGTCAATGCACCCCAATCAAATGATTTTTCGTCCTATTATACTATGATTTTAATTTAAAGTTCAATCTCCAATTTTAATCGCTCCAGCATTGGTCACCATGCTTTCAGTTACATTGGTCACAATGTCTGGAACACTCTCCCTACCCCTTTCTGCCTCTATCTCTCTTCCTTCCTTTAAGACACACTATTAAAGATACCTCTTTGATCAAGATTTTGATCAACTGATCTGCTGTCTCCTGATGGAACTCAGTGTCGTACATTGTTTTATAATATTCCTTTGAAGCACTCGGAGATGTTTTATAATGTTAAAGGTGCAATATAAATACATTGTTATTGTTGTTGATGATATGGATGATTACTGATTGTATGCATTTAAGTTTTTAAGTAAATAATTTTTTAAAAGTTTACATTTGTATTCCACTAGCTTTGCCAGAAATCTTAAGATACTTGAATATGCAATTTAAAAAAAAATTATGATTCTCATACTTACCTGGCTGTTATAAAGTAGAATTATCCCCTTTAATGTAGCTACTAACACTTGATCAAGATGGGGCACATTAACCACACAGTGAATATGATCATGTCTCCTTTTTTCCTCTGTCATAATAAAACAACAAATTTAAATAAGAATAATTCACAAAAAAATTCCATTTTCCCCATTTTATCGAGAAATATCTATTAATGACTTTTATTATTTAGTGAATTTAATTAGTGAGCTTTTGCAAATGATTTACTGTCATGAAAGTAGTAATGTTAAGTGTTTTAATGAGTTTGACTAATGCTTAGTCGTAGGTAGGAGTGCTAGATTCTGATCTTTTGGCCTGAGTTTGTGTCTGGTGGTAATGTCACCTCCATTCACACTTACACTTTGGGGCCTTGGGTTGGGATGTGGCGAACAGTGCAGTAGGGGGATGTTGTTGTGATGTGCTCCCCAACATCCAGAGCAAACCGTCCAGCTTTCAAACCAAGTGTTTATCAGAGATACAAGATTCTCACTAGGGAGTGGCATGTGGCCTGTCTGCACAAATTAACATCTTTATGGTGTTATCTCACCTCACTGATATGTAGTTTTCCCAATCTCCCACCCACTGGATAGAAACTGGATGCTGACAATTCCTAACATGAAAGCCAGAGCGGTTAACTTGCTGCTTGCTTCTCCAGGTCTCCATCTCAGTCACCAACATCTCAGGGCACCCTCCATGTCCAGCACCCACATGCAAACCCGTGTCCACCTGGGCCTCCAGGTCCCCATCAGCAAAGCAGGGTGCACCTTTCCCTTTGTTGTGCAGAGTAGCTGCAGACTGCCAGTGCTTGACTGGGTGCAAGATTGGGCTTCAAAGATGGTATTCAAAGAGGAAACCTGGCTGTGGTCAGCAGTGCCACCTGCAGGGAGTGGGAGAATATGATGAGAGGGATATCATTAGGTTGTGGTGCATAGTTAATGAGGTGAGTTTGAGAAGGTAGCATGAGTAAACACGTTAGTGTGAGTGGGGAGGAAAGCCTCCATGAAACTTAACAAAATTGGCACTTAGAATCATAGAATCCATATAATGTGGATACAGGCCATTTGGCCGATTGAGTCTACATTGACCCTCCGAGGAGCAGCCCACCCAGATCCCATACCCTATAACCCTGCATTTCCCATGGCTAATCAATGTAGCCTGCACATCTTTGGACTGTCGGAGGAAACCAGAGAATCTGGAGGAAACCTATATAGACATGGTGAAAATGTACAAGCTCCACACAGGCAGTCACCCGAGAATGGAATTGAACCCGGGTCCTTGGCGCTGTGAGGCAGCAGTGCTAACCCTTTCAGTATTCTGTAAGTTTCAATTAGATCCCCCCTCATCCTTTTAAACTCCATCGAGTATAGACCCAGAGTCCTCAAATGTTCCTCTTATGTTAAGCATTTCATTCCTGGGATCATTCTCGTGAACCTCCTCAGAACCGGCTCGAGGGCCTATACATCCTTCCTGAGATATGGGGCCCAAAATTGCTCACAATATTCTAAATGTGGCCTGACCAGAGACTTATAAAGCCTCAGAAGTACATCCCTGCTTTTACACTCTAGTCCTTTTGAAATAAATGCAAACATTGTATTTGCCTTCCCAACTATTAACTCAACCTGCAAGTTAACCTTAAGGGAATCCTGGACTAGGACTCCCAAGTCCCTTTGCACTTCAGATTTCTGAATTTTATTCCCATTTAGAAAATAGTCTATGCCTCTATTCTTCCTACCAAAGTGTATGACCTCATCCTTTCCCATGTTGTATTCCATCTGCCATATTTTTGCCCACTCTCCTAAACTGTCTAAATCCTTCCGCAGCATCCCCACCTCCTCAATACTACCTGTCCCTCCACCAATCTTTGTATTATCAGCAAACTTAGCCAGAATGCCCTCAGTTCCTTCATCAAGATCATTAACGTATAAAGTGAAATATTGTGGTCCCAGCACTGACCCTTGTGGAACACCACTAGTCACCGGCTACCATCCTGAGAAGAACCCTTTTATCCTCATTCTCTGCTTTCTGCCAGACAGCCAATCTCCTTTCCACGCTAGTACTCTAACACCATGGGTTCTTATCTTACTCAGCAGCCCCCTGTGCGGCACCTTGTCAAAGGCCTTCTGGAAGTCCAAATAGATAAAATCCATTGGCTCTCCTTTGTCTAAACTGCTTGTTATCTCCTTGAAGAATTCTAACAGATTTGTCAGGCATGACCTCCCCTTGACAAAACCATGCTGACTTTGCACTATTTTACCATGCACTTTCAAGTATTCACAAAATCTCATCCTTCACAATGGACTCCAAAATCTTACCAATGACTGAGGTCAGGCTAATTGGCCTGTAATTCTGCCTTACTCCCTTCTTAAACTATCTTAGCAGCTATCTCCTTCAGAACTCTGGGGTGTAGTCCATCTGGTCCAGATTATTTATCCACCTTCAGACCTTTCAGTTTATCCAGCACCTTCTCCATGATGATGGTCGACATACTCACCTCTGGCCCCCCCCCGACTCTCGAATTTTTGGGATTTTACTCGTGTCTTCCACCGTGAAGACTGACGCAAAGTACTTGTTCAGTTCCTCTCCCAGTTTTTTTGTTCTCCAATACTACTTCTCCAGTGTCATTTCCCAGTGGTCCAATGTCTACTTTTGCCTCTCTTTTGCCCTTTATATATCTAAAGAAATTCTTGCAACCTTCTTTTATATTACTGACTAGCTTACCCTCATATTTAATTTTATCCCTCATTTCATTTTTAGTTGTCCTCTGTTGGCCTTTGTAGGCTTCCTAATCTCTGGTTTCCCAATGCCCTTCGCCACATTATATGCTTTCTCTTTTGCTTTTATCTGTCCCTGACTTCCTTTGTCAGCCATGGTTGCCTTGTCCACCCTTTATTATGCATTTTTTTACCTAGGGATGAATTTCTGCTGTGTCTCCCGAATTACTCCCAGAAACGCTTGCCATTGCTGTTCTGCTGTCTTTCCTGCTAGGCTCCTCTTCCAGTCAATTCTGGTCAGCTCTTAGTTGTATTTATTCAACTGTTAATACCATTACATATGATTCCAGCTTCTCCCTCTCAAATTGCAGAGTAAATTCTATCATATTATGGTCACTGCCTCCTAAGAGTTCCTTCACCTTAAGCTCCTTTATCAAGTCTACCTCATTGCACAACACTATATCCAGAATTGCCTGTTCCCTACTGGGTTCCACCACAAGCTGCTCCAAAAAGCCATCTCGTAGACATTCCACAAATTCCTTTACTTGCGATCGACTATCAACCTGATTTTTATAGGAGTTGGGACGTCATGTTACAGTTGTGCAGGACATTGGTGAGGCCAATTTTGGAGCACTTTGTACAGTTCTGGTCACCCTGCTACAGGAAGGATATTAATAAATTGGAAAGAGTTCAGAAAAGATCCACGAGGATGTTGCCGGGATTGGAGGGTATGAGTTATAAGGAGAGGCTGGATAGGCTGGGACGTTTATCACGAGAGCATAGGAGGTTGAAGGGAGATCATTTAGAGTTTTATAAAATCATGAGGAGCATAAATAAAGTGAATAGCAAAGGTCTTTTCCCTAGGGTAGCGGAGTTCAAATCTGTGGGCATATTCTTAAGGTGAGAGGAAAAAGATTTAAAATGGACCTGAGGGGCAATTTTTTCATATGTGGAATGAACTTCCAGAGGAAGTGCTACATGCAACTATAGTTTCAACGTTTACAAGACATTTGGACAGTCCATGAATAGGAAAGGATAGCAGGGTATGGGCCAAATGCAGGCAAGTGGGACAAATTTAGTTTGGGAAACTTGATTGGCATGGATGAGTTAGTCTGAAGTGTTTGTTTCTGTGCTGTATGATTCTATGATTGCGTAAAGTTATAACACAAGAACAAGCTTTACAAACTTTGGAACAGTGGAAATTAAAACATGATAATTACATTTTGCAATGATTTAGCTGCTTAAGGCAATGAGCATTTCAATTGTGCAGGCTAAGGTCCTAGTTTTTATCACTCATCTCTGCTGAGCTAGCTGATCACAGCTGCTAAACTGAAAATATTGTCAGGATTTTACAGCAAGGACAAAATGCACATTCATTAAGCCCAATCTTTTAGCAAAGAAAAAGTATTCTCAAAAAACTGGCTACTATACCAAGCTAGTTGATAGAATTTTGAGGTAATGCTCAAAATCCAGTTGCCTGCTTTACTCAGGAACTAAGGGAGCGATGCATTAGCAGACATGTTGTGTTTCATATGCGATTTTAAGCCAAGGCCCCATTTACCCTCTCAGATAGAGGTAAAAATTGCCATTGTACTACTTCAAAGAAGCGTAAAAGAGTTCTGCCCTGGATGTTTTCCAAACTATCTCCAACCAACATTAATAAAATAGGTTAGTTGGCCATTATCCCATCTTTGTTTGTCCACCCTTGCTGTGAATACATTCGTAGCTTTGTTTCCTACAGCACTTCAGTGACATAGAAACATTGAAAATAGAAGCAGGAGTAGGCCATTCAGCCCTTCCAGCTTGCTCCATCATTCAAGATAATCATGCTGATCACTCAACTCAGCACCCTGTTGCAACTTTCTCCCTACACCCTTTAATCCCTTTCATCCTAATACCCAAATCTAACTCCGTCCTCAAAACATTCAATGTTTTGGCCTCTGTGGCAGAGAATTCCACAGGCTTACAACTTTCTTGGGAAAGAAATTTCTTCTTATCTCAGTCCTAGTCCATATCTTTAAACTGAGACTCACGAGGATTCCCTAGTCATCAGGAACATTCTTCCTGCATTTACCTTTTCATAGACTTTCACAGAATCTCTACAGTGTAGAAACAGGCCCTTCGGCCTAACAGGCCCTTCGGATCCTTAGAGCATCCCACCCAGATCCATCCCCCTGTAACACACCTAAACTACACATCCCTGAACACTATGGGCAATTTAGCATGGCCAATCCATCTAACTTGCACATCTTTGGACTGTGGGAGGAAACCGGAGCACCCGGAGGAAAGCCACATAGACACGGGGAGAATGTGCAAACTCCACACAGACAGCCGCCCGAGGGTGGAATCGAACCTGGGTCCCTGGCGCTGTGAAGCAGCAGTACTGACCACTGAGCCTCCATGCTGCCCCCTGTCCAGTCCTGTTTGAATTTTATAGTTTTGAATGAGATCCCCTCCTCATTTTTCTAAACTCCATTGAATATATTTCTAACTGATCCGGTCTCTTTTCATATGTTGGTCCTGCCATCCTATAAATCAGTCTGGTAAACCTTGGTTACACTTCCTCAGACAACGAAACCAAACTGCACACGATAGTCCAGGTGTGGTGTCACCAAGGGTTTGCACAATTACAGCAAGACATCCCTGTTCCTGTACTCGAATCCTCTCACTGTGAAGGCCAAAGCACCATCTGTCATCTTCATCGCCCGCTGACCTTCATGTTTTGTTTCAGTGACTACTATAAAAAGACACTCAGATGTCTTTGCACCTCCTCCTTTCCCAATCTATTGCCATCCAAATAATAATCTACCTTCCTGCTTTTTTTGCTATGCAAGTGGATAACCTCATATTTTTCCATATTGTACTTCATCTGTCATGCATTTGCCCACTCACCTAGCTTGTTCAAATCACACTGAAGTATCTCGGCATCCTCCTCACAGCTCACACTCCCACCCAGATCTGTGTCATCTACAAACTTGGATATATTACATTCAGTGCACTGATCTAAATCATTAACATATATTGTGAATAGCCGGGGTCCATTCACTGAACCCTGTGGTACCACATTAGTCAATGACTGCCACTCGGAAAATTACCTCTTTATTTCTACATTTTGTTTTCTGTCTGCAACTAGTTCTCTATCCCTGTCATTACACTAGCCCCAGTCCCATGCCCTTTAATATTAGATACTAATCTCTTACGTGGGACCTTATCAAAAGCCTTTTGAAAATTCAAGTAAACCACATCCACTAGCTCAACACTTTTAAACAAGTTGGAATTGGCTGTACAATGTTTTTTTTTCCTTCATGCACAGCTTTCTGTTTTCTACCCATTTCACACCTTCCTCTTTTCCCATCCCAGAATATGACCAGCTGAACTGCAGAGTAATTATTGTTAATGGAAATACTAAATTAAGTACCGTCACTTATTCCACCAGTATCTAATTCAGTCTAATTTATTAATTAAGAATGGCAAGTTGGATTGTTACATTTAGCTATTTCTCAGCAGCAAAAGACAATATGTGTATAAACACAAATTAACAACTGGTCATATTTTATAGAAATCATTGCAATACCTTCTCTCAGTTCAACAAGCTGTCGCTTGGAAATCACAAATATTGGCATTATGTCCATGATACTCTTTTCATCTGATGGAAAATATCCAAAAAGCTGCATGACAAAAAGCATACATGTTATCAATATACAAGTTTATCACATTTCACTTCTGTTAAAATGTATGACTTATAATGTTGATAAAGACAGTTGAGATGATAAGCAATTTTATTTTTTCGAAACAAAAATGACAACTTAATTCAGCATTAATGCAGTTCAGTCCAAACATAACGTTCATACAAGATTTCTCTATGTTGCCAGAAATAGCCCTCGATCTATGTATGCATTATAACACTGGCTGTAAACAATAGCACCATAGACAAAACAGCAGAGAGGAAGACCCATTATTTTGGTTCTGGGTGTTTTTAAAGAGCTGCTCAGTTTAACTCCAGACTCCAGATTATTCCCCAGAACTCAACAAATTCTCTTCGAGCACATGGAAAATTTCTGTATGAAATGTCTCACGGAATTTGCTGCCATAACATTTGAGGGAGTGCATTGCCAAACTTAGCAATTTTCAGTATGAAAAATATTTTTTTTACAACTCTAATTCTTTTGCCAATTATTTTAAACCTATGACCCCTGGTTAATTACCCAGTTGCCAGATGTACAGTCTTTCCCTATTTACTCTTACCAAAACCCCTTCTAATTTTAAAAATCTCAGTTAGGTCTCCCCTTATTTCTACTGCTCTTAGGAGAACAGTCCCAGGTCCTCTAATCTCTCCAAATAACCAAGACCTTCATGCAAAATGTCATCCAGATAAAGCTCCACTGTATACTTTCCAATGTGTTGATATCCTTCCTAAATATGGTGTACAGAAGAAACTGTGATATATTTCCAAGTCTAGATGATGATTGGCCTGGAAAGGAACACCACCTTAGAAATCTGCTGTGGTTGTGCTTCTCAATGCTAGTGGTTGGCAATTTGCAAAGTTTGTTTTCATACATTCTCAAACCCCTTCTTTTCCTCACCCTTCCATAGCTCTAAACCTTAGCAGTCTCACAACTCTGAGAACTCTACCCAATGCTGCAGATGAAGCTGAATCAGTGTTTTACACAGGTTTAACATAACTTATTTCCTTGTTTTTGTAACTTATTGTCCGTCAATAAAGTCCAGGATGCTGTATCCTTAACTGATTCTCTCTCAAATCATCTGATCACCTTCAATGATATATATACATATACGGCTAGATCCCATCTCTGTTCCTGCACTTCTAACGATACCTTTTGTTTCATAATGGCCCAGATTATCAGGACCATGTGCAAGTGTGACATGATTGATTCCTGAGAATTACCCTGGAAGTTGAGCAAAAGTCCTGTAAGCAATTACCCAGTGTCTACAATCTTTCAAGCAAGTTCTGAACTCTTAGAGTCAGAGACTTTGGAGACCTTCAACTGTCTTAGCTTAGTATCTAGGATTATCCAGGAAATATCCAGGAAATATTAGTGGAATAAAAACCTGCATTAACTCCTGAGTAACTATTATACTGAATTCACTCACACCTCTACTCACCATGATATCTGATGCCCCATTAAACAATACTCCAACTCTTCAAGATTCATTCCTGACCTGTCACCCCCCCTCAGCTCAACCTCTGACTACACTCAGACCCCATGTCAAATCCTACACTCGTACCCACTGGACTCAACATGACTCCTGGCTTCACCCAGACCTGGACACCCTGGACACAACTCCCACACTCACCTTATCAGACCTGGTACCTGAGCTCCCTCCCACCATTCACCAACATGTAGCTCCTACCCTCAGACCAAAAGTTCTCCGCTGCATGACCTGACCGGACTCCACCTGATTCTCCGATCCCCAAGGCGGCACACCCATTCATTGGACCCACTCCATCAGTCCCCAACTAACAACTGAACCTACCCCATCCCCACCCCCCACCCTATGCACACACCACTTATCTGCCACCCTATTGTCTTACTCACCTGCCACCCCAATCCTCACCCAGTTGGCAACTTACTCTTTCATTAATCTTCCATCTTAACCCCACGCCCATCTGCTTTTGTTTCTCTGTGTTCTTCTGACCAAAATAAAGCTAGTTCTGGGAAGGGAATTTGTAATTAAATTTCCTAGATGTGAGGTAATTTCTGAGGTAACCTAGTGACTTGATATTTCTATGGCGATGAGAACCAAGTAACCAAGAAAGACAAATATAAGCTAATTGATGGGGCATAAGTGGGGGAGTCTTCAGCTTGTGCTGAAGAGAACATAGGCTCACTGAGCTGGTGCTCAGGAGAAGAATTAATCTCTTGAACACATGTTTCCTGTTTTTGTTTGCTTGAGTGTAAGAAGAAATAAGGACACATAGAGCTTCTGGTGAAGCAATGTGCAAGCCAGCTACAAGGAAATGAAACTAAAAAGTAATATGAAGGGCTCAAGCACATTAAAGAACTCATTGATTCCCCCAAACCATGTTGTTGTTTGTTCTAGTGAACAAAATTCCCAGAAGGCTTAATCATCAAGGCAGCAGTAACTTGAGGGAGAGAGGATTTGTAGAAATATGTTCAGTCGGTATTGATCATATCCAGAGACTTCAGATGGAATAAAGCTGCCAATGAAATCCACTCGTGAGCTTAATCCAGTGAGTGGAAAAGCGAGAGGTCCTATTTAGTGGAAAACTTTAAGATTCTGCATCGTGCCCAAATTTGTGCTGAGAGGAAGACAGAAGCATTTATGAAAGTGATCTTTCATTGCATTGACTAATTAAAGTGAATGTCAATGATTTTACTCAAAACTATTCATTGTGTGCAAATCTTATTCGGTTTTGGGTTTGACTTTTACAATTGTAGTTTTAAAAAGTGGAATCTTGTCATTATTCCTTCCATCCAAATCATTTAGACATTCATTTCTTTTCAGGTCACTGATCTCCACGCGGATTTTAACAGTACACAAAAGTTCATTTCTAATGTAAAAGAATAGAAATTCTCAAGAGCTACCAGCTAACACAAAGGAATGCACTGCTTTCTGCATGGTTGCATTCCTGAGGCTTTGACCTGCTCCTGTTTGACCATTTTCATTTCAAGATTTTGGCTTGGCCCCTGTGAATCACTCTGCTGTGTTACTATTCCTCACAGAAGTTGCACATATCTGCTTTCTCCCATTCTCTGTGGTACTGATATCTGGTTTTTAAACTAAAAACATAATGTTGAGACATTTGGTAGGAAATAATGAAAGAAATAAAACTACATATCTTCAAATTGCTCTTATAGATACCATGGAAATTTCCACCAACAGTTTTAAGAAGAATGCATAATAGCTTGAAGAAAATTAAAGTCACTTCTGCATAATGTAAAATGCCGTAAAGACTTACTTCACACCAGTCTATGGGTGTTTGCATGCCAATGTTAATCTTCCGAAAACATGCCTTTACAAATTCAGCTTTCAATTCATCATTAAATAGATCTTGTACCATATCATAAAACTCATCGTAAGTTATTGGTTCTGGTGAAAAAACACATCGTAAGATATTTGCATGTATCACGTATACACAAACAGCTTGCATATAAGTCATTTATAAAATAATCACAGTAATTAATCAAATGACATATAGTTGCTTGGTAGCACAAAACTTGAGTATTACCGAGAAAAAAGCTATGCTGTTGAAGCTTTACATTTTGCACTCATCAGAACAAAATCACAAGAATACCAAATCTGTGAAAGAAACTATAATTTACACTGCATTACAAAAGATGCTGATTGGTTGACAAGTGGACTGAGATTGGTAGAGTTATTACTGTGGAGAATGCACCAGGGAACTATGAGCTGACAAGCTTTAAGTTCCAATCAAGGAAGCTAAGTCTTATTGGTCATGACACTGTCATGCAGAATGCACCAGAGATTGATTGTTCCCTAAGCTTTTGTTTAGTTAAAAAATACACAATGCATGGTAATTGGAGCGGAGCACAAGATGTGAGGACAATGAGACAGGCAATCAGCATCATTGAGAGGAACTGGTGAAGTGAGGCAGAAGTAGATGGACCGGTGGCAAATTTGTGTGAGACTTTGGAGCAGCAAAACTGAGGTTAAAAGGAGCAGTGACAGCAGGGAGATCAAAGAAGGAAACAGACGAGCAGCAGGTCTGCGTGAGACTCTGGAGTGATGGGCACAGGTTTGGAGTCATTCCTGTCACAAAGCAAGTTGGGTT
This sequence comes from Rhincodon typus, assembly GCF_021869965.1. Classification (NCBI taxonomy): domain Eukaryota; kingdom Metazoa; phylum Chordata; class Chondrichthyes; order Orectolobiformes; family Rhincodontidae; genus Rhincodon; species Rhincodon typus. The sequence goes on from NC_063340.1 coordinate 71,272,695, forward strand.
TTGGTGATTTGTGGTCAGTTATCACAACTCCAGGATGTCTCTGTAGGAGTTCCAAGAATAGTGTCCTTGGCCAACCATCTTCAGCTCCTTCATCATAAAATCATAAATGGGGATGTCCGCTGATGACTGCACAATGTTCAACACTATTCCTAAATCTTCAAGTAATAAAGCAGTCCACGTCCAAATGTGCCAAGGCCTGGACAATATCCTTGGGCTGAAAATTGGCAAGTAACAGTGGGTTATGCAAGTACCAAACAATGACCATCTTCAACTAGAGAATCTAACCATTGCCCCTTCATGTTCATTTGCATCACTATTACTGGGTGTTATCATTGACCAGAAACTGAACTGGGCAAGTCATGTACATACTGTGGCTACAAAAGAAGATCAGAGGCAAGGAAATGAATAACTCACCTCCCCAAAGCTGGTCCATCATCTACAAGCCCAAGTCAGGAGTATTATGGAATAGTCTTCTACTTGCCTGGATGACTGCAGCAACACTCAAGAAATTTGACACTAACTAGGACAAAGTATTTGCTTGATTAGCACCACATCCATGAACATTCACTCCTTACACCACCATTGCTCAGTAGCAGCAGTAGATAATGTACTATTTTGGGTGCACCTACATAAATGGACTACAGTGGTTCAAGAAGGCAACTCACCACCATCTTCCCAAGGGTAATTAGGAATTGGCAATAAATGCTGGCTTATCCAGCGATGCTGACATCCCATGAGTGAATAAAAATAAGAGCTACTTTATGCACAGCAAGTTCCTACGACAGCAATATGATAATAGTTAGACAATTTGTGTGGCAATGATTGCACGATAAATACTGATCAGGGCACCAATGATAACCTTGCTGTTCTTCTTGGTCATAGTGATGTTGTATATTTAATTTGTGTCTGAGAAGGCCTCAATTTATAATTTCAACTGACAGATAACACTGCCATCAGCGCCACACTGTTAACCTTGATGGATGAATTCTGGTTGTTCAACCCAAACCTGCCGACTTAGGAATGAAAGAATGGTACCAGCTGTGGCAAGTGAGAACAAGCCAGCAACAAAAATCTCCACATCCATCTCTCCCATTCTTAGAGCAGGGGCAAAAGACAGACCTTTCCATCAGTGTAGACATGGGTTGCTTGTAGGATCAAACAAGTCTGAGTTGGTTTGAACGCTACAGGGGAGATGAGCAAATTGGTATGATTTCCATTCCACCAATGTTGTCAGATCTAAAAAGGAGATTAAGAGAAAACATGGCTTCAAGAGGAAGCAACAAAGAAGATCGGGCACCAATTGGTAATTGAAACAAGGATAAGTGTTGGGATCCACGAAGCAGGATGGACCGAACGGCACCAGCCTAATTAATCCCTTTTTAAATGATAAAACACGCTGGACTGATTGGGAGGGGCCAACATCCAAGATCACAGTGGAGACTTCGAATGATTTGTACAAGATGCAAATGATTATGAGTGGCCATTACACAGCCATAATATATAGGAACATGCCAAATTTCCATTCCTACACTTCTGAAAGAGATATTCGTGTCCAGGTTAGCTCACCAAAATCTGACATCCTTTTGTTGCTTTCAAGGTTTCTTAGATTCTGCAGCATCACAGCGATCAGATTGTTGAATTGATCTAGGCGGTCCTTGAATATGTGGTCAATGAATGGATAGTCCAGGCCATGGTTTGCCAGATCGTCGATAGACATATTGCACTGAACTTGTTGACCTGTCCGTCATGGATTTTAGAGAAGGATGGCTATTCCCGCAATTTTCCTCCTATCCACTCTCTCCCCTGAAAAAAAAATCCGTGGGGATTGAATGCAATGCAGGAGATTTGTAAGTTAGTTTAACACCAGGTTTGAAGAGACCATGTCCAAGGTGAAGGGCTCATTGATACACCTGAGCACATGGCGCCGGTCCAGGTACGGCTGCCTCCTGCCGTTGCCCCGAGCAACCATACACCTTTGATTCAATCACAGAGCAGCCTGCCCAAGCCAGCCCCTGACTGTTACCTCCACACCCTCTGTGACATCACCACTCCATCAGGTGAGCACATTGCACCCTCCCCCCTTTTCTAACAAGTTCCCCCAAAGTGCGCTGGATGGTGTAAGATATAATAAAGCTTAAGGTGAAAGTAAAAGATGTGCTTGTGACAAATGCAAGGTGGATAAATCAATGAAAACTTAAGTCAAATGTGGCAGATTCAAAGGCAAAGGACAAACGAGAGAAGCAAAGAAAGATCATGAAACGAGACTGTCAGCTAACATAGAAGGATATTCCAAAGTCCCCTATTGATATATAAATAGTAAAAAGAGGAGTACATACAAGGAGAATATATTAATTAGGAACAGAAGTAGTCCTTTCGGCTCCTTAGTAAGCCTATTGGTTCCTCAAGCCTGCTTTGTGATTATGACTGATCTGATTGTGCCCTCATTTCTATTGGGTTGTTAAGGGACCAAGAAGGGGCATAACTGAGATATTAAAAGCAATTTTGCTTCTATTATCAAAGAAGAGGATGTGTCCATGCCACATTGAATGAAAGAATTAACAGACAAATAATTTAAAATAGAATAAGAGGAGATATTAGATGGGCTACCTCTCCTTAAATTTTAATAAAGCCCACAGAATCAGGTTAGATATATAAAAACAAATTGAAAGAAATGAAAATGGAACTTGTGGTAGCTCTGGCCGTGATTTTCCCAATGTCCCTTGGATATAGGGGCAAGCCAAAGGACTGGAAAATTGCAAATTAAAAGGCTATAAAGTCAAACCTAGCATCCACAGAATAGTCAGTTTAACTTTAATGATGCAGAAACTTCTAGAAGCAATCATGCAGTCCAAAAGTAATACTTATAAAGGCAAATGTAGATTAATTAGGGAAAGTCAACACGGTGCTTTTAAGGGAAAGTTGTGGCTGACTGGCTCGTTGACATTTTCCAAAGAGGTAATAGAAATGATTGATGAGGGCAATGTTGTTGAAGTGGTATCTGTGGACTTCCAAAGGGCATTTGATACAATGCTGCACACAGCGATAGAGTTGTATAGCATGGATAAGATCCTACAGTCCGTGCCGAACATAATCCCAAACAAAACTAGTCCCACTTACCTGCACTTGGCCCATATCATTCCAAATATTTTTTTATTCGTGTACTTACTAAATGTCTTGTGGACAAAATTAGGCTTAGAGAGTAATAGTAATTGGAGCAATATGAAATCAAAATTGACCGAGAGACAGGAAACCAAAGTGATTAAACAATGTTTTTAAGGCTGGAGAAAGGTATATGTTGGAATTCTGCATGGGACCCTTGCTCTTCATGGTATCTATTAATGACATAGACCTTGGAGTACAGGACACAGTTTCAAAATTTGCAGATGATGCAGAACTTGGAAGCATTGTTAACTATGAGGAGCATAGTGTAGAACCATAAATGACACAGGCATGTTGATGGAAGAAGTGCCAGATGAAATTTATTGCAGAGAAATGTGCAGGTGATTCATTTTGCCAACAAGGACGAAGAAAGAGAATACAAAATAAAGGGTACAACTCCAAAAGGAGTGCAAAAGTAGAAGGACCTGGATGTATGTGTGGCATTCATTGAAGGTGGCAGGATGGGTTGAGAGAATGCTTAATAAACCATGCAGTTTCTGTGACTTCATAAATAGGGGTTTGGTAATATTGAATTTTAGAATCTCTACAGTGCAGAAGGGACCTTTTGGCGACACTGACTCTTCAACCATCTCACCCAGACCCAAACCCCCATCCTTGTATTCCACATAGGGTTTTTACCATGGCTAACTCACCTAACCTACACATCACAGGGCATTTTTAAGATAGTTAGTCCACCTAAGCTGCAGATCTTTGAAATGTGGGAGGAAACCAGTGCACCTAGAGTAAACCCACACAGACACAGGAAGACCATGCAAACTCCACACACATTTCCCCAAGGCTGGAATCAAACCCAAGTCCTTGGCACTGTGCCACCATGCTGGCCTGATTTGTACAAGACACTAGCTTGGCCTCAGCTGGAGTATTGCATCCAGTTTTGGGTGCCAAATTTCAGTAAAGATGTGATAACTTTAGATAAAGTGCATAAAAGATTCGAAGGAATGGTTCCAGGAATGAGTACCTTCTGATATGAAGATATATTGGACAAGGCAGGACTGTTTTCCTTGGAGAAGAGAAGGCTGAGGAGACCTAATCAAAGTATTCAAAATTATGAAGGGATCTGGGCAGAGTGCATACGGTGAAATTGTTCCAACTGATGAAAGGATTGAGAATAAGAGGCCACAAAATTAAAGCAATTGACAAAATAAATAAAAGAGGCATGAGGAAAAGCTTTTTTCCTGCAGCATGTGGATAAGGTCTGGAATGCACTTCCTGAGAATGTGGTAGAGACGGTTTCAGTAAAAATATTAGAAATACAATTAAACAGTCACCTGAAAAGGAAGAATGGGCAGGGATACATGGAAGAAGCAAGGAAATAGCACTCAGTGAATTGCTCATTCAGAGACTAGGGCAGATATAATGGGCTGAAGAGCCTCTTTCTGCATTGTAACATTTAAGGGTTCTGCTTTAATCCATCTGCATATACTTTAATATAAACAATTATTAAGCAACATATCTCAATAGGAAAAACAGTCGACAATAAGATTAAAAATAATGTAATTTGTACAGACAAAAAAACAGAAATTGCTGGAGAAATCCTCAGGTCTGGCAGGAGCTGCAATTTTTTGTGTCATATTAATTTGTACAGCATTTTCTTAACCTAACTGTCTAGAATAATCAGTAAGGGTGATCAAAGATGCATGAACCTGTTGTCGGCCTTAGAGCTGAAAGTGGTACCACTTAGCTAGAAGACTGTGTGTTTAAACCAGGGCATGGTCGGTGGATTCCATCTTTTGAAGGATGGGGATTGGCCAGAGGTCTGTCATAGAAACAGGATTGGGCCATTCAGACCATCAAGCCTGCTCCATTATTAAATTAGATCATAACTGACTGAATATTTAAATGCCATTTTTTGACACAAACTCCTTATCCTTTGGTGTTATTATCTCTAGAAATATGTTGACCTCTGTCTTGAAAATGCTCAAGGGCAGAACTTCTAATCCCCCTGAGGTAGAGAATTCCAAATACCTACCAACCTCTCAGTGAGGAAATCTCATCTTACTTCAGTCTGAAATGCCTATCACTTAGCCTGAGAATATGTCCCTGCTTCCAGACTCAGTAGTCGGGGAACACCTTAAGTACATCAACCCTGCCATGTCCTGTAAGAATTTTGTGACAAATTATTTTTGTTGTATTGAATGAATAATTAAAATCACAACTTTTTTTTGCATGCGGTTCCAGTCAATCACCTCAAAAGATACAGATGCACAGGTCACTGCATTTGAAGTTTTGTCTCACGCAAGATCATTGTATGCATTTATTTTTCTGATAGTTAATTTCCCTCCTAGCCTGCATTATTTTAGCTGCAACTCACTCACATACCTGTGTGTGATTGCTAATTTGGAGAAAATCTGAGTTACACTCCTTTGCTGTGGCTTTAACGTGACTGAGTGGAATTCATACGAACTCAGATGTGGATGGGCCTGACTTTTAATTGGCTCAGCTTTGGCTTACTCAGGACCACTTGATCATGTGCTGGTTTAAACTATTGAAGTCATTATCCATAAAACTAAAATGCACGCCATGCATGCATAGGTGTGACCCACAGCATCAAATGGCTACAACAGGCTGCAGGGAGTGTGTATACACCACTGACATCAGAAGGCTGGGGACAAGGGTGCTGTCGAGGCTGTGGGTGAAGGTGATGAGAGATAAAGGCTGGGGATGAGAGGGTGGCAAGGTGGAGGCTGTTTTCTAGAGGCTGGGAGTGATGGGGCCGGCCAGGCTGGAGGCAAGGGGAAGGTGGACGTGGAGCCTGGGGCTGATGAAGCAGAACTTCTCCTCCCGGCAGTGTCTGAGGTGTAAGTGTCCTTGGCTAGTGGTCCTTTGTCACAATCGCTCCAATGACACTTCTCTGCAGCAAATTACAAATCGGATTGGAAATATAAACAAACCAATCAGGAAGACGCACAAACCAAGTGACTGTACTAACTTTCAAAATGTCTGCTGCCTTCCATCAGTTCTAAATGATATTGGGTTCCTCTACACACATGTGCACTCTTTGTGCCACCTAGAGGTGGTGTTTGCAGCATTCACAGTCTTAAACCATACTGTCGGGACTCATGATCCAAGCTGACATCTGCTACACCATTGAGGGAGGACTACACTTTTGGATAAGATATTTAATTATCAGTTGTCTATAACTGTAATAATAAACCTTTAGAGTTTACTACCATAGTCTTGCATTGTGTGCAATTTAAGTTCAACAAATGCATCATTATTTTCATCAGTCTAAGATCCCTTTATTATAATTTTAATGATGTATATAAATATTCCATGGCTGGAAGCAGTACTTTATGAGAAAGTAACCACAAATGATGTTGGACCTCGTAACTCTGTCATCACATTTCACTTAACTCAGGGCCTTTAATTGAGGCAGTTCTGATGATTGTCAACTTGAAATATTAGGGAAATTTTAACCTGACTGGTAGGCAGAATTTTAAACATGGAAAACAATTCAGCATGTTGAGAAGCAGGCAGGAACTTGCCAAATTTCAAATTAACTTCTTGCATTTGTTTGTGTCCATGGGTTAGGTAGGCCTGCAATAATGGTGAAAGGCAGTTGATTGCATCTTTAACATTAGATTTTGGCTTTTACTGCAGTTGCATGGGGCTCCTGAGCTGTCTGAAACTCTTCAGGTTGAACAAGGAAACAGGGATTGATGGGTTTGAGCGATGGGCTGGAAAGCATTTAAATACTGAGATCCGACAATTGTTTCTTTGCTTAGGTGAAAGGCATCGGCTCTCAAGCCTTATTACAGAGTATGCCTTCACTGCTTTAGGTGTGATTTCCATTAATTGGGGAACATTTCTGCCACTTGGACAATCTTGTGTTTGATTTCCCAGCTATCAGCGATTTCTGTGACACAGCAGTAGTCATTGTGCAGTTCTCATATTTTGATTTCTGATGAGGAATGAAAGGACTAGCACTAGCAGCAGGAGCAACAGATTGGGGATAGAAACAGCAGAAGGCCATTCAGCCCACTGAACCTGCTCAGCTGTTCAATTACATCAGGAATGATCATCTACTTCAATGGCATTTTCCTGCACTATCTCCATATTTTTGATGTCATTAGTCTCCGGAAGGCTATCGATTTCTGTCTTGAATATGCTCAATGCTCAAGTTTCCACAGCCCTCTGAGGCAGAGAATTCCCAATATTTAACAACTTCTGAGTGAAGAAATTCCTCCTCATCTCTGTCTTAAATGATCTACCCCTTAATCTGAAATGATGACCTCTGGTTGTAATTTTACCACCCTTGGAAAGATCTTATCTACATTCAATCTGTCTCACTCTTATAATTTTCAATTAGTTCTCCTCTCATTCTTTGAAACTCTACAGAATATAGACACAAATTCCTCGATTTTCACTCACAAAACAATCCCGCCATCCCAGGAATTAGTCTAAGGAACCATTTTGCACTCCCTGATTGGCAAATACATCCTTCCTTCAATAAAGAAAAGAAAATTGTAAGCCATATTGCAGGTGATGCTTCATCAAGGCTCTATACAACTACAACAGGATATTTTTACTTCGGCACTCAAATCTCTTTGCAATGAAGGCTGACACACCATTTGCCTTACTAATTTCTTGCTGCACCTATGTGTTGCATGCTAGCTTTTAATGACCAAAAACTATCAGCATTTAAGAAACATTAATGATCCAAACTATCAGCATTTAAGAAACATTCTGCCTTTTTGTTTTTCCAACTAAGGTGGATAAAGTCACACTTACACTTTACTAGATACGTTAGGGACATTTAAGTGACTCTTGGATAGGCACATGGATGATAGCAAAATGTAGGATATGCAGGGTAGTTTGATCTTATAGTAGGATAATAGGTCGGCACAACATCGTGGGTCGAAGGGCCTGTACTGTGTTGTACTGTTCTATGTTCTATGTTCAATGTTCTTATTCATATTATATTCCATCTGCTAAGTACTCACCGATCCACACATCTTGTCCAAGTGTCATTAGAGCATCCTTGCTAGCTTCTAACAATTTAAGTTCCCACCCAGTTTGGTGTCATCACCAAATTTGGAAATATTACAATTACATCCAAATATTATATATTACATAGTATAAAAAATTACAACCAAATACTTTGTAAAGTTAATGAATAATGTGGTACCCCACAATAACAGTCTGCTATCCTGAGAAATAATCCGCTTATCCCTAAACTCTGCATTCTGTCTATTAACTAATTCTCAGTCTATACTCATATATTACCCTCCAATCCTGTTTGATCTAATTTTATTTACTAACCTCTTGGGTGGGACCTTACTAAAAGCTTTCTGAAAATCTAAATATACCACATTTATTGGCTCTCCTTTATCTGAGTCACAAGTTAAATTCTCAAACAAGGTCATGTTCATAAATCCATGTTTGACTCTGCCCAGTCTTACCATTCTTTTCTAACTTCCCAGTTATTGCATCCTTTTTAGAAGATTCCCCACTCCTGGGGTCAAACTAACAGGTTTAGATCGCCTATCTCACTCTCTTTCTGTTCTTGGGTAGTGGGTTTATATTTTATACTTTCCAAATTCTACAGAATTTTAGAAGATAATCCACTATGTAGCCAAATTGTTCAATACTCTGAGATGAAGTTCTTTTGGTCCAGGGAATTCATTATTGTTTAATTCAGTTAACTTTCAAGTACAACCTCTTTACTTATGCTAATTTATTTCAGTTTCACAGATCTCTTGCTGCCAAGTTTTTTTTTCCTGGGAGATCTTCTTCATGAAAACAGACACAAGGGGCAGAACATTCCCAGGCCCTGAATGATGCGAGCTATGATGAGAACTGTTGGAAAACTGGGTGGGATTCCCAGTAAAGCCCTTATTGACATTGGGACCCAAGAGTTGCATTCTCCAACCATGGATGTCAAGATGAGATTCTGGTTAGTGAGGAGCAAAGGCCTATTAATATGAGCCTTGTTATTGTTTAATCTCACCTCACTAATATACAGTCTCCCATTCTCCCATTGACCAGATCAAAACAAGAAGCTGAGAATTCCCAACATGGAAGTCAGTGCATGTAACTGGTGAACTCAGCTCGCTGTTTGTATGTCTGGATACTAGTCACCAATGTCTCAGGGTACACTTCATGGGCACTAACTGCATGCACCTGGCATTTATGGACATTAGCATTCAAAACACTCAAGCCCCTCTGCATCAAAAAGTCACATCTCTGATCCACATACAGTGCTCTTTGGATCACACTGGCACCTTTCATTGCAATGGCGCTGCAAAGACACAATGCACTCAGGCTCAGGCACACATCTCATGGATTGGACCATGCTGCATCCCACGGTTGCTTGCCCACTCTCTTAGCATTCATTCACTTTCTGCTCACCTGGATTCTCACGGTATCCCTGCATTCCCAGGTCTTTTAGTGCATTCTCCTCAGCAGCATTTTAAAGGCTTACATTACCTCTAACTTGCTTTGCTGTTTTGTGTAAACAGAAAGCTTTTTTGAGCTTGTCAGCCATCATCAGTCAAGATGGTGGACATGTTGCTGTATGGTACAGTGCTTTATCAATCTCACACCTTCAGAGTGTGCTAGCAACCCAGGCAGCAAATACTTCACATGTGCATTAACTAATAGCCATGTCTCAAAATCGAAGGGGAGTAGTCCTTGGTCAAGGTAGGGCATCTGCTGTCAGTTAGGGATCCCACCGCAGTCAGTAAGAGGTAACATTTATTCACAGCCCAGGGGCCTGAGGACAGTCACCCACTCACTTGGGGTGGGCAGGGTCAGGCAGTCCGTCTCACTATAATTCTGGGAGTGACTCACGGTCAGTCATGTAGGTTCAATACAAGCAATCACGGTACTTGTGGATTGTCAGACTGACCTGCACAGGTCGCGATCAGACATCTGGTCAGTCATTGATAGAGGCTGCCTGTCCAACTTAAATCAGGGGTGGGGGATGCATCAGCAGAATGAACAGCAGTGGAAGTTTCAGGGGACCCTCATGTTAGGGAGATGGGCTATTCAATGCCAGGGGCTGAAGGCAGCAACCTGGGATGTAGAAGTGACCAGGACAGAGAAGAGGGGAGAATTCAACAAAAGTTGGAAGGAGCTGGTGGTACTGCATGGGAGGACATGAGATGCTGCATGAGGATGGGTTATAGATGGTCACTAAGATTATGGCCTTAACAGAGTGCAGAGGATGAGCAGGGTGTTTATATTACTTAATCTTAAATAGCTACTTTTTAAGTTCTTTTTTCTAATTTTCATCTGTTTACAGACAGTCCTTAATAACAGTGTTTCTCCAATCAATGAACTTATGGTTTTTTTTCTGCGACATCATGCTTTGATTGTTTTTTCCAAACTCAGCCAGCTTCTGAGTAAATGGGGAAACTTATGCTAGTGATGGAGCCTTGAAGAATCTTGCTCAATTTTCTTCCATTGTTCCGAAAAAGCGCCCAGTAACATGGTGCAGCAAAGATTGCTTTTACTTCAGATTCCGTGGATTATTTTCTCAAAAATATCTAAAACCATATAAGGGAAGTCTCTGAAATGTAGATGCTGCAATATACTTAATCACTTTAGGAGGCCCTCTGGTTTCAGTTACCTATGCACAGACATAACACTTCAGATTCCAGAAGAAGCTGATTGAAGTTACGGCCCATTGCAGAGAGATCTCATTATCTTAAGACCCAGAAATGGAATGATAATTGGTTGATATGGACTTTTCTATTGGTACGATTCATCCATCATTTGCATTAGATTGTCCCTGCATGGAATCTATCGAAGAATGAGGCATATCTATTGCAAAGGAAATTAGGAGTCTCTGATATGTCCGTTTTTGTTGAAACTGATAAAAAGGAGAAGAGGTAACCATAACTCCTATGAGATAAAACCCAAAGTCTTAGGATAATAGTAATCTCCAACTTTGATGACTCATTTGAGAACCACACAATTCATGGCAAATGATCATGTCTAACTTTATGTAGAAGCCACGGCAACATGGGTGTGGGACACAATGTAATCACATTATCAATACATATTAAAGAAATAACATGTATAGCATGTGGTAGTAAATCCTTTGATACACAGCTTTGCACTAAAAGTTGCATTCTGTGCTTTTATTCAAAAAAAATTGAACCAAACTTGACTAATTGAAGTGGGAAACAGAGCCTGACCCCTAAAAGAAAACAGGAAATTATATCTTATCCGATATAAGTGAAAATAATAAAAGTCCTTCTTAAAATTGGTGAATCCTTGACAAGGAGTATTTATGGTACTCTTCCACAGCTTTCTTAGTTTGCTTGTTACCGATCCTTGTCATGTTATTTGTCCCTGTCATGATAATTGGATCAGAAGTAGGCTTTTTAGCTGTTCTAGAATATTCCTAACTTTATTAAATTTTATTTAACTGTATCTCAAGTCAATTAATCCACCCTGGCTCCATGTCTCTTGATATCTTTACCCAATATAAAATTCTATTGCCTCTGTCTGCTTTCTGTTTCAGTTGCAATCCTCTGCTAATGGCATTATTTTGCAACAAGTAGTGCTATTTCATACTGCATCTATACTGTGCCTCGGGGTAGTTGGTAGACATGGTACCTTATTTGCTTTCAATGCTCCCTTTCTGCTAACCTTGCCATCTACTCCTCTGTTACGTTACACGCCAGAATTGCTCTGTACCCACTCTACTGCAATGCACAAAAGACCACATTTCACCGAGCAATGTTATTCCCCATTACAAGATTAGCAACTGATTTTGGACTCTTTTATGGCGGAATGCAAAATGGGATGAAATGGTTAATGATTCTATTTGCGCAAACTGCCATTGATAGCTGAAATTAAGGTGCATTCCTAATATTTTGTTAGTTTTCATTGAATACTGTGCAAATTTTCTAACTCACCTTGGCACACAAGAAACATCTTAACAGAAAATGTAGTTAGCAGTGCAAAGTCTATAACTAAATCTTGTATCAGCATTGCTCCTGGACTGTGGCCACTGAATGGCATTGCACAGAAAGATAAAACATGAGGAGCTGCCTTCGATTTTAAATCATTTGTCAGCATGAAATCATCAAAGGTGAATGGCTTTTGATGGCAGAAATAATACAAAGAATATTGGCATAGGGACTTTTTTTTGTCTGTCCAACAGCTATACTATAGATGCCTAATACTCTGATTGCGCCAATCATGCTTTGTTAAGCATTATTAACTTTATTTGTGCTGCACTGTAAGCACACGTTAATTGGAAAATAAGCTACAAATGCTGGAACAAGATAACAGAAAACATTGGAAATACAAAGCAGTTAAGTCAGCATTTGTATAGAGAAGGGAAAGGCTCACAATTGACTGCAAGCTTTTGTCTGAAAAGCAAGTCCTTTAATAAGGCTGCTACAAAAGAAGAGAAAGGGAAGGCCAGCAATTATCTGAATCACAGTGAGGAAATTATGATGTTAAATAATCTGCACTTAACATGTTAAATTACCTGAGGTATCGTGTTTTGCCCTGAGGAATCCTAGGGAGGTGAAACAACTTTTATTTGAACGTTCATGTTTCTCCAAGCCCTGTGAGATTCAGTGAAGAAACTATGAATGTTTTCTGAGGAGGCTCCAGGTTCAGGTCACTGGACAGATTGTCTGTACTGGCTATCCAATCGAGGACCAAATTGTTATAAGGGAACTGATTCATGCCATAAACGAATTTAATATTAGAGATAGTAGGAACTGCTGATGCTGAGTCTGAAATAACAAGGTGTAGAGCTGGATAAACACAGCAGGCCAGGCAGCATCAGAGAAGCAGGAAAGCTGACATTTCAGGTCTGGATCCTTCTTCAGAAATGGGGAAGGGGAAGGGGACTCTGAAATCTCTCTAATTATTTCAGAGTCCTCTTAATATTAGAGATGTTTGCTTTTCTGGAGAGTGTTCTTTTTTATTTGCTTATTAGGAAGGGAGCGCATCTGGTGAAGTTAGTTCATGATTTTTTACCCAGTGCCAATGAAGGAAAGGCAAATTAGTTTCATGGCAGGATGGTGTGTGGTTAAAGGGGATATTTCAGAAAATGGTAATCCCATGTAAAAAATTTCTTCTCCCTCTAGGCTGTGGGTTTGGGAGATGTGGTCAAAGTTAACTTCCCTCATTGCTGCCACATACATTGGAAATACATATGCAACTGTCACTACGGTGAAGAGTTTTGAATGGGTTGCAAATCAAGTGGACCATTTTATTCTGGATGGAATGAGCTCCTTGGAGCTGCATTCATCCAGGCAAATGTAAGTATGCCATCATACAGACAGTTTTCTACGGAATTCTGAGCCAGTGACTTGCACTTGTTGTCATTGTATTTAAACAACTGGCCCTGTTCTGTTTCTGGCTGATGGTAATTCCCAAAATGTTATTGGTGGGGAATTCAGAAATGGTAATGTCATTGAAGATCAAAGGCAATTAATTGGCTACTCTCTTGTGTGGCACTTGAGTGACACGAATGTTACTTATCATTCCAAATGTGAATATTTTGAAGGTGTTGTTGCATATGAACCTGGACTACTCCAGTATGTAATGGACGGTGCTGAACTAAATCATCTTATGATCATTATCTGTCACTCATTTGGCAAAAATGTCTTCTTTAGTCATAGAGTCATAGAGGTCTCCAGCATGGAAACAGGCCTTTCGGCTGAACTTGCCCACACTGCCCAGTTTTCACAATTTAAACTAGTCCCACTTGACCGTGTTTGGTCCATATCCCTCCTTACCCATCCCATGTACCTGTTGAAATGTTTCTTAAATGAAAAAATTGTATTCGCTTCCACCACAACCTCTGGCAGCCCATTCCAGACACTCACCATCCTCTGTTGAAAAAATTGCCCCTCTGGACTCTCTTGTATCTCTTCGCTCTCACCTTAAACCTCTGTCTCTAGTTTTAGACTCCCCTACGATGGGAAAAAGCTGTCGACTATCTACCTCTAAGCCTCTCATGATTTTATATGTCTCTATAAGGTCAACCCTCAGTCTCCTACACTCCAATGAATAAAGTGCCAGCCTATCCAACCTCTCCTGAAAAACCCAAACCCTCTAGTCCAGGTAGCATCCTAGTGAATCTTTGCTGTGCCCTTTTAGTTTAATAATATCCTTTCTAGTTTAATAATATCTTTTCTATAGTAGGGCAACCAGAAATGGATGTAGTACTCCAAAAGTGGCCTCACCAATGTCTTGTACAGCTGCAATGAGACATCCTAATTCCTGTACTCAACGTTCTGACCGATGAAAGCAAACAGAACTTTCTCCTATAATTAAATGTACATAATGTTTTCATAATAGTTATTCTGAATACAGTAACGGATCTCATCAAGTGCAGCCAAGTTATGTGCTACTCTGCTAAAACTGCCTATTGCTCCAGGATCATCCTTGAGAGTACATATTATTTCCAGATCCTTTGGTCCACTTCCAATTGAATCCTTAATTATTTTTTCTTCTATCCCCACTTCAGATTCATCAATGATTTGCTAGGCATAGTTACCATCGCCAAAGGTTAAGGGCATCCATTCAACTGCTTCTACCATATTTCCACACTGCCATTGCCCACCACTCCCCACCCTCCAAGCCAACCTCTGCCGGGGCTTCTCTGTTCCCTAGATCCAAGCTTACATGTTTAATCTCTCTTCATGCCTCTCTTTAAGGCTTACTTCTTGCAGTCTTGACCCAACTCTCACTAAACCACGAACCACCCAGAACTTCCCATCTGCCTTTGTGCTTTTTGAGATAGTAGATGTTTCCGATTATTCTGGTACTATTTACTTCCTTTTGAAAACTGCCATCCTCAATTCCTCCCCCTTCAAAAACATCCATCTGAACACTACTGTCACTGCAAACTATTGAATGGTTTTCTATTTACAGCCTTACAGTAAAAGTCCTGACAGCATTTAGATGTTGTGCTAGGCTGATGTTTATATAGAGACATGTTTGTATATTTGCACTTGCATCTTTGAAATTGAGGAAATGTGAATGGAGATTGGATGTTGTCAAACTATGTATGAAAACTAACCAGATTGGCAAACAACATCACGAGGAAAACCATACCAACCGCCATAGAAAAGAGAGACAATGAAGACACAATGGGAGGAAGAGACATGAGCTGTTCAGTGCCACAAAGAGACATAACCACAATATATAAGTGAATTAGAGACTATTTTATCACTGCACAGAGATAATAGCCACACGTGGGAATCTGTTTGCATTTTTTAAGGATCGTGGTCATTGGATATGATCACATAAAAAATTTGATTAGCCTTACAATGGCAAGTGTTTATCTCAAACAGAAATCTGTCCATCCTTCTAATGAGACATCAATACTGAAATTGCCTGATATTGTTCATGATAATGTGACAAATTGTACATCTGAGTAACAAGTATAACTGTAAATGTATATGTAAATAAAGAAATCTTGGGTCATTGAATAGTCTCTCTTGAGCTGTACGCCCATAAACATACAGGTAGAACAAAACTTTGGCCTTGTTTGACCCGATAACCATCTCAGGGTCAAGTTGAAACACAACAAAACTTACCATCATGTTGACAGTAAATTATGGTCCCTGTGTTAGATGTCATCATTGTATATATTATGTCATCATATGAACTTGCATTTGCTCTAAAATTTCTTACATTTTTAGCATCTTTGTTTGATCTTAGTAATATAGCTGTATTATAATGAATATTTTTGCAATCCCAATTCAGACTAACTATTCCATTTGTTAAAAGGAATCTACAAACTTGATATGTTCTGGAGTGAAGACCATCAGAATATGTCAAGTAAATATTTCACCATTATATTTCTACCGAAGAAATGCACTCTTTTTATAAATGAATATTTTAGTAATTCTAGCCCATCATTTGTGTCATTGCTTTTTCAAGTTGATGATTATGCTTGTAGGAGCACTGGCCTATGGAGGTGATGTAGGAGTGTACATGAATACTGAACAGATTTGTGAAGAAATTTGAGAGAAATGAATTAGGAGAAATAGAGGTAAACATTTATTTTTGAAAATATGAGCCAATTAAGATTGTTTACATAAAAAGATATTGAGCATATGATGCCAATAGACAATAAAAAAAGGTTTATCTATACTCTCTATAGAAGTTCTATGACATGTGCATGTCTGCCACACGCAAAGCATCACATCGTCACATATGCACCTCAAAGTCTGGAATATATTATTTTCATTAAAAGTATAAAAATATAACAACCACAGAATGCAAAAACAAAGAAGAAACAAATGGAAAGAAAATGCCCCATTTTAAATGTGCTCTCTGTCAGTAGTTACTAATTTAACAAAGTAAAGGTTTAAAGTTGCTATAGTCTTACCGGACCACAGTGCTGCTCTCTGATCAGACAGTGAGGCGACTGCTGGTGGTTTAACCTTAGGATCATCATACCTCAAGTGAGGGGAGAGGTTGGAAAGGAGAGACTTTCATGGTAACCTCAGCCAGTGCGGGAACTGAATCCATGCTGTTGTGTAACTCTACATTGCAAATCAGCCATCCAGCCAACTGAGTTTAAAGAAAACAGGCATATCAGTAAAATTATTTTGATCACCATTTTGACTTGCCAATCCTCAGAAGAGAGTAATAAAATACAATTTCTAATAGTAAGAACAAATAATTGATAAGTTTGTATTATTAAATTTATTGACAATGTTCAGCTGTAATGCTTGCATACTTTTGCTTGAATGATTTTATTGAGACATCTTTGTGTTAGACATCGGAAAATTGAGTTCAGTTGGTTCTCAAAGTTCCTGGGAATCAGGTCAGGTAGCAGGCAATTGACAGGTAACAATAAAGCAATGTCTGCATTCACTTTCATTATGCTTTAATCTGATAGCAATTTCAGTAGTCCATGTGACACATTAAATGCAAAAATCTACACATTACATGATTCTACTCTTCTTCATGTGGTGCACTATTGAAGCCCCATAGACTGCAATCAAATAGGAATCATTAAATAATGAAAACTTTCCCACTTATCTACAAGTCATTTATATAAACCTTTCTAAAAAATTACAGCTTCTTGAGTGAGGTATAACTGGATTTTTGAACAGCATTCTAAGTTCAGAATGAGCACAATAACTTTGAAAATACTAATTTTATGTTTGCAGATTGTCAAACTTTTCCACTGTGATAAAATCAATTTTAAACACATTTTCCAAAAAGTTTCTTTATGAGACATCAGCATTTACCATGTGCATTTTTATAAATCTCAGTCATTTTATTTCTTAATTAGCCAAATATGGGAACACTTCAAAGTGATTGGTTGCTTATCCTGCTTTGATAACATCATTTTTGTTATGCTCCTGGAGATCCCATTGACTTGGCATCAAATTTGAACAGAAATCACAGGAGGTGAAATCCATGGTACACAGATCCCTTGTCCTTTATAGACAGCTTCTTTCAAAGTCAATGGTGACAGTCTCTTCACTGCTGACCACAAAGTTCAGACCTCGATGTATAGAACATTGTTGGTCACATTGATAGACTTGAACTCTCAGAATGTAAGATAAATATGCTCTTTCTTTCATCCGAACTGGAATGTATAGAATCATAGCATTGCAGGTTATTTTAAAAAAAAACTAGCTGTGAGCTCAAAGTCTTTGAATAACCAGACTTGCTATCAATCATTACAAAAAATGTTGTTTGAAGGACAATTTTCTCATTGGACAAACAATTATTTTCTTTTCCTCAGATAGAGATTTGAATTTTGTACAAAGAAATACCATCCAAAATGTGACTTTAGTTATTTTATGGTCTCCTTGACCAACAATAGCTTTTATTTGCAGACTGCAATAATCTGAGTTCCATGTTTTTGTTGAATGTGCAATTCTGCAGCCGTTTTTGCACTATTTGAACGAAATGCTCTGAGATCAATTTCTGGCTCCACTTCAGTCTTACATTCCTGATCTTTGACCACTCAGAAGACAAAGCAGGTAACTAAATCAGAAAACCTCATCCTGGATTGGTCACTGGTCTTGTCAAGGTGCCAGATGCAGTTGATCTGGCTGACAAAGTTCTGTCCCACAATATTATCCATAGCTAGATGGATCTTGAGAAGGAGTGCATGTTGACCACTGGTGCGCTCTGTGTCAGGAGAACAGTGCAGAGACTGGATGTCACTGCAGGTAAAAGGATTAACATTTTTGTTTAAATCATAAGTTTTCTTTTATTTTGTTCCATGTTCTTTACTAATCGTACGTCTTTAAAGATAAGCACTCAAGTTTGTGGCCAGTAAAACTGGGGCATCACAATGTCTCCTGAAGGGTTGCTTTAAAGAGGGATCCAGAAACTATGGTTAAAAATCACATCCAATGAGGTTACGGGGTTGGGACGAGGAGAAATAAACACTGACTCCCAGCATTATTAAACAGATGAAGTCTTACTTCAAAGTGCTGTAGATTAGAGTTAACATTTCACCACTATCCACCATGCCATTAGACATTTTAAATTTTAATACTTAATGTATTTACAATGTCAGAAGCCTTATTTTGGGTATTAAATCCACTGAGAGTTAGAAAGGTAGTAAGCTAATTTTTCAAAATATTCTTAGATTGTCGCTGAATATAATTTTTCTTTTATAGTTATTTTTAATCAACCCTGTTGAAACATATTATGACACCCCTCCAACACAGGTGGGTGTCCCAGAGAAAGATTTTCTGACCTAGAGGTAGTGACACTATCACTGTTCTACAAGATGCTTCACATGAAGTTATATTTTTAAACCAACCTGCTCAGACATGCTGTGACAGATGTTATGAGTTCCAAAGAAAGGTCATATTGGATGCAAAAGGTTAACCCTTTTTCTCTCCACTGATGCTGAGTTTTTCCAATTTCTGTTTTTATTTCACATCTCCAGTAAAATATCTTGATTTATTTATGTTATGGCATACGTCTGGGCCAGGAGATCTGGGTTCAAGTCCCACCTGGCCCTGAAATGGGACACTACTGCTGTGCCACCAGACCCCACAGTTTCCCTTTTATAGATATTTTGTAATCAACTTGTTTATGACATACCTCCAGGGCAGATAGAACTTGAACCTGGACCTTCTGGTTCATAGATACGGACATTACCACAACACCCATAAAACCTTAAATGAAGTCAATGTACGTGCGTGCAGATATTCCATTTGATGTGCAAATTGTTCATTTTTGCAACAAATTAATGTACAAAGCTTTAGAACAGGTAGTTCTTGAACACAAGTCTTCCAGCTCAGAGGAATGGAAACTGCTACTTTATCACAAAAACCCTTATTTTCCCTTTTATAGATGCTTTATTCAACTTTCTAGGACACTTGTATGGAGCAAGAGGGACTCTTCTGCAGTGCATGATATGCACATGGACTTCAGGAATCCTTTGATTAAGTACAACTGGATTACAGCTTTTGCCTTCAATGAACTGCTTGGACATGTTATCACACACCTCCAGGACATGCCTAACACATCACCTGGATCTACTGGCCTGGAGAGTGGGAGGAATTTTTCTCTGAGAGTCCTGAGTTTCCCTTTAATAGTTATTTAATCAATCTGTTCAGGCATGCTGTCACATCTGTAATATTGGTGATTAAAACTTAAACCAGACCTCTGACACATCACCACTAAGCCAAAAGAGCCCTCCTGGAATGGTCTACCATCCAAGTACTAAACAGGCTTAAAACAGTCTGCTTGGCTTCAGAGACCAGACAAGATTAGGCATTTTCAGACTAGTATGGCCAAAAGCAGTTTTCCTTTTACAGACATTTTTTAAACAACCTATTCAGACATGTTAGGACAACCATCAGGGCAGGTGAGATTTGAATCCAGACTTTCTTGGCTAGACGTAGGGACATTACTACTGTGCCACAAGAGCTCTTCCCTTTTATATCCTTCGTCTCTTCTGTTTTTTGTTACCTGGACTTTTCGCGTCCACTTCTAATTGGAAGTTTACGTTCTCGCTTTTGGTTAACGGGTTGCTTGTTGCGAATGTAACATTTTACCCAATAAAGAACAAGTATAATTATCGAAATTCCCATATAAGGACCAGGAATACAAAAGTACAAAGACATGCTAGGTACAAGTATGTGTTACATACGTGCTAAACTGCACATTTAGAAATGTGTTCAGAATAAATATTTTGACACCAGGAAAGCTGATAATTAACAGATCAATTAATGGGTACGATCATTCGCTTCTTAACCTATTAAGCATCACTTTATCACGAGCAGGTAGCTAGCTTGTGAGGTGAATGAGGCGGTGTTATTATCAAATATGGTTTACACTGATGCATTTAAATAGACTTAAAGCGTGTTGTATTGCTGAGGAGTGAGCAATTTCATTTTGTTCAAAAAAAAAATCGCGCCCTTCCACTGGCGGTCCCGGACAAATTGCAGATGGAGACATCTGCACTCCCACCCCATCAGTGACGTGAAAGTACATGACGCTTTTTTTAAAAAAACAAGGAATGACAGGGAGGCACTCAATCTACCAGAAGTGCTCCTAATTAAGCGGCGCTGGGTTCGCCTCCGCCTGCAACCGGACGGTACAAAGCCGTGGGCAGGTTTACAGTTGCGTTAGCTCCGAGCCATTTCCTGAATCCTTCGCGGGAGTTGATGTCCGGGGGGCTCACGTACAGCATGACGGAGCCGGATGGCAGGCAACGATGAACCCAGCAAATAGTACCGACGCCCGGGAGGAAATCCTCTTCAGCCCCACTACCTACAAAGTTCTGGCAGCCGGCGTAGGCACGATCGGCGTGGTGGGGGTCTGCAACAATTTCTTGATGTTGCTGCTCTACTGCAAATTCAAGAGGCTCAAGACCCCCACCAACCTGCTTCTGGTGAATATCAGCATCAGCGACTTACTACTGTCCGTCTTCGGAGTCGTCTTTACCTTTGTCTCCTGCGTGAGAGGGCGGTGGGTTTGGGACTCCACCGCTTGTGTCTGGGACGGTTTCAGTAAGAGCCTATTTGGTGAGTACCAGGCAGAAAGACTTGAACTACCCCTCCCTCCCCGTTATTTTCACAAACGGGAAATACTTGCTCCCTTTATGGTGGGTTGGGGGGGGGGGAGGAATATCGCTGCGCAAGGTTCATCAACAGATCGTGAAATAAAAATCGCAGAATGCTGGAAACTCTCTCCGAGTCAGGCAGTATCCATGGGGAGAGGAACCGAGTGAAGGTTTCACGCTATCGCTTCTTTACAGCCCCTGATGGCCTTGGTTTTGTACGGCTCCTTCCTCCGTGGCTGAGGTTACGGGATGGGTCAGAATTGGGATTGGTTGTAAAAGTGCACGGTTTCATTCTAGTCATTGGAAATTCGACAGGACATCGGCAGTGATAAACATTTAATGAGGGCGCAGAAAGCGGCCGTTCGGCCTGTTGCCTCCATGATAGCTGTTTTTCTCTGATTATGAACTTCACACTGAGTATGTTCACTGTGTTAAATGAAAATATTAAAATATAGGAGCGAGTGTTGGTAAGAGATGACTATTTGCAGAATCAAGGATGCCTTTGCATTTTTTTCAATACTTCCTATTCATTCATTTAGAAGATACAGAAATGTTTCTTAAGATTTACTGGTGGGAGTCGGATCCTTACAGCTGATCTAAGGTCAGGAACATGACTTTTTTTTGCTTTTTTTTTTACCCACTCGCGCCCATATGAAGCCTCTAGAAAATACAACGTTCTGAAAAATCGAACCGTCTGTGGGTTTTAAGACACTTTAGCGATTTACAATCAGTGTATCTGTCCACATTATTAAGTCAGCACTTCCAAGTATCTGCTGTTTGTTTCTTTTGGAGAGGGCTGGGGGAGGTAGGCAATGGTCTCATCAGGTGATTACACTGTGTGGAGTGGGTGCTTGTTAGGAGCGAGTCGGCTATTCATCCGTCTTTAAAGAGCTGTGTCATATTCAATTGACTCTAAGTGAGAGAAGCGTGCACTTGCATTCGCCCAGCCCAGCAAACTTGTGCTCAGGCGTCAATGGAGTCAATTGCATGCACTTACACATTGTTCATAAACGATCATGTGTCACTGAGCCAGTTTTGCAGCACAGAAAGGCGCTTTGGGCCACCTTGTCCGCACACTCATCAAACATGCATCTGTTCTAATTCCATTTTTGCTTTGGGCAATTTGATCCATAGCCTACTATACTTTGGCACCTTTTTTGATGTGCTCATCTAATACTTCTCAAATGTTTTGAGCATTTCTGCTTCTACCAATCTTTTTAGGTAATGAGTTCTAGACCTACCCACAACCCTGTTTCTTTCTTTATTTCCCCTCAAATCCATTCTATAAGCTGCTTGTTCTGTCAGACTGTGTGCTGGTTAGCTATTGACCCCTCTACTATGGGAACACCCTTCTACCTATCTATGCTCTCCAGGAGGTTGTAACATCAATCAGATGCCTTTGTTCTTCCACACCCACACCCACACCCACCCACCTTCACCTTTTTTCTAAGGGAAGATGAGCCCAACGTATCTGATCTCTTGAGGCTGAACTCTCAAGAAGCTTGACACCAGCTAGGACAAAGCGGCCTGCTTGTATGGCACAACATCCACTTCCTCTACCACTGACAGTCAACAGCAGTGTGTACCATCTACAAGGTGCACTGCAGAAATTCAAAGATCCTCAGACAGCACCTTCCAAACCCATGACCACTACCATTTTGAAGGACAAGGGCAGCAGATACATGGGAGCACCACCACAAGGCACTCCCTGTCCTGACTTGGAAGTTATAATGTTGTTCCTTCAGTGTCGCTGGATTAAAAATCCTGGAGTTCCTACCCCCCCCCCCCCCCCAAGGGCATTTGTGGGTCAAACTACAGCACGTGGACTGCAGTGGTTCAAGAATGCAGCTTACCACCACCTGCTCAAGGGCAACTGGTGATGGGCAATAAATACTCACCCAGTCAGTGGTGCCTACATCCCACGAGTGAATTAAAAACAACATTGCTGCAGCCCCAGCCCAAGCAAGATCCTCAAAGTGCAATCACATCATTCCGATAGTGTGGTACACAGTACTGCAGCTGTGGACTAATTAACATTATGTACAGCTCAATTCCACATGCTGCATTAGCAACCATCTCCTCTTGCCCTACTGTTCTCAAGGATTTATGGACATAAACAGTACATTTTAAGGTTCCTCTGTATTTCCTAGGATTCTGCCATTCAACATGTCCTCCTTTGCCTTATCTGTCTCTCTCAAAAAGCATCATCCCATACCTTTTTTGGGTTTTTAGGATTAGGTTGTAGTCAGTCCATCTGGGCATTGATGTGCAATACTGTCGGTCATTGTTTTTAGGTGAGGAGATGAAACTTTGACTAATTCCACTAATGTTGGTAGTTATCGCTGATAATGTAGGCTGGTGCAAACCAAAAGAGGTATTTAGCTACTTCCTTTTACAGATCAATGGTCAGAAGCAACTGATTCCTATGTTGCTGAAAACATCTTGAGCTGGTCAAGTGCAATACATTTAGACTAGATGAGCAAAGGGAGATTAAGAATTAGAACATAGAACAGTACAGCACAGCACAGGCCCTTTGGCCCACAATGTTGTGCTGACCTATTATCCTATTAAGATCAATCTACCCTGCATACCCTACATTTTACTATCCTCCATGTGCCTATCCAAAAGTTGCTTAAAAGTCTCCAGAGTATCTGACTCCACTAGCACTGCCGGCAGCACGTTCCACACGCCCAGCATTCTCTGTAAAGAACTTACCTCTGACATCTCCCCATACCGTCCTCCAATCACCTTTTAAAAGTATGTCCGCTCGTAATAGTCATTTCCACACTGGGAAAAAGTGTCTGATTATCCACTCTGTCTATGCCTCTCATCATCTTGTACACCTCTATCAAGTCACGCCTTGTCCTTCTTCGCTCCAATGAAAAAAACCCTAGCTCCCTCAACCTTTCCTCATAAGACCTGCCCTCCAGTCCAGGCGGCATCCTGGTAAATCTCCTCTGCACCCTCTAAAGCTTCCACATCTTTCCTATAATGAGGTGACCAGAACTGAACACAATATTCCAAGTGTGGTCTAACCAGGGTTTTATAGAATGGCAATTAACATAAAAGGAAACCAAACATCCAAGGTAAGGTGTAGAGTGGCATCTTTTATAGACAGAGGGTAATTATAGGCTTAGAGGTGCACAATAAGGCTAGAATATTTAATGTCTTGGCATTGATCTTTACTAAAGGGAAAAAATGCTTTAAAAATAATGGTGAATATTTGAATGATACAGGTGGGGTGAAAATTGCTAGGTAGGATGTACTTCAAATGTTTGCTGTGCCTGTGGATGGAGATGGCTGGCCCAGATGGCTTGTAATCCAACTTACCTAGAGTTCTATAGAAGGGCTTACTATATTCCTCCCATTGTCCTTAGATATGGCAGAGATGCCAGAGGTTGGAGAGTGGCAAATATGATGCCTTTGTTCATGAAAGTTCCTTGTGTAATACAAGTGAGTTGGTTACATGCAGGTAAAATTTTTAGAAGCCATAAGTAGAGAAAACATTATCATGACTCAGTTTAAGGTGAGCCAGCATGGATTTATAGAAGGTAGATTTGTTTGACTAATCTAATCAAGTTGTGTTTTTGTTTTTTTTTTTTTTGAAGGAAATATACTCTATCTATGTGGATTTAAAGAAAGTGTTTTTAACAAAAGTTGCATGAGAAGTTAAGTAACAAATTGCGGCTTATGGATTGGAGGCTTGATATCATCAGTTTGGGTTCAAACAAAATTGGCTTAAGAACACAAGTTTATTATGGTAACTGGTTACTTGTCAGTCTGAAGGATTGTAGACAATGATGTTCCCTCTAGACACCAAAGTTGGCAGACGGTGAGCATGATACTGATTAATTGCAACAAAACATAAGGCAACAGAATCGGCAGCAAATTGACAGGTGAAATTTATTACAATGCATGTGAAGTGATTGTACTTTTAAAGTAGGGAAAGGAAAATAGCATTGATGGAACAATCTAACGAGTGCAGGGCAGAGGTACTTTGGGTGTATCTGAATAGATATTTGAAAATGGCTGGCTAGATGCAGACAAAGTTTGCAAAATGGGGAAATCATGCTATTAAACATTTCTGGCTATAAATGTTTAGAGTTCAGTGTTCCATTCTGATCAGCAGATGTTAGGAAGGAAGTCAAGGGACTGCAGAGGGCACAGAGGAGATTTAATGAAGTCCACGTGTGCATAGATGCAATACATTGGACACTGAGTAAAGGAGTGGAATTTTTGGGTTGACTATCTTGTATTCTCCTTTACATATTTTAATTTATGCTAACTTCTCTTTGCATTGATAGACAATTATCTTAATTATTTTAAACCTGAATTTCATGTTGTCAGAAACAACTGTTAAATCCATTTCCCTCTTGTTACTTTACTTCTAATGTTGCCGCTGTGATTTGCAATTGTCTACCCAGCATTAAAATTTGGATGAGCAGGAATTTTTTTTCTGGCTCTACGCCAGCTAAACTGGTAACATGATTCTCTGGCCTTAACTCTATCAACATTCTTGTGTGCAACTTCAAAAAACTTCTCAATTGAACAAACTTTTTTTTTTCCTGTCTAGTTTCAGTTCTGATAAGAACTACTGTTTCCCAGCTCTGTAACACTGACCCACTCAACACTGTTTCACTGTCAAAACCAGATTCTGTTTTATTTTAATCCCAGTCTTGATTTTACTACTGCTCCTAGTTGGCATCCACCCTGCATGCATTGTATCTTCATCAGAATTCCATACCTCATACCTTTGCGATGTTCTCCTCTTTTATCCAGTGTTTGTAAAAGTTAGCAGTCTACTTTGTGCCTCTTTGAACAATGTAATTTAAAAAATTTTTCAAATCTCTTCATGCACTTTCCTTGCTCTACCCTGGAAACTTTCTCCAATCATTAATGCCTATAGAACTTCACTCGTCCCAAAAGCTTCATCAGCAGCTTTGAATTTGCCCACCAGAGTCCATGATACCATTGGTCCATTTTGTAAATTACACCTGCAGCTGTGAGAAATTGACAAGTATCCCTGTTGTTTGGGGGGGTGGTGGTGGAAAAACTGCAGACTGATCAATAGCTGAAATAATTCATCATGCATTTTACTCCCTGGACATCCCAACACCATTTAGCCTCATTCTGATGTGCAGTTTTCCAACCCAACTTGCAACAAATTGAGGGTAGGCATCCTTAGAGGCTTTGCAGTGGGGTTAATATTGTTTCAGAGATAGTAGGAACTGCAGATGCTGGAGAATCTGAGATAACAAGGTGTAGAGCTGGATGAACACAGCAGGCTGAGCAGGAAGGCTGACGTTTCGGGCCTAGACCCTTCCCATTTCTGAAGAAGGGTCTAGGCCCGAAACATCAGCCTTCCTGCTCCTCTGATGCTGCTTGGCCTGCTGTGTTCATCCAGCTCTAAACCTTGTTATCTCTTGCAATGAATTGAAATGTGTTGTCATTTAGTAATGAATTTACAGAAAGCCAGGAATTAAACGATGCAGTAATTTTGGACTTCTTTGCATTGTTCAGAACTCCTGGCGAGATGCTCATGGGACAGAGCATTCTCACCAGGTATCGTACAGACTAGCTGTCATGTGGTCAGGTGTGTAGTAGAACATGAGGAAGGGTGAAGTGCAGCTACTGTTGTTGATCAATTACTTAAGATGCCCCACAGAATGTCTCTTTTGAAGGACCAAATGTTGATCTGATCGAATTTCGGCTAAACCTTATTCTGGAATTGTACTTCTATTCATGTGCATCAGGCTGCCAGATAGTACCTTCAATGCTACATGTTGTGTTGTTCTGTACCATGCAGTAATGTTGTAGAGATCCCGGTTTTGTGACTCTTCTGTCGTGATGTCAAAATGGTTGGATGTGACTGCTCCCAAAGAAGGCATCTGTCACCTTCCTCCTTGATGTTCTAGAACATCACTGTCGGCCTCGATGATGAAAATTTGGTTCTGTCTATGACAATTGAAATCATTGACAGTGGGGCAAGCCTGAAAGTCTTCGATGAAGTTGGGACAGATGCTTGATTTATCATCTGTGAGAGATGTAGCCATCAGATCTGAAGTTCCTCTGAAGTCTTTGTGGGACTGATGGTTGATACAGATTTTGGGGCTGGGTCTATCTCTTCCCTCTGCTGTACTACCTGATTCTCTCTGGACATTGGCCTCCATCTTGCCATCCCAAAAGCAACAAGTGCTGACATGTTTGCCATTATCAAAGGCCATAAGTGAGCCAACTTGTGCTGAAGTCTGGAAATGGTGGTTGTTTACTGCACTGCTGCTGGGACCTTGAATTGATTGCTTTACTCTTGTGCCATTAATTGGGTCTTCATCTTCGTCTTCGTCTTCGGACTGCTCCTAGCAAATGAAAAGCCTGTTCATTTGTTTGCTTGCTTGCTTGCTTTTGGAAAATTAGGAAGTGTATTAAATCACCTGCATTTGTGATCCTTGGTCCCAGAGCGGTTGCAGAAGAGTACATGGAGTAGGTAGCAGAGGGCAGTGAAGTTGTTGTGGGAAATGAGCTGAACTGCAGAGCTATCGGAGAGGGTGAGTGGAGTGGGAGGTTGTGGGTGGGCACAGCTGGGAGTGATGTGGTGGCTGGGGTACCTAGAATTAAAGAATGTCTTTGTCACTCCATTTTTAAAGGATTAATGCATTACCCAGTGTTTAAGTTGAAGGCAAGATCTTGAGGATCATGTCTTCAGCTTATGATGTCAGAGGAGGCATTAATTTGCTAGAATCGCGCTTCACCGTGAGGGTTCAACATTTGCAAATGGATCTATACAACAACAAGGAGAGCAAGTTCCTGTTGTAACCTAGAAAAGGGGAAGAATGCGGTTCTAAGTGTTTCTGCTACCCCATTGCTGACAGGATCCAGGCCATTTTAATTTTGACTGCAGCTGCTCCACTATGTTAGCATTAGCCTAAATGTCCATGGGGAAAGCTACTCCTGTGCAAAATTGCTCCACTGTGGGATTGAAGGTATGGATGTTGGGTCATAACCTTTTTAAGGTAGGTGGGGAGGCATTGAGTCCTACAGTAAACTAATGTCATTCTGTAATCTTATTTTACTTGAAGTATTTTTCAAAAATTTATTCAAACAAATGTTCTCTTCAGCTTGACAGCGCCTGATTTCCACTTATCTGAAATGCTAGGGGGAGCTGTTGTGCTATGTAAAGTTGAGGAGATGAAATTAAATTTTACGGAAATGTTCTCCATAAACAGAATATTTTTAACATCACTGTGAAAATTGTAATGAGCACAACATACGTTTGATCCAGTTGTTTAAAAACAACCATAAACATGTTCCACTAGTGCAAAATTAATAGAGATTTAGTATTTTGCATTCTCTCATGGATTGTGGGCTTTGGCTGTGCCAAGCATTTTATTGCCTGTCCCTAGTTGCCCTTGAGAAGGTGGTGGTGGTGGTGGTGAGCTGCCTTCTTGAACTGCTGCAATCCATGTGCTGTACTTTGCACTTTGTACTTTGACCCACAATGCCCTTGGGGAGGGAATTCCAGGATTTTCACCCAGTGACACTGAAGGAAAGATGTTCTATTTCCAAGTCAGGATGGTGACTGCCTTGAACTTACAAATGGTGCTCCCATGTATCTGCTGCCCCTTGTCCTTCTAAATGGAAATAGTAATGGGTTTGGAAAGTGCTCTCTGAGGATCTTTGAACTTCTGCAGTGCACCTTGTGATGGTACACACTGCTGCTACTGAGTGTGGGTGGTGGAGGAATGGACGCTTGTGGAAGTGGTGCCAAACAAGCAGGCTACTTTTGTCCAGGGTGGCCTAAAGCTTGTGTTAGAGCTGTGTTCATCCAGGCAGGTGGGGAGTATTCCATTACACTCTGACTTGTGCCTTTTGTAGATGGTGCACCGACTTCGGGGAGTCATGTGGTAAGTAACTCTCCTCCTGTGTTGAATCCAGTGATGGTAACATCCATTGAATGTCATGGGGTGGTGGTTGGATTGTCTCTGATTGGAGATGGTCATTGCCTGGCATTTGTGTGGTGTGAATGGTATTTGCCATTTATCAGCTAAAGTCTGGATATTGTCCAGATCTTGTTTGATTTGAACATGGACTGCTTCAGTATCTGAGGAGTCCTGAATGGTGCTGAACATTATGCAATCATCAAACATCCCCACTTTTGACTTTATGATGGAGGGAAGTTCATTTTGAAGCAGCTGGAGATGTTTGGGCCTAGGACTCTACTCTGAGGAACACCTGTAGAGCTGAGGTGATTGACTTCCAACAACCACAACTATTTTCCTCCCTGCTGGGTATGACTCCAACCT
This sequence comes from Rhincodon typus, assembly GCF_021869965.1. NCBI lineage: Eukaryota > Metazoa > Chordata > Chondrichthyes > Orectolobiformes > Rhincodontidae > Rhincodon > Rhincodon typus. Next base: position 71,302,161 of record NC_063340.1, read on the forward strand.
GTAGAGAGTTTGTGCATTGATTCTCATTGAAATCAGTTTTGCTATACTCTGTCAAATGCAGCCATGAAATCAAGGGCTGTACTCTCTCCTCGCCTCAGCTCTTATGTCCATGTTTGAACCAAGACTGTAATGAGGTTAGGAGCTGAGTGGCCTTGGCAGAACCCAAACTGGGCGTCACCTGAGCAAGTTATTACTAAGCAGGTGCTGCTTGATAATAATGTTAATGACCCCTTCCATTGTTTACTAATGATCGCGAGTAGACTGATAGCAATTGAATGTATAGATGGCTGGGTTGGATTTGTCCTGGTCAGTGTGTCCAGGACATACCTAGGCAATTTTCCACATTGATGGGTAGATGCCTGTGTTGTAACTGTACTGGAAGAACTTGGCTCGGGGAGTGGCAAGCTCCTGCAAGAATGAGGGATAGGTATAAAAGTTATGTGAACCTTGGATGACAAGGGTGTTATGATCTTGGTCAAAAAAGATAAAGGAAGCACAAGGTCAAGAAGGATGGGAACTATTGAAGCCCTTTTGAAGTGTATAAAGAAAGTAGGAAAGAACTTAAACAAGGAGTTAGAAGGGCTAAAAGGAGTCATGAAAGGTCATTGGCAAACAGGATTAAGGAGAATCCTAAGGCTTTTTTTATACATATATTAAAAAAGCAAGAGGGTTGCCAGGGAAAGAGTTGACCCACTCAAGGACAATGGAAGGAATCTGTGAAGTCAGATGTAGGTGAGGTCCTAAATGAATACTGTCAAAATTCACCAAAGAGAAGGAATTGGTGGAGGCTGATCTCGGAAGGGAGTATCGAGTTTCTCAGCCAAGTTGCTATTAAAAAGGAAGGAAGTGTTGTGCATCTTATAAAGTATTAAGGTAGATAAGTATCCGGGTCCTGATGGGATCTATCCCAGAATATTGAGGGAGGCAAGAGAACATATTGCTGGAGCATTAACGGACATCTTTCTATCCTCTCTGGCCACAGGTGAGGTCCCAGAGGACTGGAGAATAGCTCCTGTTGTCCCATTGTTTAAGAACAGTAGCAGAGAAAATGATGGAATTTACAGGCCTATGAGTCTCTCATCAGTGGTAGGGAAATTATTGGTAAAGAATTTCAGGGACAAGATCTATACACATTTAGAAGCAAATGGACTTATTGGTGATGGACCGCATGGTTTTGTGTGGGGAAAGTCATGCCTCACTAAATTGAGGAGGTGACTAAGATGATTTGATGCAAAAGCAGTTGATGTTATCTGCATAGACTTCAGTAAAGCCTTTGACAAGGTCCCGCATGACAGGCTGGTACAAAAGGTGAAGTCACATGGTATCAGGGGAGCTGACAAGATGGATACAGGGAGATAGCAACAACTGCAGATGCTGAAAGTTGGTGTCGATAACATACGGATCTGGAGGAATGCGGTAGCATCAGGGGAGCAGGAAAGTTGATGTTTCAGGTTGGGACCCTGTGTCATGGAATGGAGAGCTGTGACTAGTGGTTTTCCACAGGGATCGGTCCTGGGACCTTAGTTTGTGATCTATACTTTTTTGGGTTTTTTTTTTTTTTGGGAGGAAAACGGTTAGATCAGCTAGTAAGTTTGCAGATGATAGAGATTGGTGGAATTGCAGATAGTAAGGAGGATTGTCCAAGGATACGGTAGGATGTAGATCAGTTGGAGGCATGGGCAGAAAAATGGCAGATGGAGTTTAATCTAGACAAATGTGAAGTGATGCATTTTGGAAGGTCAGGTATAAGTGGAAATCATACAGTGAATAGCAGAACCCTTTTGGAGTATTGATATGCAGAGGGATCCATGCAGGTCCACAGATCACCAGAGGTGGCAGTGCAGGTAGATAAGGTAGTTAAAAGAAGCTTGTGGCATGCTTGCCCTCATTGGAAGGGGCATTGAGTATAAAGATAGACCAGTTATGCTGCAGCTTTATTGAACTTTAGTTGGGCTACACTTTGGAATATTGCTTGCAGTTCTGGTTACCACACTACAGAAGGATGTGGGTGCTTTGGAGAAGGGACAGAAAAGGTTGACCAAGGTGTTGCTAGTATGGGTTTTCTTTTCTGCTATAAAGAAAAGGTTTGTTTTCGCTAGAATGCAGGAGGTTGACGAGTGGCCTAATAGCAGTTTATAAGCTTGTGAATGGCATAGATTGAGTGGAAAGTATGAGGTTTTTCCCCAGGATGGAGGGGTCAATTACTAGGGGACACAAGTGCAAGGGTGGAAGTTTAAAAGATGCACCAGGCATGTTTTCCACAGAAAAGTTTGGTGAGCGCCTGGAACGTGCTGCTAGAGGAGGTGGTGGAAGTAACATTCAAGAACCCGGACAAATACATGAATAGGAAGGGAATAGAGGGATACAGATCCTGTAAGTGAAGACAGTTTTAGAATGGAAGGGCAAAATGTGTTGGTGCAGGCTTGGAGGGCCAAAGGTTTTTTTTTTTTTTTTTTTTTTTTTTTTTTTTTTTGTCCTGTAGCACAACTCTTCAGAACCATTGCCAGAATATTGTTAGCACTATAGTCTTTGCAGTATCCAGTGTTTCCAACCATATCTTGATATCACGTGGAGTGATTTGAATTGGTTAAAGACTAATGTTTGTGCTGGGGACCACTGGAAGAGGCCAAGATGGATCATCCACTTGATGCTTCTGGCTGAAGAGTGAAGCAGCAGCAGGCTTATCTTGTGCACTGATGTGTTGATCTCTTCCATCATAGAGGATGGGGATATTTGTGGATCCCCCTCCTCCAGTGAATTGTTTTAATTGCTAACCACCATTCATGACTGGCAGGATTGCTGTGCTTAGATCTGATTTGTGGGAGTGCTTCATGCTCTCTTGCATGCTGTTTACTTGCAAGTAGTTCTGTTTGGTAGCTTCAGGGTCACACATCATTTTTCAGTATGTCTGGTGTTGCTCCTGACATGCCCTCCTGTACTCTCCATTGAACCAGGGTTGACCCCTAGCTTGGTGGTAATGGTTGAGCCGGAGATATGCCGGGCCATGAGGTTTCAGATAGTGCTGGAGTACAATTCTGCTTTTAATGGTGCACTGCACCTCATGTTCATCTTGAGTTGCTAGATCTGTTTTTGAAGTCGATCCCTTTATTTTTCTTTAGCATAGTGATTATGCCACACACCATATGTACTCTCAATGTAGAGGCTTATAGAAAGTGTTTTTTTTTTTTTTTTTAAATTTTCCAAATGCTAAAAGTTGAATATGAACAGAAGTTCTGAAGCAGTCAACAGGTTAGACAGGACTTGTGCAAGCAGTTTCCTTTTCATCAGATTGGAAGTGTTCCAGTGTTGGAAGCAAATTCAAATACTCAAGGAGCATAGAAAGAAAAAGATCTGTGGAAGGTAAGAATGATTAAATGACAAAGGAAAAATAGGATATGGCAGAAGACATGGTCACGGGACCAGAACACACACGGAGTTTTGGGGGAGTTGAAAATGGCAATGGTGGATTAACTTGCAGTACCTGTTTACAGAATAAATTGGGATCAATGGCTATGATCTGATATTCTTGAAACCTCGAAGTCTAGAACACCTGAAGTATATAAAGCCTTCAAGTCTCAACATAGAGTATGATGACAGACTTGCTGTACTTCCTGGAGGCAACACCTAGACAGGCCAAGTTATCACGAGACTCTTGGCGGTTGTTTTATGAACAGAATTAATGAAAAAAATCAATGCAATTCACCTGAGTTTGAAAAACAGGGAAGGACTGAAGTTGTTATGAATCTATATTATTTTCTTTTTCCTTTTTCCCTCTGCCCCTCTTTTTTTTTAATTTTTCTTCAGTTTGGGTTTTTTTAAATCAGAACTGGAATGTTCCTTTTAAAGTGGGTTAAAGTACCTCGCAAATTGCTAATGACTCGATCATTTTTAACACTTTTTGGTTCCAATGTATTTTTGAACAACTATAAAAATACTTTTAATTGAAAAGCAAATATAATGAAGAGAAAAATCTGCACTCTTTGCTAAAACCATCCTCTATAATTAAAAATAAGTGTATATGATTCTTAAGAGAAACTATGAAATCACTAGCTGTAGTAATTCTATTCTAATGTTATGTTTTTTCTTTTTGTCCACATGGTAGGATGCTGTCTTAGCAAGTGTTCTGTCTTCACAGCAATTATTTATTTTTTATTTAATGTCCTTACAATCAATTCCAGAAATATGGTTACCAAGAAGAAAGCTTGACTAATATTCCTTCTAGGACTGAATTATTGTTTAATTCCTTTTTCTTTCCATTTCTGACTTAACAGAATTCAGAAACAATTGCAGTGATTTGTCCTTCCAGTAATGTAACTAGGACTGAGGTTAAATTTAAAGGTAACTTATCTTTCTAATCAACATGTCCAGAGATTTTATTACACACCACTCACTGGAGCAGGTGGTTCTTAGTCATACAGCATTGAAACAATCCCTTCAGCCAACTACTGCACATTGACCACACTTTCCAAACTAAACTAGTCCCACCTGCCTTTTTATTTGGCCCATCTCCCTCCAAACCTTTCTTTTTATTCATGTGCTGATTTGAATGTCTTCTTAAACATCGTAACTGTACCTGCATCAACAACTTCCTCTAGAAACTCATTCCACACGTAAACCACTCCGTGTGTAGAATGATTTTCCCTCATGTCATCTTTTAAACCTTTTTCTTCTCACCTTTTTTAAAAATATATGCCCCTTGGTTTTGAACTTTATTCCCCCCCCCCACCCTAGAGAAAAGACATCCATGGTTCACTTTATCTATGCTCCTCATGATTTTATAAACCTCTAAGGTTATTCCTCAACCTCCTCTGATGCAGTGAAGAGTCCCAGCCCTTCCTGATAACTCAAACCTTCCAGTCCTGGCAACATCCTGGTAACACTCTCTCTTCTGAGCCATCTCCAATTTAATAATATCTTTCCTGTAGAAGGGCGACCAGAACTGTGCACAGTACGCCAGGGAGGCCTTACCAACGTCCTGGGCAACCTGAACATGATGTCCCAACTGCTATACTTTAATGGTCTGAACAATGAAGGCAAGCATGCTAAATGCTACCTTAACCACCCTGACTACCTGTGATGCAAATTTCAAAGAATTGTGTACCTGAACCCCAAGGTCTCTGTCTACAGTACAACCCAGAGCCCTACCTTTTTTAACTGTATAAGTTTTTTGCCCTTGTTTGTTGTTTTTTTTTTCTTCTTTAAACCAAAATGCAATACCTCACATTTATCCATGTTAAACTCTATCCGCCATTCCTCAGCCCATTGACCCAATTGAATAAGAACTCTTTATAATTGTAGATAACCATCCTCGCTGTCCACAATAGTACCAATTTTAGTGTCATCTGCAAATTTACTAACTGTGCCTCCTGTATCCTCATCCAAATCATTTAAATTAAACGACAAACAATAGAGGACCCAGTACCAATCCCTGTGGAACACTGTTGCTCACAGGCCTCCAGTCTTTTTTTTTTAAAAAACTCTCCTCCGTCACCCTCTGGCTTGATGAGAGGAGACCATTTTGTATCCAATTGGCAAGCTCAGCCTGAATCCTGATGTAACTTTGCTAATTTAATCTACCACGGAGAACCTCCATCAAAGGAAAAGTTCAAGTGTAAACCATCTACTGCCGTGTCCTCATCAACCCAGCCTCCTGGTCCAGGGATAGGGACACTACCACTGTGCCACAAGACATTAAGATCAGAAACACTAAACAAATGTTTAGCTATTGCCGCCTTAAAATTGATGGTGATTGTGGGGAGAGGCGAGGAAGACGAAAGGTTTCCTTCTCTGCCTGCACTGACTGAGCAAAACTTGCAATATAGTGCTAAGTCAGCTTATTTAAACGTTAACTCCCAAGAGCACATGGCATGGTGTGCTGGCCTGTGCAATATTTTGAAGTATTTGGGTTTTGAGATTCTAGCAAGGGCACATCAATTGCTCATCCCTAGTTGTCACAAAGGTGGTATGCCGCGGCTATTGCAATAGACTTTGTATCGGTGACGTTCCCACAGCAGTGTTCAGAGGTTAGAACCAGCAGCTCTCGAAGGAAATTTGGCACAAAATTCCAAAAATAAAAATTTGGCAAGTTTTCAATATGTCCTTGAGCATTTTGCAGAATAGTACCTGCAAAAATTTATGAAGGTAACAATTCTTCTACAGGCTCTATCTTTTATTCTATCTCCATCAGAAAAAAATTGCACTGAGTAATCTTTCAATTTCTAGAAATTTTAATCTCCAATAAATAAGATTTGTGGCTTCCTTTTTTTTTAAAAAATGTTTTATGTACAAATTTTAGTTTGAGACCAAAACCTAATTTGGAAGTCATTAAGATTAAAAACTGAACACCAACTAATACTGCTTCTTAGTTTAACCTTTTTAACATGCCTGTAGATAATCTCATCCTCTGTACCCTCTCGCCCCACTTCTCTTCCAACCTCTTCTGTCAGGCAGAAGATACAAAAGCTTAAATACAATTACCAGTGGGTTCAAGAACAGCTTCTTCCCCACTGTTATTAGACTTCTGAACGGACCTCTCAAAATTTCAAGTCTAAATTTGATCCTACTCTTTTGTGCACCTCCTTTTTTTATTTTTTTTTTTTTTTGCAGCCATAACTTGTACTTCTTGCTCTGTTCAATCACCCTATGGTTTTTGTATGTTATGACCTGCCTATACTGCACGCAAAACAAAGTTTTTTCACTGTACTTGTGACAATAATAAATCAAGATAACTTACTGCCTCTATGTATGTCATTTAACTTCACAGGAATTTCATCAATAATGTCACTTGCAGTCCTAGCATATGAGCGCTACATCCGAGTGGTGAACGCAAAGGCAATTGACTTTTCCTGGGCCTGGCGTGCTATCACCTACATCTGGCTTTACTCACTGGCCTGGTCTGGAGCACCATTAATCGGTTGGAACAGATACTCTCTGGAGCTGCACAAACTAGGCTGCTCAGTGAACTGGGACTCCAGAAACCCAAGCGATACATCGTATGTCCTCCTCTTATTCCTGGGCTGTCTGCTCGTCCCTGTAGGTGTCATAGCTTACTGCTATGGGAATATTTTATATAGCATAAGGATGGTAGGTAAAACGAGTTGTTTCCTATCTTTCAATGTATGTAAGGGAACTATCAAAGTGAATGCTGCAGAATGACCGAGCATACTTTCAACCTGAAGTTGGTTTGCCCCAAGGCAGGTCATCTTAGAGGGGCATTCCAAAACATGGGGAAAAGTTGCTTTGTTCGGTAGGTACTTCCTGATAAAGATGTGCAACTATTTGCAGCTGCCATTTTGGGACTTAGAATGCCTACTTGTGCCTGAAAGTAAATTACTTAGCATGTTGTATACCTCTAAAGTGTCCATACATTTCCAATCATTCTGCATAACTGCCTTGAACATTTTATATGAACAAGACTCCAGGCAGTTTTCTTAAGTCTTGTACATTTCTCAGACACTTTTTAATGTTTTTTTTTAAATAAAAAGGAAGCATTTAATGGTTTTGCGTAACCTTCTTTTTTGAGGACAGGTGATATGTTTTAATTTTAAAAATCTCAATTTAACCCCAAGCTGCACACTTCTGGCATTAATAAATTGCGGGGGGCGGTGGTGCAGCTAGCCAGTTTGCTCCCTTGAGGTAGGTTGTCTCCCCATTGAGGCTGCGTTCTCAAATCTACCCTGCATTACATGCATAATTTTGGACTGCCTAGTTTCCCAGGCCTTGGAACCTGATAGCTCATTTGGGCTGAGGCCAACATCAGGACAAAGTGTCATTGCAGCAATGTTAGGGGACCAGGAAAGAGCAGGAGTATCTCCCTGGCCTGCTGCTTCTAACACCCTTATGCTTGTTTCTTTATCTGGAATCTGACGGCTTCCCCTCACAGATGCCTGCCAAGTTTACACGAGTATCTTTACTTGTTGCTGTGGCCTGCTTCAAATGCCTCTCTGACAATCAGGCTGACTTGGCTGTTGGAGGGGAGGAAAGGCGAAGTCCATGTTGTGAGGCGAAAGCTTGTAGGATGTCAATTGAAACTTCCCACTTGGCCATTCCATGCCTATCAATATCAGGGCTCATGTTGTTATCCAGTAACAGGACTAGCATTTTAATGAATGTTTGTAGCATACCAATGTTTTCAAGTTTAACAAACCTAATGTCTGTTTGACCCTCTGAAATTTCTCCTCTACTCGGGGTTTATCGAGAGTTGTGGGTTTATAGACCAGATCAAATCATTGAATGCCCATTATGTACATAGTTCAGAATTATGCAGTGTTTTCTTGAAGAGGTAAACATATCAGCAGAGCGATTATTTGGAAGAGCCAGAGACAAAGGGTTGGCAGTATTCCTGTAATTAGTCTCCATATCCCGAGATTAAAGATGGGGAGGAATTTAGCCAGTATTCCTATCCCATTCAATCGCTTGTTTTAATCACCATATTTGAACAGTTTTCATTGGCTTTGAATCTGACAAATATATGATAGGAAACCTGTAAACCTATATCATTTAGTATGAGTTAGAATAGCAGGTGATTTTTTTTTTTTTTTTTTTTTTTAAAAGTTTCTTATTTAGTCTGCAAACAGGACTGTGATATTGTGATTTTTGTTTCAATGGATTAAATTACTGGGTCTGGCCTAATAATCCAAGGACACAAATTTAATCTTTTCACAGCAGCTGGTGAGTTTAAATTCAGTTAAATCTATGATTTAAGATTTTTTTAAAATTATAATATAGTACAGTTAATTATTCTTTTTAAAAAGCTATCTGATCTACTGATCACCTTCAGGGCAGGAAATCTACAGGTATTTACCTGGTTGGCCTATACGTGACTTGCTTGTAGTTGCCCTCTGAAATAAGCTAGCAAGTGATTCAGTTCTAAAGAAACACCAGCATTTATTGCCAGTTCTGCTAACATCTCATGAATCAAATTTTTTGTTTTTCTTTTTGAAAAACTGGAGGTGTGGGATTGGGCTCAGCAGCGGGGGTGGGAAAGCATGAGGGAACTTGATGGGTTAGTTCATTCCAAGATATAATTACTTATGGTGCTGTTTGTCTTCACAGCTTCGACATATTCAAGACCTCCAGTCAGTCCGACTTGCAAAGATATTAACATATGAGAAGAATATGGCGAAGATGTGCTTCTTCATGATCACTATATTTTTGTTCTGTTGGGTGCCGTATGCAGTGTTGTCCTTCATGCTGGTTTATGGCTATGCTGATAAAATTACTCCCACTGTAACCATAATTCTTTCACTACTTGCCAAGTCAAGCACAGCATATAATCATATCATTTATCTCTTCATGAGCAAAAAGGTATGTTGGAATGCTTTCTTTTAACAAAGAAGTAACACCACCAAATACTTTGCATTCTGTTGTTCCAGATAGAACCTGTTTTACAGACCTATCTATTGATTCCTGTGCTAATTGTTTCTGCTGGAGTGGCAAAAAAAATGCTGCAATGGGCCTTAGCACTGCTACATTGCAAAATGGGAAATCTCTCAGGGTTACCTAGCGAGTGTGTTCTAAGGATAGTACTTTTTTTTTATATTGTACATTTGAATTGGAAAGCCCATCTTTCTACTGTGCATTTTGCCATTTAAAGGCAGGCCCATGTACTTTGATTTGCATGGAGCTTGGTCTCATTTAAGATTTTATTTCACAGGCAACAAGTGAGAATTCAAAGGATTTATCAAATTAAGCTTCCCTTAATCAATAGATTAGTCAACTCTTCAGCCAAGAAGAAATATGAAGTAAACTGGTGTCCCTTTGACTACTCTCTGTTTTACAGCTAGTTGATTGGCTGTCCATAGATTACTGGTGATTAGCCATAGACTATCAATAAGACCAGCTACTTAATCACTCCACTAGAGATGTAGGTTGCATTATTTTTGTATAAGCCATTTGTCTCATCCTTCTGAAAATGACTTGCACTACAACATTCCAAACATTGAAGTCAACTCTGCAACTTGTGAACATTGCATTGGGCACATCTCTCACATTGCCAAAATCAAACTAGCTCCTGACATTTTTTTGCTGGCTGGACTCTCAATGGCTTTGAAGTGCCAAAAGAATAGCCAGTACAGTCAGTCGATTTTCTGGTGGGGGTGTGCAGGGGCGGGAAAGCGAATTGGGAAGTTAATGTTCTCCTTTCCCTTTTTCTTTTCACTAAAGAGATCATCTCATCACCTATTTGTTTCCTGTAACACTGCCATCTGCTAAGTGGCTACTGTTCCTGGGTGGCTTTGGAGGTGTCGCCAAGTGATGCAAACATGGGATACAGTTAAACTCAATGCTTTCCTCAGTTGATGTCTGTGTATTGCATAACTTTGCTGGGAAATGTAAATGTATTGATACCCACTAGAGTTTTAGAATAATGAGAGGAGATCTAATTTGGTTACATAAAACGCTAAAAGGGATTGACAAAAATGGATGTAGAGTGGATGATTTCCCACGAGGGAACAAGAGGCCTTACTTTAAGCTAAGGAATGGGAGATTTAATGAGGAGAAATTTACTTTTTATCAAAGGGTTGTGAACATGTGGAATTTACAACCCCAGGTGCAGTGATTGCCTCGAAACTGAATAAGTTTATGGACGAGGTAAGTGGCCAGATTTTTAATTAGTAATGGGTTGACGGGTTATGGGAAGTGGGCAAGAAAGTGGAGCTGAGGCCAAGATGAGATCACCATGATCACATTTTAATAAGGGACTGAACTGCCTACTCCTAGTTATGTTGTAATGTAAAGTCTTCTCTGAAACAATTTAGAAGGAATGCTGTCTTTTTTTTAACCTACTTGCCATTTGGATGAATGTTCACAAAACCAATGTGAAAATTAACATTAATGTTAGTTTAAAATGCCTTTTCTTTTATTCTTTGACCCTTTTACAGTATCGATGGTGCCTAATGCAACTGCTTTGCTCTCGCCTGATGAGAATTAAGTGGATAATAAAAGATCACGCTGTTCGAGTCCGGGGTGAGAAGCCAGGAAAATCTATTGTCTTGTCTGAAAAGGTTGTGGAGCGGCCTAAAAAGAGAGTGACTTTCAGTTCATCTTCAATCATCTTTATCATAACTAGTGATGAAACTCAGGATATTGATAGCACTGCTGATGTTAACTCCACAAACCTGAATGTTGTACAAGTGAGACCATTAAAGTCAGAAAGAGCATAAACAGAAAATAAAAATGAATATTGTCGAACAGTGCAGGGTGAACTTTTCTTATTGTAAGCAGAGCGTATCCTATAAATATCACTCTCCATCATGCTATGACTTCTGTAGCACTTCATAGTAACTCCTTGAGGAAAAAGCAATTGTAAATAATGTTCCTTTTAAATATCAGGTGTCACTTTTCTCAAATTCAGTTTTAACCTTTTTTTCTCTTTGGTACTTACAGGGCCCAATCTTTCTTTAATTTGGGATGTTAAATGTTATGTGTATTCAAGTTCTCAAGAGTTCCCTAAAGTCCTACATTTTGTTGCAAGTGGGAAATTTATGAAATTCATTGTATTTTGTGGTACTACCTTGCACAGTATTAGGAATACTTGCTTTGAGAGTAATAAACTTCATTTAAAATAATATACAATTCCTATTCACTACTTAAGAATACTATAACACTGCTACTGTTATCAGCCAGGAACTTTATGGAATGTACACTTGCTCCAACACTTGCATTTCATGAGAAATGCGACCATAACTGTGTTCCCATTCTCTGCTTCTGATTAAGTTATAGCAGTGGAATGGGAGATGGTCTGCTGTCTCTGTGCTTTGCAATGTTTCTCACCTGAGCAGGTCATACTGTGTGAAAACAAAAGTGTACATCACCAATAGCCTTTTTTGTTCAAATTCTCGCTACACCAAGACTTCTGCTAACAGTGGTGTGTAATTGGATTCCATGCATTCTATTGTAAAAGCAACATTCTATTTGCTACCTTTGGTGAGGAAAATAACTTATGACAAAATTTCAAGTTCTTTAATTTTAATCTAAATTGTAAGCATCCTGAAGGCTGTGAAAAGCTTGAGGCCAGGCATTTGCAATCAGTGGAAGAGCAAAGGTGAGAGCCACTTGACTTTGAAGTAATTCTTGCTGAGATCTAGTGACCACACTAGGGGAATCATCTCCATCCCTGTGCATTAGTGCTGTAGCTAACTCATGCAGTCCTAAATGGGAATGTTCACGGTGAAATTGAAACCATGTCAGTTGGCCATCTGAGCAGCCAGGGCTATTGAAGGATTTTTCATAGATATCCAAACAGGAAGTAAAAGGCAATAAAATAAACCAGTTAAATTTGTGCACACAGCAAGTTATGGATTGACATATATTCATGGGGCTGAAGGTAGAAACTAAAGTATCTTAAACTTATAAAGCAATTTTTTTTTTCTTGAATTAAAAGTACTCAACAGTACACCATAAATACAACATTTTATCAGGCTAGTTCTGTTATTCACAAAGTTTATTAATCAGATCAGAGTTTAAAAGTCCATTTAGATCTGATTGAACAAGATGTCACCTTTTGATGAGATTTCTAACACTGGTGTGGTGAGTACCAATGCTGTTTGACATATGTACTGTACAACCTTTGATATAGTGTGGAGTCATGGGACTCGACTTCAGATTTCTGTCCTAGTTTCCCAATGCCTGATATTCTGAAGTTGCAATCAGTTCCAGAGAGGCAGTTAAGGTGATCACAGAGCTAGTAAGAACTGCTGATGCTGGAGTCAGTGATAACACAATGTGGAGCTGGAGGAACACAGCAGGCCAAGTAGCATCAGAGGAACAGGAAAGCTAACATTTTGGGTCGGAACCCTTCAGAAGAAGGGTCCCGACCCAAAATGTCAGCTTTCCTGATGCTCCTAAGGTGATCACAGATCTTGCTGTTAGCCTGTTTCTCCACTCCTATCCTACACCCATTGCAAAATTATAAGATTGAGTTTTCTTTCCCTTCGTAGGCCGTGCCCAGCAGAATCACCATTAGAAAATGAGGCATGCTGTTTCCTTTGAATGTAGCCGTAGCTCAAAGTATTCCTATTCTGCAGTTTGTGTTGCTAGAAATGGAGTAACGTAAAGGTTTTTAATGGGTCATGTTGATTAATTGGTACAGGGCCTTTGAAAATTGCTCAGCTCAAGCTAAACATTTTTAGCTATGTGCACTTAATGAAGATGAGGAAAGTTATGTCACTATTTCCACATTACTGGTTGTCATGATAAGTGAAGTAGTTTCTAACTTTACACCATAAATTCACCAACGGCATCCATAATTGTAACCAGTGGTACCATTAATTGAAGAGTAATGCAGTGGCAAGCTTAAAAAAAATCTTTGTGACTAAGCAAGCAGGTCAAAATGAGGAGAATGATTCACCCCTCATTACCTGGTCATATGAAGTTGGAGAGAAAGATAACCAAGTATGGACGTTAGAAACAATGACCCAACAGCCATGTCCTGTCAAAAATTGAAGGATGAATTGAGAGTTTCAAATGGAAGAGCAAGAATGGGTGGGTAATGTTGAGACATGGACTAAGGAGGCTTGAAGAAAGCCACAGAAAAAGCAAAACACTCCTACTGTACTAAGGCTATGGTGACAACAAAGAAAGTAACTTTTGTCATGTTGGATATTGCAGACAAATACAATATTACAAAGAAACAATATGATTCATATAAATGCCAGCAAGAGCTCTTTGGAAAATAAAAGCAGAGAATGTTGAAATATTCCACAGGTGTGAAAACCTCAGTGCAGAAAGAGAAACAGAGTTAACTGACCTCAAGCATTAAATCTTCTATCTCCACAAATGTTGCCAGACCTGCTTTATAATGCCAGCATTTTAAAAAAAAATTTTGGGTTTCCAGCAGTCATAGTTCTTTTGATTTAGCTCATCTGAGGAGGTGGTACACAAGGTCTTGGTACATTTTGCAAAATGTTAATGCTTCAGTTTTGCATTTATTGTATTTTTATCAAGGGAGACTGGAAAACCAGGAATCTTTCTTATCAGGATAGCTTTTCACATTCACATTCCTCACACTGGAGTTTTATGTTTTGGATATACACAATGTTATGAACCCAGCTGATATAATTACTGGAGAAGTCAGATCCCAGATTTAAACCTTGAATGGTTGCTTCTACATGTCAATTCTCTATAGATAGCAGCTACACTTCAGAGGTATGACTTCTTTTACATGGAAGACAACGGAATATGCTTGCTTTCCTAACATCTTTAAAAGTACCACTATATATTCATGAACTTCTATGTATTTTTCTAAGGCTTTCCCAGCAATGGAGACTAAAAATGCATCAGCTGAGTAGCTGCTTTGCAGACCTTTAGGCAATTGCCTCCATGTATCACTAACTGTACTGTGGAAGCAGTTCCACCCTGTGCTGTTTTACTTTTGCCTATTGTTCTCTGAGCACAGGGATATATTGGCCTAAAACTGAGACCAATATGACCGTCACTTGGTTCCATCTGTGCCACTGCTATAGGATCTCAAAATGTGAAGACTGATCGAAGAATGGAATGAAGGACTAATACAAGGGTTGCAATTCAATTTTCTCCAAAGGAATAGAAGTTAGAGATAAGTTTTCTAAATTTTGACCCTCCAAAAAAATCTACATTAATGTAAATGCATATGAAAGATGCTTATGCTCAGATTATGTTAATATTTCTTGCAGGCTGCAATATAGATAATGGTCCTCCTATCCCATTTCCATGCATATGGAGCCAAGTGTCATTGGTGATCCAGCTTGTCAGTGGGAAATAGTTTAATCCATGATCAAGAAAATAGATTACCTAAACTAAGTTGTTGAGTTTCCCAATCTATAAGAGAGTGATTTGTAATTGTGTCATTATTCCATAAGTTACATGAATTAACACATCAATGCACAATAGCTGTGTGAACACCCCCAATCACATCGCCCTGTTTCTTAGGAGCAGTCACAGTATTGTCTTTTTTAGTACAATTTTATATGGTGGGTTATTTAATACAAAACCCCAAGATTCTTCCTTCAACCTTGATTATAGTGAGTAGCATGAAACTACACCAGTTGTTACAGTTGTCTTTTGAGTCTTGAAGCAATGCATCAGATCTCTTGATAGATGAGAAGTGCTTTACAACATAGCTGCACTATGATCATCATTTGATACGTTGTTTGAAACTTTGTAATTGAGGTCAAATCACAGAGATAGAATTTTCCCTATGAATAACAAATCCATAAACTCCCTAATGCTGTAATGTACCATTATTTATTCCTTATACACAGTGCCACCAGGGTGCTACATAATTTTCTCACAATCTGGGGGAAGGGGTTAGGTGGAGAGGCGTTTGTAACCACTCAATGCACCTAAAATGCCAAAGTCATAGTGTTAGGAGTCAACAGAGAACCATAAAGCAGGTGATCTCCTACCTTGGAGTAATGGGATCCAGACACAGGATGACATCAGAGAACTGCATCTTACCTGCAGATCTGTAAAGTATCTATTTAATAGTACTTCATTCGTCAGTGTCTATTCTAAATGAACACCATGTGTGCCGCATGATTCCATTGCTAAGGCTACATATGTGGTGGTTGTTTAATAGGTAAAACTCAAGTCCTTTACAGCCTAGCATCATGTTTGTTTGCAAGCCCCAAGCCTCCGCTGTGTTCTGTAGCTCTACAGTGATGGGCTCATGCCATGACAGAATATTAGGCCTTGGGACTAAATAACCAATAATGTGAAGAGTGAATATTAACCTTTCACCCCTATATTCAATAATGGATCACAGTAACTGCTGGTATCCAGATGGATTAACAAGCCCCCTCCATGCCAAATGAAGGAAACCAGCCCAGAAAGTATTCTCCCTCTATCTATTTAAAATGATACATCACATCAGTGTCATAACACTTTTATTACATATTCAGTTAGTTCAATTTTACATTCATAAAGCAGCAACAAATCATTAACTTAGTACTTTGAGCAGTGAGGAAAACCTACCAGAAGAAACTGATCCAGTGAGTCACAAGAAAGGTTAAAGTCTTTCTAGACCTTGTTTCGTCAGTGAGTCACATTTCTAACATTGACTATAAGATTTGTAACATGAGGATGCAAAATTTAAATATTTTGCAACAACTGACACCGATATTAATTTCTCTGCCATCTTTGTTGTTAGATTATTGTCTGATATTTTGATATAGATGTGCCACAATTTCCTCCAGCCAAACATTAAAATTGAAGTCATCACTGTTTGATAGTGCCACAGATACTGTGCCATTAGCTAGTAATCCCTTCCCTATCCACAGCCATTGTCTCAGATTGAGTGAGTCATTTCACAAACTCAAGTGCCCTATTCAAAATCATGTTGAGCAACTGACCCTATTCATAGAATCCCTACAGTGTGGAAACAGGCTCTTTGGCCCAACAAGTCCACACTGGACCTCAGACATTCCACCCAGACCCATCCCTATAACCCACCTAATCTACACATCCCTGAACACTACAGGCAATTTAGCATGGTCAATCCACCTAGCCTCTACATCTTTGGACAGTGGGAGGAAACCAGAGCACCCAGAGGAAACCCACGCAGACACAAGAAGAATGTGCAAACTCCACACAGACAGTCACCTGAGGGTGGAATTGAACCCAGGTCCCTGGTGCTTTGAGGTAGCAGTGCTAACCACTGAGCCACCATGTCGCCCTATCACAAAATCAAACTACTTGCACTTCCATAAAATTACTGAGGTTAATCCAACTTGATGATATCCACATTAAGATTCTGGCATTTCCCGAATCAAGTATTTCAATAGCCCTCCACCTTCCTAGTCCTTCCCCGTCTGTCATCTCATCCAAGTCTTGCTGCGTATTCCATTCTTACCAAGTCCCGCAATCTATTTGCTATTGTACACTGGATCCTGGTATCTCAATGCCAACACCTACCAATTTTAAATTTCTCAGGCTTTTTCTTAGATTTCTTTAAAACCTTACTCTTCCTGATCTTCCTTCAAAACTATAAAACCCACCCTCTTAGCTACCCAAATTCTTAACACAATGAAACTCCCCTAACCCTAAAGTCCTTTTAGCAGGCATGCACTCAGAATTTTACACACAGTGCTTTGGAATTATTTTCCAAAGTTCTGCTATCTTTCCATTTCCTGCATCTTTAATAACCTTAAAAATCCCAAACTTGATCAATATTTTTGGCTACATTCTCCTACCAATCGCCCAAAACTATGACATTGTGCTAGTTAGCCACAAACATGATTGTGAATGTGGCTTTTTATTTCTCCTCATCCTGCAGAATCTCTGCACCTTTACCTTTGAAGAATGACAAACCTGGTGATTTCATAAAGGTATCCAGAAATGGGAGATTTCAGAGGTTTATTGGTACCATTTCACATTTTAAGAAGTGATTCAAGGACTAAACAATAAAAAACTATTTGCATTGTTCAAATTGTATTCTTAATCAAACTTATAACTGCTGATGTAGTTATATAACTACTCGATAAGGTAATAAAATAGATAAATTCAGGGAATCAGTCTGAGTTTGTTATCGTCAATTTCCCTGTGGCAATATATTTCTTTAAGTGGGCCCATGTTAGTTGCAAAAGCCTGTTTTTCTAAAAAACAGTGTAAGCAATTAAGAGTAGATAGGATAACAATCCTGCTTCTACCCTTGTTTTCAATGCAAATCTTGGCTTTAGCAGCCACGTTCCCTTGTAGTCTCTTGATTCCAGTCACATTTCTATGCTGTTTTTGGTGTGACGTTACTTAGGCTTTAGGAGGTGTATTTAGTCCTGACTATTTTTTAATGAAGAAAGGTTGAGATCAGAAGTGCCAATTTTTCTGCTTCAAAGCCCACAAAGTAAACAGCTTGTGAGGTTTTGGGGGTTTTGTTCTAAGGTTGGAACAATAGAAGCAGCCTGAATGGGTGGAATCAAGCTCCCACTGAACCGTGATTTTTAGTTTTATGTTTGCAGTATTAGCAGTTGCTGCGGTGTGGAAACTGGGTTTAGAAGCTGCAGTATATCTGTCCCTGCCACTCTCTCTCAGAGTTTTCTCTTGATGTTTTCCTTCTTGGTCTGGAAAGTTGCCTGTGAGGCAATCTATTTTACTGAATTTGCTTTTTGCCAGGGGTATGTTTTTGGGATGATACTATATTGGAACAGTTTCTGTTTAGTCGTTAAATAATCTAGTATACTGTTAGGTTTTCCAATAGAATAAAGATATTCCAATTTCTTCTTTCATTTGTTGCATTTTAACTATGTGTATGAATAAAGTGTGTTTTGTTTCAAATCTGATAGTTTGACCAATCGAATTGCATCTGAAATGCAAAGCCTGGCACTTTCCTTTAAAATAAGAAAAAGTTAGGGTCTAGGCTATCTTCTTCATATATTTTGAGAGGGTTTGGTCTGGTCCATAACATTGGGGAAGTATATTTCAGTGGTTTGAAAATGTCTTATTCTGCCTGCTACGTTTCTGATGGAGGTAAATTCAATCAGTACCCAATTCTCCAAGCAGGTTTTGGTGGGTGCAAACTCGCTATCCACTCACTGTAGGCAGTGTGAAGTCTAAATATGTGAACAATTCTTACAAGTTGTCAGTGTTGACCAAAGAACTGACAGGGCAAAGTTGAGCCACAAACTAGACAATCTTTGAAGGGCAGGGTAACAATAAATTGGGGTGGATGAAGGTAGCAATAGGAGAAGGGAATGTCCTCAGAGGGTGATGACAGGAAATTGTGGTACTGAGAAATGAATCAACTTATATAGGAGCCACAAAGGTTAGAGCAAGAGTGTGTGTGTGTTTTAAATTACAGTTTTCGGCAGCAATCCCTTCGAAGATCATTTGCTCACCTGCTCACTGTAACAATATTATTGCAACCAACACTTTCCACCCAACGCAAAGGAACCTGATTTCCACAATGTCAGATGGATGTTGGCTGTTTTGGCAGGACTGCTGCTCATCTGTTTCCAGTCTTACTCCAAAAATGTGACATGCTGGATGGCAAGAGGAACAGGGTGATGAGTGCAGCACAGTGATTTTCAGGCTGCTATCACTTTGCTGTCGATTGGAAACAGTTCATCAGCCCAATTTTTGTCTCTCCCTTCCATTGCTGCCAATACACATTACATCGGCTGCCGCTGAATAGCAAAACAAGCTTAATAGTTAAACTTAAGGAAGGATTTTTCCACTTTATTTCAAGTGTTGGAGTGTGCATTTTAAGTGGCAACCAACATGTCAAGATAACTCACCTAACTGCAACACAATTAGCTCATTATGAGCAGACTGGTGAGTGATGGTATCTCACCCTATCACATGCTTCAAGATAGCACCATAAGCTGCCAGCCAATCAGAGTCCAGCAGTTTCTGGGTCTGAATGTCCACGTTAGACTCTGTGACTCTTGTCCAGGCTTAAGCATTGGGCGTCCAGCGATGAGAAGTATTTTTGTATGAGTCATGGGAAGTGGGGTCCAGTTTTTGCCATCCATCTATATCTCCAACTGCCTCTAGACTGGATCAGTTTGAGAGAACCCCTCCCTCCCATCTCGGCAGGTAAGTCACCAAGGCTTCTCACTCTGAAAACTAGACACTTTGCTCACCCACCAGGCAGGCAGATGATCAGCAAACTGAGGCCCTTATGTGGCCAGTAATTGACAACTATACAGACTTAATTGCTAGCAAGGGGTATCTTGTGGCAGTGTTAGTGCCCCTAGCTCTGTGACAGGAGGCCCAGGTTCATGTGCCCCACTGCTTCAGCGGTGAGTAATAACATCTCTGAACAGGCTGATAATAAAATATAAAACTACCCATGACCACTTAATTGCTGAGGTGGCAAGAAGGGAATGAGTTTCCCTCCAGGACCCACTTACCTCATTACCTCCCCTTCTTGTAACCTCTCCTGCCATCTCCAGGGAGGTGAAATCATGCCCGGTGCACAGGGAGCGGTAAATACCAATGGCTGACACATAAAAATATTTTCTAATAGTGACAGCTCCTTACTGCTCAGAGGAAAATCAGGCCATCATCTCTTAAATTAGAAAAATATGGAATTGTAATTTCTTATTAAACTGCCAGGAATTTGTTGCCCATTTAGCTGCTTCAAGTTACTTAAAGCTAAAATTCCAATTCTTCAGCTGGTGCATATTAAGTTCCTTGGGAAAATGCTTGAAAAGGAAGACCACTCCTGTGACTGTTGTAATTGCACCTGTCACAAACAGCATGGTATTGATTATCTGCAATGAAAAGCAAGTCACTTTATTAGTTGCACATTTGTATAATAAAGTTCTAGCAGGCATCACACTTCCAGCAGGACCCCATAATACATTTAGCACAGATCAAATTTTGCAGGTAAAATACCTCTATCACTATCAATTAAACTCAAATGAAAAAAAAAAAATTTTTCCAAGTCCCAGTACTGCTGTTTGTATGCAACGACCCTCCACTAGTCCACAAGCTAGGACCTGATAACCTTTAATCTGCATGGCTGTGGAAAGTTCAGGCATGAAGTAAATTGATTTTAAAAATTGATTTTCTGAAAATACACCATGACTTGAGACCACAACGCTCCGACATGTGCATCAGGGGATGGAGAATGGACAGAGCTGTGTAGAAGGGAATGCGAGCCAAAACTTTGGATTGGATGCAGTTCGACAAAAATTACAGTAAGATTTGGGGTGGTTGTGGTGGTAGGGTGGAGGAGAAAGGGGGGACAGAAGGAAGAGGAGGATAATTATTTAACGGAGTCTTCTGCTGCTTTCTGTGGATGTTGGTTATCCTGTCTCTATGGAGGCTTCCATGGAATCTTGTGCAGCCTATAAGCAAGTCTTTATTCTCAATCCAATGGCCAATATTCACTGAAATATGTAGATTCTGTAGGGTATTCCAACTTCTTAATTAGGTTGGATAGTTGCATTTGTTATCTGTGGTTGTTTTTCTGGTAAACCCAACATGTTCACTTCCTTGGTCATGCTACTTGAGAATTGCTGCTTATTTAACTTGATCTCTATTAGTGATATTGATTTTTGTTTCCTTGGAAAATGAAAAATTGAAATGCTCCTCTCGGATTTTTGAAGTGTCATCATCTGACCTCACATTTGAATCTGCCACAGCAATTTGTCAGACATGTTTCTGTCTGAGCAACTTCAGTTGAAAGTTCATCAATGAGCTCCAATGAATCATACCACTCATTATCTTTCCCATAATTTGTATCGTTTTACAACTTTTGTTCATTTCTGTCATCAGAACCTTCTCCAGTAACGATACGACTAGAATGCATTTCTGTCATCAGAACCTTCTCCAGTAACGATACGACTAGAATGCATTTCTGTCAACTCTATGTAATCATAGATTTCCATCTTATTGACCATATGAAACAATACTTACACTGGCATTAGAGAAATCTCAAATCAGCTAGTCTTTCTTTTGGATTCCGCTGTGAGTCTAGAAAACCCAACAAAATTTTATATAGATTGTCCTTTGATCAGCTGTTCAATAACCAACATTTCCTTTTCCTATGGTTGACTAGTTGTTGCCTGATCTGCATATCTTTGAACAGGCTTCGTATAACTGGCTATTATTTGACCTTTTGATCTAATGAGTTGATTTGCTGTCATGTGAATAGAGTTGAGGTGAAGAAATGCATGAATGCTCAAGAGTGAGATGCTTGATTATGAAGTATATATACATTTTCTATTCTCTTACCCGCTTTGTGTTAGAAAGTTCCTTGTAGCAAAACTTTAATCTTGAGAGCTATACCACCTGGACCACACAGTTATAACTTTTGTAGCTTCACCCATGCAATATAATCTGAAAAGATAGTAACACTCACCCCTGTATGATGCTTAAAATTGATATGTCCCCCTTGATACAAATTTACCTCTTGCCAAAATTAATTTGACAGATAACCAATTTCCCCGAGTAATACATTGATATTTTGTCTATTTCAGGTTGCTCTACCTGATTAACTGGCTACATGACTTCCTGATGATCTGTGTCCAACTTCTAAATATCTTTTGGAAGTGACTTGTTTTACATGTACAGGATACCTTTATTTTTAATAGCTGGACACTCCTTCTGCCTGTGTGTATTTGTTCCACAGCACTGATGCTGATTTTTACAGTCCATTGTCTGTTCTACTCTTTGTATTGGTTTCTCACTCGTGCCTTTCATGTTTTTGTACCTCAAAGAACTAAATGGATTCTTCAAATCTCCTGTGATAAGTTTGATCACCCCCTCCCAGAATTTACATGTGTTGCTTCTGGACTTTTGATTCATTCACCATCTAAATAGTTTTCTGCAAATTCAAATTATCTCTGGTCTACAATAAATCTGACAATGCTCATCAGCAATTCCACAAATCATTCTGTCTCTTCTGAATTCTGACTTCAAAGCTTCATAGTCACATCTTTCCACTAATCTTTAGAAGTTATTAATTATCGATGGATTCTCCCAGATGCTGAATTCATCTGTTAAATCTTACGCTTTCAAGAATGTATTTGTTTTCAGATTGAAATGACTGTCAAAATTTTGAAGCAGTTCCGCAATTTATGGCTGCTATCTTTTATGCCTTGGTGAGTTAACATTTCAAGTCCAATGGTTCTTTTCCTCAGGTTCCATCGAGGAATCATTGGACTCAAAATATTAATGTTGTTTCTCTCTTATAGAAGCAGCTGGAACTGCTGAGTTTTTCCAGCAGTACGTGTTTTATTTTAGATCTCCAACATTTGCAGTTTTTGCTTTTACCTGTATTGTAAGAACTGTTTTCTCCAGGATGTCCAATTTTCTGCTGTATTTCATGCATTTCTGAAATTAAATCCTAGCAATATTATTTATCCTACCATTTTTTCCTAATATGATTATTTATTCTTATTATTTGAAAGGTTTTCTATTCTGCAGTCTCAATGTTGTTTTATTGTCTTACTCAAGGCTTCAAATTCTACAGTATATCATTGTTGTTTCATTTTCTTTGCTTGAAATACTTTTAAATCTGCCATACAGCAATGCTTTTATATTTTCATTGTCTTAAATACAACATAAATAAAACAGCAGGAGTTGAGCATTTAGCTCTTCAAACCTGCCCTGCCATTCAATAAGATCATGACTGATTTGCCTCAGATCTCAACTGCTCTTTTATACCAGCTCCATATATCCTCAATATCCTCATATTTCAAAAGGCCATTTCCCTCCTCTTTAAATACTTTCAGTGATCTAGCTTCCACAAACTCTCTGGGGTAGAGAATTCCAGACATTCAATACCCTCTGAATGAAGAAATTCCTTTGATTCTCAGTTTTAAAATTAATGTCCCTCTTATTCTCCAAGTATGCCCTCTAGTTAGAGATTCCCCCAATAGTGGAAACATCTTCTAGACATCCACCCTGTCAAGCCCCCTCAGAATCTTGTATGTTTCAATAAAATCACCCCCACCCCATTTTTCTAAAGTGTGCAGAAAAATGTCCTGATCAGTTTAGCTGTTCTTGGTAAGTTAACTGCTTCATCTCAGGAATCAGCCTAACAAATCTCTTTTGAACTGCTTTCAATGCTGGTACATCTTTTCTTGAACTTGGGGATCAAAAGTGCACACAGTACTCTAGGTGTGGCCTCACCAACTCTCTGTACAGTTGTAACAAGACATTCCTGTTTTTAAACTCTAAATCCCTGGAAAGAAGTGCAAAATTCTATTTGGTTTCTTAATTACTTACTGTACCTGCATGCTAACACTTTGAGCTTTCTGCACAAGAACATCCAGAGCTGTCTTGGAGTCTCTCTTCATTTAAATAAATGATGTGGAGGTGCCAGTTTTGGACTCGGGTGGACAAAGTCAGAAATCACATGGCACCAGTTACAGACCAACAGGTTTATTGAAATCACGAGCTTTTGGGCGCTGCTCCTTTCACCTGACACAGGTGCAGCACCCAAAAGCTTGTGATTTCAAATAAACCTGTTGGCCTGTAACCTGGTGTCATGTGATTTCTGACATTTAAATAAAAGTCTGCTTTTTGATTCTCCCTAGTACAGTACATGATCTCTCACTTTCTGACATTAAATTCCATCTGCTAAGTTTAGCCCTCTCTCTAAACTTATCCATAACTCCTTGAAGTTTGCTTATTTCCTCATCACAGTATGCCTTCCCATTACTTTCGTATCATCAGCAAATTTGGATGCATGATACCTGGCCTTCAATTCAAGTCATTTACACATAAAGTGAATAATTGAGGCCACTAGGACTGATCTTTCCAATCTGAAAAAGACCAATTAATCCCTTCTCTGTCTTCGGTGTGTAAACTTATACTAATCTATGCTAATACATTACCCTGAATAGCATGAACTCCTATCTTGGGCAATGCTCCTTTACTGTATGTGACACAAGTGAAAGGCTTTTAAATGTATAGCATTGCAATGCTGTTCCTCTGTCCTGCTTATCAAAATTTTCCCACATTTTTGTGGCAAAAATGGCAGTTTCCCATCTCTTTGTAAGCAAAATGGACAATTCCCTGCCTTTTGCAATCTAATAAACAATTCCCTACCTTTTTGTTGGCTTTGAGAAATATATTTTGTTGCCTGTAGCCTTAAGGATAAGTTTTGCTCAACCACTTTCCCTAGATGTTGCTTGCTGTCTACATTTCTATTAAGCTGATTGTAGTCCAGTGTTAATACAGACTCTTGTTTAATGGCTTCTCTGAATTAGTCCTGTTTGCTGCAGTCTTAATTAATTCTTCCCACATTAACCATGATTTCAATTATGCATCTTCTGCTCTTACTGCAGCCTCAACAGTCTCCTTATTTTACTTCTGTTAGATTTTGCCTTGCTTAGATTCCTTAATTATGCCTTTAACACCTTAATTCTGGCTTTTCACTGTTTCCAGTGCTGCAAACTCAGTTTTAATGATATTCTACAGGCAATTTTCCACATTGCCAGGTAAATTGAAATCTTCCAATTGTACAGGAACAGCTTGGCGAAGGATGCAGTTTGTTCTGGAGAACAAACTTCAGTGCAATTGCTGGAATACTGTCAGAACCCACAGACTTAGCAGTATCTCAGTGTATCTTCAGCTGTTTCACCCTGCAAGAATGTATTTGGGTGAAGGGTGATATCTGTGACACTGGGGACTTCAGGAGGAGGCTGAGATAAATTGTTCTCTCTGGGCATCTGGCTGAAGATGGATTGAAATGCATTAGCCTTATCTTTTGCACTGCTCTGCTGGGCTCCCCCATTATTATTTTTTAAATTCTCTGGTGGGATGTGAGCATTGCTGGCTGGTCATCAGTAATTGTCTGTCCCTAGTTGCCCTTGAGAAAGTGTTGCTGTGCTGCTTTCTTGAACCATTGCAGTCCAAGTCCTGTAGTTTGACGAACAATGCCCTAAGAGAGGATATTCCAGAATTTTGACCCAGCGACTATGAAGGAATGGCGCGAGACTTCTAAGTCAGGATGATGAATGGCTTAAAGAGGAACTTGCAGGTGGTGTTGTTCCCATGTACCTGCTGCTCTTACCTTTTTAGATGGAAGTGGTTATGGTTGTGTGTTTAGAAGGAGCTGTCTAAGGATCTTTGGTGAATTCCTACAGTTCATCTTGTAGATAGTACACATTGCTGCGACTGAACATCTGTGATGGAGGGTGTAGATGTTTTGGATGTGGTCCCAATCAAACGGGCTCCTGGATGGTGTTGAGCTTCTTGAGTGTTGTTGGAGCTGCACCCATCCAGGCAAGTGGGGAGTACTCCATCACAATCCGGACTTATGCCTTCTAGATGGTGGACCAACTCTGGGGAGTCAGAAGGTGAGTTACTTGCTGCAGGATACCTAGCCTCTGACCTTCGTCTTGTAGCCATTGTGTTTATGTGGCGAGTCCATTTGAGTTGCTGATCAATGGTAAATCCTAGAATGTTGACAGTTGGAGATTCAGTGATGGCAACACCATTGAATGTCAAGGGGCAGTAATTAGATTGTCTCTTATAGGAAATGATCATTGCGTGGCATTTGTGTGGCATGGGTGTTACTTGCCACTCGTCAGTCCAAGCCTGGATATTGTCCAGATCTTGTTGCATTTGAACATGGACTGCTTCAGTGTCTGAGGAGTTGTGCAATCATCAGCGATCATCCCCACTTCTGACCTTATAATGGACGGAAGATCAATGAAGCGGCTGAAGATGGCTAGGTTTAGGACACTACCCTGAGGAACTCCTGCGGAGATGTCCTAAAGTGAGATGACTGACCTCCAACAACCACAATCATCTTCTTATTAAGTAGTGGAGAGTGTGTTCCACGTACCCAATGATCCAAATTTTACGAGGGGTCCTTGATGCCACACTATTGAATGCGGCCTTGATGTCAAAGGCTGTCACCCTCACCTCTCAGTGAGTTGGTGAATTGTACACAATCCATGACTGGAGGTGACAGGTCTGCAAACCTTCAATTTGATCCATTGGTTGTGGGATCACTAAGTTCCATCTATCGCATGCGGCTTACAATATTTGGCATACAAGTGGTCCTGTGTTGTAACTATCAAGGACAACTAGGGATAGGCAGTAAAGTCTGGCCAGCCAGCAATGCCCACATACTACAAATGAATAAATAAATAAATCAATGAAACTTCACCAGGGTGGCACCTCAGTTTTCAGTATGTGTGGAGCTGTTCCTAGCATTCCATCCTGCATTCTTCTTTGATCCAGAGCTGATCCCTAGCTTGGTAACAATGGTAGAACGGGCAACATGCTGGGTTGTGAGCTTACAGACTATGGTTGTATACAGTTATGGTGTTACTGATAGCCCACAGTGTCTCACAGTGTCTTAAGCTGCTGCTTCTGTTCAAAGTCTATTCCCCATTCAGCAGAATGGTAGTGCCACACAACATAGTGGAGTATTTCCTCAATGTGAATTGGGGACTTAGTCTCCACAAGGGGTGGGCAGTGGTCACTCCTATCAATATGGTCATGGACAGATGCATCGTCTACATGGAGACTAGTGAGGATGAGTTCAAGTATATCTTTCCCTTTTGTTGGTTCCTCACCACCCGCTGCAGATCCAGTCTAGCAGCTATGTACTTTAGGACTCAGTCAGCTTAGTCAGTAGTGCTGCTATTTGTGGTGAACACGGAAGACCCCACCCAAAATATCTTCTTTTTTTACTTCAAAAACATACTTTATTCATAAAAATATCTTTTTTTTTTAAACAGAGTCACTGAAGCAGTTCGGTTCTGACAGTAGCAAATGAAGAAACAAGCAAACATTGGTCAAAGGTGCTTTTCTTTGCAAGTTTCTCCATGAAGGACAGGTGATGTGAAACAGTCCAACTACTTGGAGTGTTCTGCAGGAATGAGGCCAGTCCCATCCTTCAGAACACCAGAGACAGGCAGAACCTCAGTACGTACCTTCCCAAACATATCCCCAGCACCTTCAAGTAATCTGTGCTAAAGGTGAAGGGGATAAAGGATCGGTCGGCCCAGTTCCCAAAGAACATGGTCCTGCTCTTGCCTTGATTTACCTTGGCTCCTGAGACCAGTTTGAATTGGTCACAGATGCTCATGAGTCTGTCCATTGACAGCGGATCTGAGCAGAATACAGCGACATCATCCATGTACAGGGAGGGTCTGAGCTGCAGGCCTCCACTGCTGGAATAGTCCCCCTTCTCAGGCTCACATCCTTCCTGATGGATTCAGTAAAAGGCTCCAGACAACACACAAACGAGGCAGGAGGGAGTTGACAGCCCTGTGTGACCCCAGATCTGATTGGGAAGCTTTCTGATTCCCACCCATTGATTGAGGCTGCGCTAACGATGTTGGTGTAGAGCAGTCGGATCCAATTGTGGATTCCCTCCACAAAGCCTATTTCGGAGAGCACATTCCAAATGTAGGTATGTGGTATCCTGTCAAAGGTCTTCTCCTGGTCCAGGCTGATGAGTCAGGCGTCCAGCCCCCTCTTCTGCACGTAGATGATCATATCCCTGAGGAGCGCAAGGCTCTCAGAGATTGCCCTGCCCGGTACAGTGCAGGTTTGGCCGGGTAAATCACTGATGAGCTTAGACAGGATTTTGGAATCTGCATTCTGCAGTGAAATTGGTCGCCAATTTCTAATTTCCCCCCTCTCCCCCTTCTGCTTGTAGGTGAAAGTGATGATACCTTTCCTCATGGATTCGCTTATGCTACCTGCCAGAAACACACTGTTATACACTTCCAGCAGGTCTTGACCCATCAAGTCCCACAGGGCTGAACACAACTCAGCTGGTAAGCCATCGTTTCTGGGAGTTTTATTCTTTTCTAATGCCTCGAGAGTCTTGGTCAGCTCAACCAGAAATAACGGATGGTCCAGCCACTCCCGCATGCTGTTGTCTAAGACCTCCATGACAGAGGACTGGAATGACCAGGAGGCTGCACGCTCTGTGGGCTTCGTGTCATACAGTCTGGCATAAAAGGATTTGTTGATCCTCAGGATGTCAGGCTGAAGTGACGTTACTGAGTTGTTTTCTTCCTTCAGTCTGGTGAGCAAGAGCTCTTCCTGTGCACCTTCTGGAAGAAGAAATATAAGCACATCTCATCCTGCTCCATGGAGCGGATCCTGGATCAGAAAATTATCTTGGAGGCCTCATTGGCAAAGAGTAAGGCTTGCTGGATCTTCACCTCTTAGAGATCCTCCGTGATATCGACCCCCATCGTCTGCAGCAGGAGTTGGTTCTGCGTGTTTTTCTGGAGTTTGGACAGTTTCCCCTGTCTCTCTCTCTCTCTCACTCTCTCTCTCTCACCTTCTGAACATCTTTGAGGATAAAGAACCTCTTGTTATTTCCCTTGACTGTTTCCCACCAGTCCAATGGAGACTCAAAGAGGGCTCCACGGTTCTCCAACCTGTGTAATCCCTCAATCTTTTCTGGGGTCAACAGTTTCCCACTCAGCTTCCACATTCCCTTGCCAACACGCTGGTCATCCTGTAGGTGATTGTCGGCCAGCAGGGGGCAGTGGTCAGAGAAGAATACCAGCTTGACATTGATGGATCGGACCGAGAATGTGTGGGACACAAATAGGAAAATCTATTCCCCAACCAGAGTACTTTCTATGCCCTTACCACCCTCAGTATATCCTCTAAGTGGTGTTCAAAGGACTGATGCTATATCTTTCAGAATACCTTCCCCTCCCCCCTTTTCGTTGCTTTCGCTGCCAAATTCTAATGCAGAATTTAATGCTGTTGCCATTACAGTTAAACAGGGCATCTGTCATCTTGGCAATGAGCCAGGGAACTACAGACTGAAAGCAGGTTATGATTGAGTGACTTCTATTATTGCTAGAACCAGATAATGTTGCTCAATGATAGCTGATTTGCATCCAGGCAATTGCAAATTTCATCAGCACTTTCCTTGGAAAGATTTAATCTCCTTTCCCATGTGGGATCAAGCTAATTCAGTTATCTCTGATACTGATTCCCTGGATGACAAATGTGTGCTGGTGATTGCCTTTTCTTACATATTGATGTGCCTTGCCACACTTCCTCCTGCTTCATCACCACTACAGTACAGTTTCCTTATTTATGTATGATACTGGATGGAACAAAACAGGTGAGTAGCTCCTTTCAATGCCCACTACCCTGTTGTGTGCTAGTCATACAGTCATAGAGTCACACAGCGTGGAAACAGATTCTTTGGTCTAACTAATCCATGCTGACCAGGTTTCTCAAGCTAAATTAGTTCCTCTTACCTCCGTTGGGCCCATATCCCACTAAATCTTTCCTATTCATGTACCTATCCAAATATCTTTAAAATGCTGTAACTGTACCTGCATCTATCACTTCCTCTGGAAGTTCATTCCCCATACAACCCGCCCTCTGTGTCAAAAAGCACCCTCTCAGATCCCATTCCCCTCTCATCTTATAAATAAGCCCCATAGTTTTGAACTGCCCCACTCTTGGGAAAAGACTATTCACTTTATCTGTGCTCCTCATGATTTTAGAAACTTCTGTAAGGTTATCCCTCAACCTCCTATGCTCCAGTGGAATAATGTCCCAGCCTATCCTTATAACGCAAATTCCCAGCAACATCCTGGTAAATCTTTTCTTAATCCTCTCCAATTTACTGATACCCTTCCAATAGCAGGGTGACCAAAACTGAACACAGTACTCTAAAAAGTGGCCTCACCAATGTCCTGTACAACCTCAACATGACGTCCCAACTCCTAAACTCAATGATCTAAACAACAAAGGCAAGCATGCTAAACGCCTTCCTAACCACCCTGTCTACCTGTGATGCAACTTTTAAAGAATTATGTACTTGAACCCCTAGCTCTCACTGTTCGACAACACTACTCAGGGCCCTACCACTAACTGTATTACCAAAATGCAACATCTCCCATTTATCCAAATTAAACTCTGTCTACCACACCTCAGCCCATTGGTCCAACGTATCAAGATCTCTTTGTAATCTTAAATAATTTGCTGTCGACTATACCACCAATTTATTCTTCACAGTCTTAATCTCACTTTAATACTACTTGCCATTGCGGCAATATGAGCTCGGAAACAAGTTTGAGCAAATTTGTTCTTTAGAATGTAAGATCACAAGAACTAGGAGCAGGAGTAGGCAATTTAGCCCTTTGAGTCTGCTCTGACATTTGAAATGATCATGGCTGATCTCATTTTGGCCTCAACTCCACTTTCCTGCCTGCTCTCTAAAACGCTTCAACCGATTACTCCTTTAAAATAACTGTCCACGTCCTCCTTAAATTTACTCAGTCTCCCAACATTCTCCCTCACTCTGTGACAGATTCACAACTATTCAAGTGAATCAATTTCTCCTCATCTCTGTTTTAAATTCATTACCTCTTATCCTAAAACTATGACTTCTCATTCTGGATTGCCCCACATGTGGAAACATCCTCTTTACGTCTACTCTGTCAATCACCATTAGTATCGTATATACCTAAAAAGATCTCCTTTCATTCTTCTAAATTCCTGAGAGTATAGGCCAAAGCTGCTCAATAAGACAAACCCTTCAACTCTAGAATCAATCTATTGAAGCTCCTCTGAGCTGTCTCCAATGCAATTACATCTCTCCTCAAGTAAGGCGAGCAAAATTGTACACAATACTCCAGGTGCATTCTCACATTTGAGTTGCCATGGCAACTTTCACTTTTATGTGCTCACTGCAGCCTGGAGTTTGGGAAATGATGGTTGAAGCTCCAATTTCTTTCCATCACATGACGGACCAGGAATGACTTTCATGGTGTTAGAAACATTTACAAGTTGATACTCAGTGCTTTTCGCTGTATTATGAACACAGTTCATCAAGTCCTGGAGTGAACCTTGAACCCAGATGTTCTGCCTCAGGAGCAGGGACATTACCTATGGCACAACAGGCTTCCTTTGATATCCATTAAACAGACTCAATTAAAAAACAGATGTGCTGGAGGTGGAGGTGGACCGAAGATTGTGAACGTTGAGTTATAGAAACAAAGTGGTGTAAACAATTTGTACATGTATTTGATCTAATACAGAATAATTTGACCTCTGAATGGAATCGCTGTTCAGTTTATATAATAAGTCTTGAAATAATAAAGGTTAGAACCTGTTAAAGATGTCAAAACGTAATACCTTGCTTTGTCGTTTTGACCGCTGTATCACTTCATGGTATCGTATTCTGGTAAAAGTCACCTAAAACGAAATTTTATTTAGACAGGAATGAAACTGAAAAGGTGTTTGCTCAATTCACCCCAATCTACATTAGATCACAAACAAATGTACAGAGTTTGAGAATTGACACATATCTCACCATGGTGTATAAAGGCACAATAGTCCTTGGCATACAGTAATGGAGGAAATTATCCACGTGTTTGCGGAAAATAAACCATTTTGAGTTCACATGCTTACGCATCTGAAAATAGATATGTAAAAATTAATACTTTTTGAAAAGTCTTTGCAAGCTTATCGAACCAAAAATTGGAATAAATTGCTGCATGTTAATGAGTATTATAAATTACAGCATGAAGAAAAGATCAGTTGTTCACGATAGATTCCAGACATGAAGGCAGAAGTATTAACTGAACTTAATCTAATTTTGCTGGAAAAATGCAAATACTATTTTCTCAAGAAACTAAATGGAGACGGTTGGCACCATATAATCAGTAGAATACTCAAGACCATTGAAAAAAAATGAGCTTTGAACCAAAATTGGATTTAAATGGATTTCTATTGGTGTCTTTGTAGTTACATTGCAAATTAATTGGATTTTTTCTACTGACATGCATTGAACAGGACTGCATTCGAAATAATGTAACTTAGATTTTGTCAACATCAATGGCCACTCAAACTATTTTGATAATCTCCAGAGTAGTAAATGAACAATGAAAACTCAAATAGTTACAGCACAGATGGGAAGCAATTTGGCTTGTTAGGTCTATGTTAACTCTCTGCAACAACTGCTCATTTAGTCCTACTTCCCTACGTTTTCCTCATGGTCGCACCAATTATTTTGTCTTCAAATAATTGTCCAATTTTCTTTTGAAAGCAGCATTTGAATTTGCCTTCACCACATTGAAGCAGCGCATTCCAGTTCTTAATTACTTATAGCATAAAAAGTTCCTCTGTGAATACTGTAGCTGCATTAAGTCATTCCATAAAAAAAGTCAGAAATTTAAAAATAGATCTAGAGAATTTCAGGATAGATTGAGCTGGTGAAATACTAAAAAATGTCAAAGACAATTTTGAGGGCTC
This sequence comes from Rhincodon typus, assembly GCF_021869965.1. Classification (NCBI taxonomy): domain Eukaryota; kingdom Metazoa; phylum Chordata; class Chondrichthyes; order Orectolobiformes; family Rhincodontidae; genus Rhincodon; species Rhincodon typus. Next base: position 71,334,798 of record NC_063340.1, read on the forward strand.
CATTCCAGTTATAAACTGGGTGTTATCAGTATCTTACCTCAAGCATTTACTTTCATTTGCTACAGCCACTGTACACTGGTGGGAAAGTGTGTACCATCTATGAGGTGGCTGCAGTACCTTACCACAACTTCTTAATAGCACTATCCAGAACTGCTAACATCCAAAAGGAGAGGACAATAGACACACAGAAACACCATCACCTACAAATTACCCTTCTGTTACGGCTGCCCGTGACTGAGCAGCACAAAATGGCCAACAGTTACCCATGGCATTACAGCATAACATGGCTGACAATAGTTAGACAGCTTGGGAAAATATTTGATTAATGTGGACTCCACAAGTAGGGCAATAATAGTTCTATGGATTCAAGGTAACAGAATGTGCAGCTGTAGTTGCTTACATAAAAGACATGAGATAAGAACATTTTGTACTAAATTTAATTAATACATTTCTCTTTAATTATTCAATTAATCTGTTCCAATACCAATAGTTGGTTTTATTTAAGATCCTTTAAATAATCATGCATGTAGATGCAGAAATAGATTCACCTACGTACCAAAAATCACTGAAAGCATTGGAGGAGAAGATTCAAATAAAAATTATGAGAACAAACCAGTCTCAGACAGTAAAAGCAGCCCCATATCAGGGAGAACTGAATCATAGTGCAAAAGCTAGCAGACATTGGAATGTGGATTAAACAAATATATTGTAAGACACCCAAGGATAAAAGATAAGGGAGTCCCGTAAACACGATGAGAAAGACACTGTTCACAACTCATTAGCTAAAGAATTCTAACATTGGGCATAACTGTTGGAACTGATATTATAACAATTAGTAAAAAATCAATGCCCTTTAGTAGCCTGTAACGAGGTTAATAAATAATATAAACTGTATAACAGAATTTAAATCTTTAAGTGAAAGGCAAGTATTCAATTAATTGACAGTAAACAAAGTGCAGCTGACAAATGTACTTGAAGGAATGTATTTGAATACAGTATCCATTGTGAAAATATGGGAGATAAGAGAGTCATCATGACATCACGGAAGGCCGGGGTTGACCACAAGCCTGTCCATCTTGAGCTGTGCAGTCATATGATCAACTTAATTGGAAATGTATGTAATTAATTAATAATGATTGCTTTGTAATTGTTAAATGTATAAATATCTATGTTTTCCTTTGTTTGGGCAGAGCTCTCTGGATTTTCAGAGGGTTTCTTCCCACCGGTGTAATTTCACTAAACTCATTGATGCTGGAATTGAACTCCTGGGTGTCGAGTGAATCATTTGGTCATTCCAGCTCAACACTTCCAAGTCACATACCAGCCAGTCTTGGAAATATATCGCTGTTCCTTCACTGCCACTGGGTTAAAATCAGAAACTCCCAAATAACAGTACTGTGAAAGCAATGGCAATTAGAGATAGGCAACAAGCACTCGCCTGGTCAACAATAGCCACATCTCATTAACAGAAAATTACATTGGTATTCTGGCTGTTTGGTTAGAGTCCTGAGATTCGTGGCCAAAGTTACTCCCATTTCAGGCAGTAGTCCCATCGTAATATATTGGACCCAGAGTATGGTTTCGAATGGATGCTGCCTTTGCAGCACACAATCCATACTTTTATACTAGGTATTAGATCAGCCCAATTACTGGAGCACCACTCAGAAGGTGGCTCAGAAATTTTAAAAGCATAGCAAGACCATGTTGAGGAGAATTGCTCTTCTTGGCCTGTTGTTTGGTTTAGCATGGTAATTAGCTTATTCCTGGCTATCCTATAACTTGTAGGCTGTAGTAGTGTGCCATCTGGGTGTACCCAAGTTATTGGATGCAGTAAATGAACCCCAGACTTCCAAGCAGCACTCAAGCTTCTACAAAAATCATCCTGTTATCTTAAATGCGTCTCTGGGCCTCATTCACATTTTTATGGTTGTGCGCTGATGACAAATTTGAGACTGAACTTTGTCCTCTCATTTTTTTGTTGCCCCCCCAAAATAATGCAATAAAATGTAATGGGAAGCATTTATTCGTCCAACCTCCAGAAAACAAATACATTGGAAGTTGTTCTTTTAAACACTTTGTCTACACCTGTCAACTACCTGGAATATAACAATTAAAATCAGGAGCTCATTGTGCAGATGACTATAAATGTTCATTCGCTCCTCTCAGATGCACCGAGAAATGTTAGTTGAAATTAGCTTTAGAAAATATAAATCTGTGACAGTATAAAATACTCTTGACTTTAACAAGGAATCGTGTTATTAAATTAAAAGATTGACCATTATTTTATGTCTTTGTAAATGTTTCCCACATACCTCCACGTAGTTGTACATAGCCAGATCAGCAATAGCCTGGCAATCTGGTACACGCAACCTTGAAAACTCTGGAAGACACTTACCTACAATGTAGAAATATTTACAGAATTAGATTTGTGAAGGATATTAACTTTCTATGTAGACGAGTGAGCTGCTCAACTGACAAAATAATTTGCCAATTTGAACATGAAAGTGCGCAATTAAAAAAATCATCATGCAGTGGTTCATCCAAGTTCCTAAATAATCCTGTTGCTATGTTTTAATTCGTGCTTGTGACTGGGAGCAGATATTAAAACTCCTCACAATAAAAGATGTGGCATAACACATTTTTTTTTATAAAAGAGTTTAGATTTTAAACTTGTGGGATATGGTCTGTTGGGGTGAAAGGGGTTAATAGTTAGTTAGGTCAGTCTTTTCAAAACCATGACTTTAAACCAATATGTGTCGGACAGCAATACTAAATAAAAACTGAATGAACTGCAGATGCTTTAAACCAAAAACAAAAACATAAATTGCTGGAAAAGTTCATCAGAACTAGCAGAATCAGTGGAGAGAAATTGTTTAACTAGTGTAAAGTGCCAGAGGAATCGCAGATGTAAGTGGGCAAGGACTTCTCTCCACAGATGCTGCCAAACCTGCTGAGCTTTTCGAGCAATTTCTGTTTTTGCGTCAGATAGCAGATGGATGCAGGCCTCCTGAGTGCAAATGGAAGTTTGTTCATATTGTGGAGGTTACAACAGGATAGGACCATAGTAAAGCTGCAAGCTCAGCAAATGCCAGGACAGGCAAGCTTTGTCTATTTCTTTAAAAAGCTTTTGCATTCAGTTTGAAACAGATCTGACAGAAGTTATAGGCAATAATCGAAGTGGAAGTTTGTTCAGAGCGATTAACGGATTAAGATACGTCAGTGTGATGGTTGTAGTTGTTGAAAACTTCCAGATGACTGATTGGACCAAAAGGTCTGTTCCCATGCCATATGACTCTATGACTAGAACCATTCGATTAGAAATTGGTCATTCAAAGCTGAAAAAATCTAGGATCTCAGTCATGTGAAAGAAAAAGAATGTTTGCTTAAAGCATGGGAGCGAAACAAAATTAAATCAAAATTACAGATTTAGTAGGGAAGGAAACATTCTCTGGATTTTGATTAATTATAGGTGGGAATTTGTTTTCATAGTGATTGGAACCAGGTGGATCTTGTTGACTACGAGATCCTTGATTGGATTTGTTAACCTGGGCCAATCAGGGAGCCCTGGCTGACCAATATAAACAGGAGATTTAGAATCACCTCAGTTAAGGGGACTGACTCTGAGCTGATTGGCCACATTCAGTTTACTCAGCACAAGTAAGTAAAGGGTGACTTGGTGACAGGATACCAGCCCCTGTGCAGTTATTTCAGTTTCTCTGGGTGTTTGACATATATTAAACTGTGTTATATGTAGATAGCTTAGCTTAGTTTGTTTTGTTTTCTTTTATAACACACTTTGTTTTACTGTTAAAACTAAATCTGGGACCAGGTGTGCCTATATATTGGTGAAAAACCACCATTTTAAATTAAAATGAAAGAACAAGATATGCTTGATCAAACCAGATTTTATTATCTAACGTGCACACTAGTAACATCAGCTGGGATCAAAACATGCCTCTAACATCATTAAATACTGTCACAAGTAGAAAAAATGACTAGGACTTAATGGGAGCAACTGAGGTCTTCTTCTGTGGGAGTCTGTATCATTTTTCTGTGAGAGTTTAGACTCTATTTAATTCCAATCAGGCACTTTGATTTTAATATATATTAACATTTTGAACATAAATGTGGGAGGTGTAATTGGGAAGTTTGTAGAATGCACACAAATTGGCTGGATGGTTGATAGTGAAGCTGTCAACTTTGGATCAATATTGATGGTTTGGTCAAAGACAGGAAAAGTGGCAAATGGATTCAATATGGAGAAGTGTGAGGTAATGCATTTGAGGGAGAAACAAAGTTAAGGAATATGCAATAAACAGGAAGGTACTGAGAGGTGTAGAGGGAGTACATGTCTGCAGGCTCTTGAAGGTAGTATGAACAACAGTTAAGGTGGCAAAGAATGCACATGGAATGCTATCCTTTATTGGATGATATATAGAACACAAAAGCAGGGATACAACAGTGCTGGTTAGGTCACAGCTGTAATTTTATGTACACTGCATTACAGAAAAGGACATTATTGCTTTGGAAAGAGTACAGAGGATATTTACAAAAACATTGCTAGGGCTTGAAAATTACAGCCATGAGCAAAGATAGAATAGGTTGGGATAGTAGGAACTGCAGATGCTGGAGAATCCGAGACAACAAGGTGCAGGGCTGGATGAACACAGCAGGCCAAGCAGCATCATAGGAGCAGAAAGGCTGACGTTTCGGCCCTAGACCCTTCATCGGAAAAGGGGGAGGGTAAGGGGGTTCTGAAATAAATAGGGAGAGAGTGGGAGGCGGATAGAAGATGGATAGAGGAGAGGATAGGTGGAGAGGAAACAAACAGGTCGAAGAGGCGGGGATGGAGCCAGGAAAGTTGAGTGTAGGTGGGGAGTTAGGGAGGGGATAGGTCAGTCCAGGGAGGATGGACAGGTCAAGGGGCGGGATGAGGTTAGTCGGTAGGAGATGGGGGTGCGGCTTGAGGTGGGAGGAAGAACAGGTTAGGGAGGCGGGGACGAGCTGGACTGGTTTTGGGATGTGGTAGGGGAAGGGGAGATTTTGAAGCTTGTGAAATCCACATTGATATCATTGGGCTGCAGGGTTCCCAAGCGGAATATGAGTTGCTGTTCCTGCAACCTTCGGGTGGCATCGTTGTGGCACTGCAGGAGGCCCAGGATGGACATGTCGTCTGAGGAATGGGAGGGGGAGTTGAAATGGTTCGCGACTGGGAGGTGCAGTTGTTTATTGCGAACCGAGCGTAGGTGTTCTGCAAAGCGGTCCCTGAGTCTCCGCTTGGTTTCCCCGATGTAGAGGAAGCCACACCGGGTACAGCGGATGTAGTATACCACATTGGCAGATGTGCAGGTGAACATCTGCTTGATGTGGAACGTCTTCCTGGGGCCTGGGATGGGGGTGAGGGAGGAGGTATGGGGGCAGGTGTAGCACTTCCTGCGGTTGCAGGGAAAAGTGCCGGGTGTGGTGGAGCGGACAAGGGAGTCACGGAGAGAGTGGTCCCTCCAGAAAGCAGATAAGGGTGGGGAGGGAAAGATGTCTTTGGTGGTGGGGTCGGATTGCAGATGGCGGAAGTGTCGGAGGATGATGCGTTGGATCCGGAGGTTGGTGGGGTGGTACGTGAGGACGAGGGGTATTCTGTTTTGGTTCTTATTGCGTGGACGGGGTGTGAGGGATGAGTTGCGGGAGATGTGGGAGACACGGTTAAGGGCGTTCTCGACCACTGAGGGGGGGAAGTTACGGTCCTTGGAAAAACGAGGACAACTGAGATGTACGGGAGTGGAATGCCTCATCCTGGGAGCAGATGCGGCGGAGGCGAAGGAATTGGGAACAGGGGATAGCATTTTTGCAGGAAGGTGGGTGGGAGGAGGAGTATTCTAGGTAGCTGTTGGAGTCGGTGGGCTTGAAATGAATATCGGTTGGCCTGCTGTGTTCATCCAGCCCTGCACCTTGTTGTCATAGAATAGGCTGGGATTGTTTTCTTTAGAACAGAGGCTGAGGGATGACTTAAATCAGGTGCCTAGTTATGAGTGGCCTAAACTGAGTAGGCAGCAAAAAACCTATTGTCCCTCGCGAAGACATCAATTACTTGGGGGACACAGATGTAAGGCCATTGGTAGAATGGTCAGAGGAGACATGGTGGGTGTCTGGAATTGATTGCCCAGTATGGTGACTGAGGTGGGAATCCTAATTTTGAAGAAACCTAGTTTTGCAACTGAAATACTGTAACCATCAAGGTTACTGGCAGGGTTCTGTTAAGAGGGATTAAAATGGGTGGCGAGTTTTAAAAAAAATCTCCTCTTTTTCAGCCAGAATTGTCACCAGCTAATGACCTCTTTCTGTGCAGTAAATTTTATATGTTCTTTAGAAACTGGCCATAATTGGGCCCCTTGTCTGATTAAGCTCCAAATAGGGTCAAAACCTATCCCCAAAAGCCACCAGCAATCAGAGGTTCACAGCTCTGCAATATCAGCAACACTATCAGGAGCAGTCAATATCAGCAATATAGGAGGAACTGCAGGAGGGATCAGCAATGGGTCCATAGATTGAGGTGTGTGTGGGTGGGATGGGGTTCACTGTCCAGAAGTCTGAATTCCGACAGAGCGCTTCCTTCCAAATAACGGGTTCCTCAATTGGTCACAGGCTGCATATGAATATTTTAAGTTAATAATTGTATTGAAATGGAACTCTTGATTTCTCATTTAGTAGTACAGACATGTGGAGGTTATGGACTAGAGGGCGTCAGCATAGCTGCAAGTAATCTTCACCATAGTAACAGTCCTGTCTGTAGCAGTCATGGTCACATCTTCCCTCAGTTGTAATAATTACATCTCTTTCAAGGCCAAGATTGAGTTCATCTCACACATTATGCGAGGTGCTGCCAATGGATGCCCATGTGGTTAAGCGTGGGGCTACTTACCAACTCATTCCTACCTAATTTCTGCTCATTAACTGTTTGCAGGCAACCAAGGTATCCACCATAAGCAGGCAGCTGTTTCATAATTGCATGCTGACTCGGGCCCAATAATGCCATTAGGTGCAATATTAACACTCCTGACTAAAAGTGATTGGGATTGGGCTCAGTGGTATTTAAAATAATTCAGATCAGAGGGCTTTGTTGTGCTTTTTGGATTTCCGGTGCATATTTGAGCCTGCAAATAGCTTATTTTTTTGGCCTTTGTTAAACTGTTGGATTATATTAGGACCAGCAGTAATTGGGACATATATCTTGATCTGAATCCAGTTTCTAAAGTTTACACTCAGACTATTGGGAGTGGTATACATATCAGGAATTCAGATATGGAAATAAGCATTTGGAAGATTTTTATGCCATTGATTTTAATAGGGTATATCCTGCAGTGCCTGCTTGTGAGAAATTTTCTGACTATGAAAAGTTTCTATGAACCTGAAGCTCAAGAGAGACAAGCAACTTTTGAGGGCAGAAAACAGAATGATTTATTAGTGTTTCAGAGATAGTAGGAACTGCAGATGCTGGAGAATCTGAGATAACAAGGTGTAGAGCTGGATGAACACAGCAGGCCAAGCAGCATCAGAGGAGCAGGAAAGCTGACGTTTCGGGCCTAGACCCTCCTTCAGAAATGGGGGAGGGGAAGGGGGTTCTGAAATAAATAGGAAGAGGGGGGAGGCGGATAGGAGATAGATAAAAGAGAAGATAGGTGGAGAGGAGACAGACAGGTCAAAGAGGCGGGGATGGAGCCAGTAAAGGTGAGTGTATGTAGGGAGTTAGGGAGGACAGACAGGTCAAGGGGGTGGGATGAGGCTAGCAGGTAGGAGATGGAGGTGGGAGGAGGGGATAGGTGGGAGGAAGGACAAGTTAGGGAGGCAGGGACAAACTGGGCTGGCTTTGGGATGTGGTGGGGGAGGGGAGATTTTGAAGCTTGTGAAGTCCACAATGATACCATTGGACTGCAGGGTTCCCAAGCGGAATATAAGGTGCTGTTCCTGCAACCTTCGGGTGGCATCGTTGTGGCACTGCAGAAGGCCCAGGATGGACATGTCTGAGGAATGGGAGGGGGAGTTGAAATGGTTCACGACTAGGAGGTGCAGTTGTTTGTTGCGAACCGAGCGTAGGTGACTGCTTTGCCGAACGGTGGAATCAAACCCAGGTCTCTGTCGCTGTGAGGCAGCAGTGCTCACCGCAGCCACTGTGGTGCCCCCAACTGCTTTTTCCTTCAGTGAACACAAGTTAAAGCTAAAGCCATAAATATAATACCGTAACATTATATAGTTGTGCAATCTGCAAAAATTTTACAAACTCACAGATATCATTGTGAAGCTTGTCCATTAATTCATCAAAGACAATACAATCTTCAAAACCCTTAAAGAGTGGAGAAACAAAAACATTTTTTGTGTGCATTATTGTGACTCAATCACACCCAACAAAGAAAATTCAGTGCCAGATTGTTTTTTTAGTACTTGGATATAAAGGATTACAAAATAGGTGAGAAACAACTCGTTCCATTTCAGGTGTGTGTTCCAAATCAGCTCGGCTTTCTGTGCACTGAAAGTGCAAAATGAAGATCTATCGTAGAGTTAACAAATCTCCGGTATCTCCTAGCCAAACTGCAATTAAAGACTATTTTGAATGTAAAAAAAAATGCTCATCTCTAAGTTTGTACAGGGAGATTTGAAATTTGTTTATTAAATTAGAATTTATCTGATCCCTTGATCATTCATTTCAGAGGCTTGGTAGAAAAGATAAGGCATCTGCCTATTGAGCATTCACAGGGAACAATGCGTCACTGAAACTGTCAAGCTGTGCTATATATCACATGACACTCAGCCAGAGTCAAGAAAGGGAATTAATATTAATTTAATAGGTGTAATCATTCATTTACTTATATTCATTTTATTGATCCAGTGCAGTAATATCATGATAAAATTGCAATGGTCTTCAAAATCAGCGATAAAATGTGAGTAAAAAGCTGACAGACTTGTAAGTGACAGGAGATCATAAAATCCAGTGGGTGGCTTCCTCATTACCAACCTCCCAGTCTGAAATTTCATGACAAGTGAATGAGTTGCAGGCAGCTGGGCTTCATCTATTATTAGTGGTATTTTGCCTGTGATGGGTGGACCAAGGAATGAATTTACCTAGGCTCCTCAGCATGGTCGGTCTACATGGAGTCTTAGCAGTGCCAACACTCCCAACTGCCACAATGGAACCGTCCAGCTGGCTGGAAAAACTCTCAAGATGGAATCTCTACCAATATAGGGCAGGATGTATTTCCTTAAGGCATTTAACACTACTGCCAGTGTTAGGTTATTGTGGGGCAGCCACTGGATTGTGGGATGGCTCCCTTTCTGACATTTTACCAACAAGTGTAGGATTTATTAAGGTTCAAAGAAAATTATGTGATATAAAGGAAAAGTACTCAACGTATTGATGTAAACTCATCTAGCAAAAGAGAGTCAATTTCAAAATAAAAAGCAAGTTTATAGCACCTTAGTTTGTGGGAGTTGGTGGACATCAATACAATCCATAGCAACCACATCAGTAGTAAATATCTGCAGCTTGAGAAACTTATGACTCAGAGTAGATGAGTCTTTGACATCAGAATTTTCTTATTTATGCTAAAATTACCATTTGCACCATTAAAATGAAACTAAACTCAAAGCTGTAAACTTTTACAGTGAGCACATTCTGTAAAATGAAAACCCTCACCCCACCATTAGCTCATGGTCAGAATCAGGATGGTGTGATGACAAAAGAGGCAGATACGGGGATCCAAAAGGTAGGAATGGAGAAACCTCAGTTCTTGCAGTGTGGACAAACAAAGTGAATAGCACTAGCCATTCATACAAATGCAGTTATAGTAAGTACTGTATAATTATGGCAATAGATACAATTGTCTGCAGCAAAAATGAGCCCAAAAGGCTGAGTTGCCTGCCCCAGGGCCAAGGTTAAGAACATCTCATCCTGGATAGAGAGGAATTTGAGTGGAAGGGAAAGGCAATTGGCATAGGGTAAATAAAATCAGCATGGCTCCTAGATTGGTGAGGGAGTAATGGGATTCTCAATCATGGGGCAGTGACTAAGTATTGGGGGAAGAGGGAGCTGTACATTTGGGATGTCGTTCGCCTGAAGGCAAGAGGGACTAGCTTGGACCAGTGCTCCTGTGAATCATATATTTATGGCTGTAGAGAGAACCTTAAACTAAATAGTGAGGGCTGGTAGGATTCATGTGGGGAGTTAAAGAGAAAGGGCATGGGAAAATTGCAGCGTAGGAATATGGGTAATGGTGCCCACAGTCTGGCAAAAGAGGACAGAGCACATACAGGTAAGAGTGCGGCAGAAAGAGGTATGAGTAGAGTAGGGAAAATGGTTTTAAAAAAAGAGGGGAAGGAAGATTGAGGTGAATAAAGATTTAGAAATCCAAAAGGTAAGTTTTGCTGCAATTGAAAAACATATCAAAGTAGGTAAGGACATGCTGAATAGAACCACAATGGACGGAAAGTTTACAACAATAGTGCATCAGACAGCAAAGCCCATGCAGGAATAGGTGTTAAAGATTTGAAGTCACTTTATCTGAATGCATGCGGCATCCACAATAAGAGAGATGGACTAATGGCACAAATGGAGATAAATGGTTTTGATTCAATAGCTATTACAGAGACATGGTTGCAAGGTTAAAAGATAGGTGTTATTCACTTCATGTCTCTTATTGGTAATGTTTAACTACTGCTGTAACATGAAAATAGTTAATATTCATGTTCAACTTGTGTGTACTCATCCAAAGATCACAAAGTTAACTTGCAGGTACGTCAAGCAATTAGGAAGGCAAATAGCATGTTTACCTTTATTGCAAGGAGGTTGGGGTACACGGAAAAAGAGGATTTTTTACAATTGGGCAGGGCATGGAGTCCAGATATTTAAGTCTTCATATTTAAGAAAGGTTATACTTGCAATGGAGTCAGATCAGTGAAGGGTTTGACCTTTAGGTTTGAAATGAAGATACATTTCTTCACTAATGCATTGTGAAGCTTTTGAATTCTCAGCCCCAAAAACAGTTATGGATATGCCATTGTTGAATATATTTAGGGATGAGAGAGATAGATTTTTACTCTGAGATAACAAGGTGTAGAGCTGGATGAACACAGCAGGCCAAGCAGCATCATAGATTTTTACTCTGTCAGGGAATTAAGGGATGTAGGGAGTCGGCAGTAAAGTGGAATTGAAGCTCAAAATTAGCCATTGATTAGTGCAGCATGTGTGAGGGACATTATGGAATTCTCCTGATCTTATCTCTTAAGTTCTTATGTTTCTGGGCCCCATTGTCCACGTGAGAAAGAGCACAGTGAGGTCCCAAAAACAGCAAAGTTAATTAAGGAGAAGATACCAGCCCGGACACCACTTCTTCTTTCAGGATAGTGCCATAGAATCTTTTATGTCAACCTATGAAGGGAGATGGAATATCGGATTCTAGGGTTCTGGAGATTCTGAAATTTAGACTTTATGCTCATTCTTGCAGTGTGACTTGAATCTATAACTTCCTAACAGAGATGGGAAAGTGCTTTAATTGAGCCATGGCTAGCAAAATAAATAATGAGGGGCCTAATGCACACTAACGTATAAACTGGCTGCAATGTTTAGCTAATAGCTGTTCAACAGCTGAAGAAGTGTCTGTTGTAATAGTTGAAGGGAATTTGAATCTGAAGCACATGTGACTCTGCTTGATTTTAGCATAAATAAGACAATTCTAATGTCAAAGACTCATCTTTAACTCGTGTCTTGTAATGAGTGAATAATTCGATAATGGTTCTGGCAGAAAATTCTAATGCTGTAAAGCACTTCACAAATGTTCACAACTTACTGCATTCATGCCTTGGCCATAAAATGGAACAACAGCATGTGCTGCATCTCCCATTAACACACACTTGGAACCGATATGGTAGGAGGAACACTTGACTGAAATCATAGCCTGGGCTGGCAAACGGAAATAATCCTGCATCAAAGCCTCACTAAAAAATAAATCAAAGTCATTTTTAAGTAAATCACAATTGTTTAAAAAAGTGAACGTAAGAGTATTTAGGAACTGAGAAATTCAATAAAGTCAATCTGCTTTCAATTATTCAAACCCAAACACCCATCTTCTCATTGCATCCATCAACTTGATGCCTTTCAAGAAATGCAATCAAATTGTTTCATGAATTCATTTGTTCTGTCAGTTTCAATTACTTGCACTGATCTTAGTGCACACTCAATAACCATTGGGTGAAAACATTCCCCTTGACTTCTAATGGTTTCTCTTGGTGATATTAAAAAACAGATTCACAGTCTTTTGGGATCTAGATGTAAGGTATCTGCAACGCTAAAAATATATATTTTAAAACTTCAAGATGTAGTCACTTGACTTGATGGAGCTTTGTTTTACTCACAATTCAACGTGTATTGAACACTCTCTATGACAATGACCAAATAGTCTAAAATGGCTTTTTATTAAACTTACAATAAAGATGAGCATACAACAAGAAAAAAAGATTTACACCAAGAGTCAAAAAGAGTAGATAGAGCAGATAAAAGTGCAGCGCAGGAAGAATACAATTGGAAAAGCACAAGGATTTTAGCACAGAGCAAAAAGAGTTGGAGCAGAAGAAAGACAAAATGGCAGTCAAGCCAGGATAAGGTTCCATTTACCCCTGAATTAGGCAGAATGTGCAGCAAGAGGACTTAATCTGGAGCTGTATTCCATGATATTTGGAAGTGATATTATTCCACATTGATTGTATTGCTGTTCATAAATTCTATCATAAATGTATGTCATGAGCAGGATCAATAAACAAGCCATTGAAAAATAATCTTGACTAAAATAAGAACCTTACACTCCTATTAGAGGTATGGAATCTGGAAAGCATTTCTTGAAAAAGTGCAGCACTTCATCGCCTGTGGTAAGCTTCTCAAATTCTTCAAAAGGCATGAAGAGAGTACAGGTAAATGACTTGTCCTTTCCAAGTTGCAAACAATATGCAAAAAAAAAAATGTGGTTTAGAAATGAATAGTAACAAATTCAAACAAATTATACAGCAGCTTTAGCCAGTGTATAATCACATTATGATACTGCATTATGAAATAATAAACTTCCACAATCCCCAGCAGGAATTTCAACACTTCTTTCCAATAAGCCCAAGTTATATACAGTCAATAACGTATTAGACAAATCGTTTTAACATTTTTTACAACCATGTACTAACATTAGCCTTAATGAATAGATTCTTAATAACAGCAGAAGTTTAAATCCCGTGTACTCACTGGAGAACAAGCTATCTGCACAGATAGCAGCTATTAGAGCTATAGATAAAGCAAACTAGAAACTGATCCTTGAAGTCAAGCCAGCTATATTCAGAACAGTCCATTTTATAAAGGTCTCAAACAGTCATTACAGTCCTTAGTTACATACACAAAGTGCCTAAGGGTTCTTGCGGTGCAGTGGTAGTGTCCCGATCTCTGAGCCAGGAATCCCGTGTTCAAGTCCCACCTCCTCCATACGTGTGTGATAACATCTCTGAACAGGCTGATTAGAAAATATCTGTACAAAGTACCTAATGCTTGGTTTAAGCATAGATGCAAAACACTTCTTTCTCAGTCCTTACCAATTAAGACTGTTGTGGACCAGAGCAAACCCCTCAAAATATTCAGAAGATAGTCTAGACCCTAACTTTTTCTTATTTCAAAGTGAGTGTAAGGTGTTGCATTCCAGATATAATTCAATTGGTCAAACCATTTGATTTTAAGCAAAACATAATTTATTCATAAACTATAGTTAAAATACAACAAAAAAAATTGCTTACCTGAAACTCTATCAAAATGTTAAACGCAATAGTAGATACAGCAACTATTATTAACTGTTCCAATATAGTAACATCCCATACACAATCTCTTGACACAGGCAAATTCAGTAAAATAATTTGTCTGACATGCAACTCCAGCAGCAGGAAGAGAACCCCTAGCTTTTAGCTGTAACTGAGAGAGGTAAAAAAAAAACAGCTTCAACCTCGTCAAGACACCAGCACCAACTGCTACTACAAAACTAAGAAACTAAAAATCCTGATTTTGTGGAAGCTTGACCACACCCATTCAGGCTGCTTCTATTGTTCCAACATTTTAAAAAAAAACGCAAGGCCTCACAAACTATTTACTGTAGTGTGACTGTGCAGACTGCTCAACACTTCTGCCTTAAAACGTTTCATCAAAAAAAACTGGACAAAATACACCTTTGAATGCCATAGTATCAGCACAAGGCCTCGAGGCATTTTGGAACCTGCTTTATGCCATAGAAGCTGCTGTCTTCTCTTGACAACTCAAGTTACAATGGGAGAATGGTGGAATCTTGTGAAATTTCAGGGTTATCAAACCAATCAAGAAACATCAGGAACACTTATAAAATATTAAAATATGTGGCCAACTTCATCGAATGCAGGCCAAAGAAGGTATACTGCATTGTACACTGGTTGGACTGTAGTTTCATTTAGAATTATTGAGAAAAGATACGTTGTTTATCTATAAACATGGGGATTGGAAATATATGCAAAGCCTGAAGAACTGTGCGCTTTTCAGCCTAGAAAGGATACATCTGAGGGAGTACTCTAACAGAGATAAACATAATTATTAAAGAATAGAATACATATCCGGCATGTTATTTCAAATTAAATTACAAATGTTAAAACACAGAGACAGATAGCCACACCAAATCAGCTTTTCTACCTCTGTACTGACAACACAGTAAAATTAAAACCTTTGAAGACCTTCAACAGTTACTCCAATGGTTCCTAAACAGACTAGAATTAATTTTAGAGATAGTAGGAACTGCAGATGCTGGAGAATCCGAGACAACAAGGTGCAGGGCTGGATGAACACAGCAGGCCAAGCAGCATCATAGGAGCAGAGAGGCTGACGTTTCGGGCCTAGACCCTTCATCAGAAAAGGGGGAGGGGAAGGGGGTTTTGAAATAAATAGGGAGAGAGTGGGAGGCGGATAGAGGAGAGGATAGGTGGAGAGGAAACAAACAGGTCGAAGAGGCGGGGATGGAGCCAGGAAAGGTGAGTGTAGGTGGGGAGTTAGGAAGGGGATAGGTCAGTCCAGGGAGGACGGACAGGTCAAGGGGGCGGGATGAGGTTGGTCGGTAGGAGATGGGGGTGCGGCTTGAGGTGGGAGGAGGGGATAGGTGGGAGGAAGAACAGGTTAGGGAGGCAGGGACGAGCTGGACTGGTTTTGGGATGCGGTAGGGGGAGGGGAGATTTTGAAACTTGTGAAATCCACATTGATATCATTGGGCTGCAGGGTTCCCAAGCGGAATATGAGTTGCTGTTCCTGCAACCTTCGGGTGGCATCGTTGTGGCACTGCAGGAGGCCCAGGATGGACATGTCGTCTGAGGAATGGGAGGGAGAGTTGAAATGGTTCGCGACTGGGAGGTGCAGTTGTTTATTGCGAACCGAGCGTAGGTGTTCTGCAAAGCGGTCCCCGAGTCTCCGCTTGGTTTCCCCGATGTAGAGGAAGCCACACCGGGTACAGCGGATGCAGTATACCACATTGGCAGATGTGCAGGTGAACATCTGCTTGATGTGGAAAGTCTTCTTGGGGCCTGGGATGGAGGTGAGGGAGGAGGTATGGGGGCAGGTGTAGCACTTCCTGCGGTTGCAGGGAAAAGTGCCGGGTGTGGTGGAGCTGGAGGGGAGTGTGGAGCGGACAAGGGAGTCACGGAGAGAGTTTTCCCTCCGAAACTGGTTTTGTGTCTTAATCAAAAAAGATGTAATTTATTAAATACGGAGTAACTTTAGCAGAAAAAATAACAATGTAATCTAATTAACATCTATTCTTTAAAATGAAATATTTGGCTTCAGATCCTATTCACACAAAATACAGACAGACAAGCCAGCAAACACTGTTAAGGGATAAATAAAAGAAACTAACAAAACTGGCCAGATTACTTAAATGGTTTTCACAATGTGTTATTTCACAGGACTCCTTGGCTGCTTTTCTGGAAATGTCGATCAGAGTCACCTTTTCAGTTCTCTCAGGTATAGCTACTTTTAACTCTGCTTTCTAGGCTTTGGGCTTCTGAAAGTTAATAAGGGAGGTTAGGCAGGGAGCTTTTAAATCTTCATGCTGTATCATCAGCAGCTAAATGCCTCTCCCCAAAAAACACAGTTTAAAAAAAAGCTCAACTCTCGTCCTGCCCTGTGAGACTGACCATCTTTTCCAGAGACCTCAATTAACATTCAACATCTGCCAACTGCTTGAATATAGAGTCTCTTTCAGACTTGCTGGAACCAATTCCCAGTTTCTGACCTGTTTAACGGCCAACCTACTATCTGTTTAAACACAAAGCTCCACCCAGGGTTGCTGGTGTTGGTACAAACCTTTTTCATCAAAAATCAGCCTGCAATTAACCTCCAGGCCTGGCCTCACAAACAAACAAAAGCTTTTTTTGGTCTTTTTTTTCCCTTTTACTGCTAGCAGTTTCCCGAAGTCTATAAGTTAGTTTCTGCTCACAGCTCCAAACCAAAATTGATAAAAGAATAAAAAATTTTTAAAAAATGAAAATCATCAAGAGTAGAATGAGAGTTGCATCCAGAAATGGAGGATTCTCCTGATTCCCTAATGCAAATTTTATGAAATAATGAGAAAGAGTGCTGTTTGGTTGGCAAGTGGGCTTCAATTGGTCAGTAATTGTTATGGAGATTACAATACGGACCCAAAGCCCCATTCAAGCCCTTGGGTAATTCAAGCATGTTGCAAAGCTTGAACGTACTTTTTCTTTGCAATTTATGAACATACACTGTTTCTAGCAAGTGTCAATAAAACATGCCATGAGTACAACTGATTGTTTTAATTTGTTCATGAGATTTGGGTACCACTGCTTAGGATAAAAAAATACACCATCAAAGTTTAAACATTTCAACAGTTAATCAATAAAGGAATCAAAGGACTTGGTAACTGTACTGCTTACATCAATTTTTTGGTTGTTTTTAGTAAAACCTGTGGGGAAAAAAACGTTCATACTATTTCAGCTGTTTAATTGGCTGCAAAAAGAAAATCTTGCTATAATTTTGACCAAGAGTGAATTTGCCAAGGAAAAGTGACTTATTTGAGCCATACTGTGGGCCAAAGCCAAGCATCACCTAGATTACAGAACAGATAATCTGCGATTTTCCTGTGCCTAATGCATGTGGCAAATCGGTGACAATTGGAGTTTAATTTGGACAAATGTGAGGTATTGCATTTTGGTAAAACAAACAAAGACAAGACTTCTACAATTGAAAGTAGGGTCTTGGGCAATGTTGTAGAACAGAGAGTCCTAGGGGGTCAGGTACATAATTTTTTGAAGTTTGCATTACATATAGATAGGGTAGATTTAAGGCATTTAGCACACTTGCCTTCATTGCACCGACCTTGGAGTATAGGAGCTGGGACATTATGCTGAGGTTGTACAGGATGCTGTTGACGCCTTTTCTGGCGTACTGTGTCCAAATTCTGGTCTCCCTATTACAGGGATGATATTAGTAAGCTGGAGGGGATTCAGAAGAAATTTACCAGGATGTCGCCAGGAATGGAGGGTGTGAGTTATAAGGAAAGGCTGGATAAGCTGGGACTTTTCTCACTGGAGTATAGCAGGTTGAGAGGTGACCTTATTGAGATTTATAAAATAATGAAGAGTACAGATAAGGTGAATTGCAGAGAAAGCAAGAACCGCAGATGCTGGAGTCAGAGATAACAAAGTGTGGAGCTGGAGGAACACAGCAGGCCAAGCAGCATCAGAGG
>NC_063340.1:71352974-71456934 GCF_021869965.1 Rhincodon typus
TCTGCTCCTATGATGCTGCTTGGCCTGCTGTGTTCATCCAGCCCTGCACCTTGTTGTCTCGGATTCTCCAGCATCTGCAGTTCCTACTATCTCTCGCCAAGATAGTCATTGTCTTGCCGATTTGCCTTGACGTTCTCAATTACTTCACCAAGCTTGCAAAGTGAGCATATGGCTAAGACCTTATTTACATGCCTGCAAATACAGCCAATTTTGAAGCCATATACGTCTCAATGTGTATTTTCTCTTGTGAACATAGGCTTGTGTTTGATGAACCAATTTGAGTTTGTAATATTTGTGATAAAATATGGACAAATAATTTTTGAATTTCATTCTCATATTAATATTTGAGACTCATATGAACTGAAAAGGGACAAAACATTGACAGCCACAACATTCACCTGAACACATAGGATTGCCAAGTAACATGAAACCAACGTGGAACAAATGATAAATGTTTAAACTGAACATCTCATTAAAAGGCTCTTAAACTGGTCACTTTCTATCACTCAAGAAAACCCTGTAATTGGCTATAATATTGTTATAATGCAATTCAGTTCATTGAATTTTAATGGGAAGTATAACCTTGTGCTTATGAAAAAAACTGATTGACCCCTCCTCAGCTTGTCATAACATGTTTAGGATTGCTAGAAGCAACATGTATTTTGTTTTCTTTAAAAAAAAGGCTTGCTCAAGCCTTGCAACACTTTTGAATTACCCATAAGCTTGGGGATTCTATAGTTTCCCACTGCTTTCTCCATTGCAATGCTTCAGCCAGTCAAATTCAAGTTTCCAGCCAAACAAAACCTAATCTTCTCATATAGTATAAATTGTTATGATCATTTGAAATTTGGCATTCATTTTGCCCTTATGAGTTCTGAAAAATGAAAATTATTGGCATCAACGTCTCTCACTTCAACAATATCGAACATGAAATTAGGGCAGATTCAGAATCTGTAGAAAATATGACATAAACATTTTCATCCCCTTGCTGTATATCTCCGAGTTTGGTTAACCTGCGGAGGTTGTTTAGGAGATCAAAAGAACATTTGCATGATTTTAGGGCCATAGGTTCAAACTATTAAAATCTACAAGAAATCTTCTTCTACTTGGGTGGCCCGGTGGAACAATTAGCATTGCTGCTTCAAAGAACCAGGCCCCCGAGTTCGATTCCACCCTGCAGTGACTGTCTGTCTTGAGTTTTCACATTCTCCCCATGTCTGCGTGGGTTTCCTCCGGGTGCTCCAGTTTCCTCCCATAGTCCAAAGATGTGCAGGTTAGGTGGATTGGCCATGCTACATGACCCCAAAGTGTCAAGGGATGTGTAGGCTTGGTGGGTTAGCCATGGGAAATGGGTGTATGGGGGTAGGACAGCGGGCTGGGCTTGAGTGAGATGCTCTTCGGAGAGTCAGTGTGCATTTGATGGGCCAAATGTCCTCTTTCTGACTGAATTCTATGATCTATGTTTAAGAAAAAGTGACCAAGTTCTTGAGTTGCAGACAGGCGCATGCAGAAAAGAGTTGTAGACCTGAAAACTTCAAAATCCCCTAAAGAAAAATGTGGATGCTACCATGAGGGAGTGGACTGTAAGAATCTTTTAAGATGAATGTACTTAGATGGGTTGACTGGTGTGACAATACGTTGGCTTTAAGAGACGTATTTTGACCTTTTGTTTTATGAAGATAGGTTGAGACAAAAGATCCAAGTAGGTTGTTCCAAGCCAATAAAGTAAACAGCTTGTGAGGCCTTGGAGACTTTTTTTAAAGTCGGAACAATGTGTGGAACCACAAGACATGGGTGAGATACTAAACTAATATTTCACATCCGTATTTACTGTGGAGAAGGGCATGGAAGCTTGGGAACTTGGTGAAATAAATAGCGATGTCTTGAAAAGTGTCTATATTACAGAAGAGGAGATGCTGGACATCTTAAAACGCACAAAGGTAGATAAATCCCTGGGACACGATCAGATGTATCCCAGAACTTTACAAGAAGCTACGGAGAGATTGCTGAACCCCTTGCTGAGATATTTGTGTCATCAACAACCACAGGTGAGGTGCCAGAAGACTGGAAGGTGGCTAATATGGTGCCATTATTTAAAAAAGGTGGTAAGGAGAAGGCCAGGGAACTATATACTGGTGACCAGATGTCAGTGGTGAGTAAGTTGTTGGAGGGGATTCTGAGGGACAGAATTTACATGCTTTTGGAAAGGCAAGGATGGATTAGGGATATTCAGCATGGCTTTGTGCATGGAAATCATGTCTCACTAACTTGATTGAGTTTTTTAAAAGAGGTGACAAAGAAGATTGATGAAGGCAGAACAACAGACATTGTTTATATGGATTTTAACAAGGTTCTGCATGGTAAACTGGTTAGCAAGGTTCAATCACATGGCATCCAAGGAAGCTAGCCAATTGGATACAAAATTGGCTTGAAGGTAGGAGACAGAGAATGGTGGTAAAGGGTTGCTTTTTGAACGAGAGGCCTGTGACTAGTGGTGTGCCGCAAGGATTTGTGCTGGGTCCACGGCTTTTCTTCATTTATACAAATGATTTGGATGTGAATATAGGAGGCATGGTTAGTGAGTTTGCAGATGCAACAAAATATGTGACATAGTGGACAGTGAAGAGGGTCATGTTACAGTACAATGGGACCTTGATCAGATGGGCCAATGGGCCAAGAGTGGCAAATGGAGTTTAATTTAGATAAATGTGAGGTATTACATTTTGGTAAGGCAAACCAGGGCTGAACTTACACAGTTAATGGTAGGGCACTCGGGAGTGTGGTGGAACAAAGAGACCTAGGGGTGCAGGTTCATAGTTCCTTGAAAGTGTCAGGTAGACAGGGTGGTGAAGGAGTTGTTTGGTATGCTTGCCTTTATTGGTCAGTGCATTGAGTATAGTAGTTGGGAGGTCATGTTGCGGCTGTACGGGACATTGGTTAGACCACTTTTGGAATACTGCATTCAATTCTGGCCTCCCTGCTATGGGAAAGATATTGTTAAACTTGAAAGGGTTCCAAAAATAATTCAGGATGTTGCCAGGATTGGAGGGTTTGAACTATAGGAAAAGGTTGGAGCTTTTTTCCCCTGGAGCGTTGGAGGCTGAGGGGTGACCTTATGGAGGTTTATAAAATCATAAGGAGCATGGATAGGGTGAATAGCCAAGGTCTTTTTCCTGGGGAATAGCATTAAGGTGGGAGGGGAAAGATTTAACAGGGACCTGAGGGGCAACATTTTCACACGGAGGGTAGTGCATGTATGGGCGAGGAAGTGGTGGAGGCGCGTACAATTAGAACATTTTAAAAGGCATCTGGATGGATATATGAATAAGAAGGGTTTAGAGGGATATGGGCCAAATGCTGGCAAATGGGATTAGATCAGTTTAGATTTCTGGTCGGCACAGACAAGTTGGAACAAGGGGCTGTTTCCATCCTGTATAACTGTATGACTCTAATAGAAGCAGCATGAATGGGTGGAGTCAGGCTTCTACAGAACCAAGGTTTTAGTTTAGCTTGCAGTACGTCTTGGGATTTGAAGCTGCCATACATCTCTCCCTGCTACACCAAAATACTTGAGATGTCTCTTTCTCTCTCTTTGTCAGAATTTACTCTTGATGTTCGTTCCCCCTGGACTGGAGAAACATTGCATGTGAGACAATTAATTTTACTGAATTTGCATTTCATGGAATATCTATGGTGTGGAAGCAGGCCATTCAGCCTATTGAGACCGCACCAACCCACTGAAGAGCATCCCACCCAGACGTGCGCCCCCTACCCTATCCATGTAAGCCTGCATTTCCCATGACTAATCCACCTATTCTGCACATCCCTGCTCACTATGGGGCAATTTAGCACAGCCAATCCACCTAACCTGCACATCTTTGGACTGTGGGAGGAAACCGGAGCACCCGGTGAAAACCCATGCAGACACGGGGAGAATGTGCAAACTCCACACAGACAATCGCCCGAGGCTGAGATCGAACCCGGGACCTGGCGCTGTGAGGCAACAGAGCTAAACACCGAGCCACTGTGCTGCCCAAGGGCACCGTGCCAAGGGCATGTTTGTGGGGTGTTACTATATTGGAATAGTTGCTGTTGATTAGTTAAATAATCTGCTATTCTGTTAAGCTTTCCAATTGAGTTAAAGTTAGACTTCTTTCTTTTGTTTGTATTTTAAGTAGAATAAGAATAAAGTGTATTTTGCAGAAAGCAGAGCAGTGAAACCATTTGAAATACATGTGGAACACAGCACCTTACACTTGTCTTAATATGAGAAAAAGTTAACATCTTTGCTATCTCCTTGACATATTAGAAGGGGGTTTGGTCAGGTTGACAGCAATGGTCTTTGATACCAATCCTCCAATTTCAGAGGAATCTTAATTCTTTAAAACAAAAAGATATATTATCTGAATGGATGTCTAACTTTTACAGAAACCATAAGGAAATAGATTCACATTGATTTTAGAGTTTTATGTATTACGTAAAAGATTTGCCCTTCACTTTTAGTAGTGTGTTTTTTGTCTAAGATAAAGTTCATTGCCATCAAGACCAATGCCATAGCATGTGAAACTACACAAATCCTACATACGAGGCACATCGATCATTTAAGCTAACCAGTCAAGTTCATAACATGGCACATTTACACTTGCCAGCATCAATATATACTGATGCACAGGGACGAATTTTCTTCAAACAAAAAGAAAACACTGTCTGTGTGGAGTTTGTACATTCTCCCCTTGTCTGTGTGGGTTTCCGCTGGGTGCTCCGGTTTCCTCCCACACTCCAAAGATGTGCAGGTTAGGTG
Organism: Rhincodon typus; assembly: GCF_021869965.1. Lineage (NCBI taxonomy): Eukaryota > Metazoa > Chordata > Chondrichthyes > Orectolobiformes > Rhincodontidae > Rhincodon > Rhincodon typus. The sequence goes on from NC_063340.1 coordinate 71,357,776, forward strand.
AATTACCCGCACGGTTCAGGGGTGTAAGGTTAGATGCGTTAGCCATGGGTAATGCAGTGTTATAGGGTAGGGGTATCGGTCTCGATGGGATGGTCTCTGGAGGGTTGGTGTGGACTCATTGGGCCAAATGGCCTGTTTCCACACTGTAGGGATTCTATTCATTCCATTCTTCTAAACAGGCCCCTAAGTATCAATACATGTCGCTTCTAGCAAACATAAATAAGTCATGATATAAGTCAGGCTATGACCGCCACCAATAAGAGACAATCTAACCACCGTCTCTTGACATTCAATGGTACTACCATCACTGAATCCCCCACTATCAACATCCTGGGGGTTACCATTGATCAGAAACTCAACTGGACTCACCACATTAACACAGTGGCTACAAGAACAGGCCAGAAGCTAGGAATACTGCAGCGAGTAACTCATCTCCTGACTCCTCAAAGCCTGACTGCCATCTACAAGGCACAAGTCAGGAGTGTGATGGAATACTCCCCACTTGCCTGGATGACTGCATCCCCAACAACAATCAAGAAGCTTGACACCATCCAGGACAAAGCAGCCCGCTTGATTGGCACTGCATCCACAAGCATCCACTCCCTTCACCACTGACTCTCAGTAGCAGCAATGTGTACTATCTACAAGATGCACTGCAGAAATTCACCAAAGATCCTCAGACAGCTCCTTCCAAGCCCAAGACCACTTCCATCCAGAAGGACATGGGCATCAGACATATGGGAACACCACCACCTCCACGTTTCCCTCCAAGTCACTCACCATCCTGACTTGGAAATATATTGCCGTTCCTTCACTGTCGCTGGGTCAAAATCCTGGAATTCCCTTACTAATAACATTGCGGGTCAACCCACAGCAGGAGGACTGCAGCGGTTCAAGGAGGCAGCTCACCACCACCTTCTCAAGGGCAACTACGGATAGGCAAGAAATGCTGGCCAGTCAGCGACACCCACATCCCACAAATGATTAAAAAAAAAAGATATGAGCACGATTGTTGTTTTAAATTGGTCGATCTGTCACTTGGGAGATATATTGTTTTCAGATATCAGACCATTCAAATGCTTTACTGCTGCTAACAAAATAGACAGAAAATAGGGACTCAGTTTGTTTTAACATTTTCTGATCTAGCAGAAGGAGAATATTTCGGGTTGCTAAACAACAGCCAGCATAATGCATGGTCACAAACATCTATGGATCATCTTCTATATTAACTTGGTGGCACGTACCTCTTAATGCAAAGGGAAACAGCATTATCAGCTCTTTGTGCTGTCTACTTGGGTGCAGGACAGCTACCAATCAAAGTAACAACTGGATTCTGGGAGAACACCAGCTGAGGTTAATGTCCCAAAGATCAGACTTCAGGCTCTCCAAAACCCAAACATGACCAGACTGATATTTAAGAAAACAATTTAATAGAAGTATAAGGACATGATTTTCTCAGCCATGTAGTTTGTATGGCAAAGTTGTTAATGCTTACCAAATTGGGCAAAGCAATCATCATGAAGGTGTTTCTAGGCCATATGTGAAGAAAATTAGGCTCCATTGCAAACTGGAAGAAAACATTTTGATGTTTATTTCTGTATAAAACATCTGATATGAAAGGCAATTAGAAAGAAACTTTAAAAGTAAATACTTCTATTTGAGCCAATTCTTACATCACCATTTTTAGGAGGTATTGTAAGCTCCATGTAACCATGAGGGATATACACGTGGCTGTAATCAAACCTGGCTTGTCGCATAAACTGCTTCCTCGTAGTGGAAAAGGCACCATCACATCCAACAACAAGGTCATGTGAAACTTCACAAGTTGTGCCATCAGGCCTATTATAAAAACAGAACAAAATACTTAACTCTTTAGTTTACAACAAATATGGTAGGTGCTAGATGTCAAGAATGATGTTGAATCAATTAAATAAAGTGCCCAACAATGTTAACTACAAAATTATTTTTAAGGAAGCTTGAGAAACTAGGAGGAATAGATTAGATAGGAGAGCCTGGTGCTAACAGGCTCTTTGTTAGAAGAAATCTGCACCTCTCTTTCCAGTTTATTCTACACTCTTAAGTATAGTGCTTGCAAAGATAGCCAAAACGTAAGAGGCATCTCATATAAACAAGGGATTAAAACTACTCTTAACATCAGAATACAAAAAAAAGCAACAACATTTGCTGTGTCGAGCCTGCTCTGCCGTTAATAGATCATGGCTAATCTTGGGACTTCAATTTCACTTTCCAACATGGCCCTCATACCCCTTGATTCCATGTGAGTTCAAGAGCCTACCTCAACTTTAAAAGTTTTCAATAATGGAGACTCCTTAGTGCTCTGAAGCAGAGAGTTGCAAAGATTCATAATCCTCTGGGTGAAGAAATTTCTCCTCATTTCAAAATGATCGGCCCTTTACCCTGAGACCATGCCCTCATATTTTATATTCCCTTGCCATTGGGAACAATCACTCAGAGTCTACCCTGCCAAGCCCTTTAGAATCTTTCAGTATATTTCAATGTGACCATCCCTCATCCTTCTAGAGTTTAGGTAGTCTTTCAAGTTTCTATAGATTCTGGAGCACAGAATCATACAGTCCAGAAGAGACCCTTCAGTCCATCAAGTCTGCACCAACAAAAACTACTGTAAAATTATACTAGTCTCACTTTTCAGCACATGGCCCATAGTCTTGAATGTTATGACATTTGAAGAGCTCATTCAAGTACTTTTTAAAGAGTGCAATGTTTCCTTCTTCATCTACCTTCCCAGGCAATTCCCATAGATTGAAAGGCAGCCAATGAATCCCCACTATTTATAAAAGAGGTAGAGAGAAGACAAGGAACTATAGTCTAGTTAGCCTAACATCAGTAGTGGGGAATTTGCTACAGTCCATTATGAAGGATTCGATAACATAGCACCTTGGAAGAACATGACTGGATTAGCCATAGTCAGTGTGGATTTATGAAAGAAAAATCATGCTTAACAAATCTACTGGAATTTTTCATGGATGTAGCTAGTAAAGTTGATAAGGAAGAGCCAGTCGATAATAATTACTGAGACTTCCAGAAAGCTTTCGATAAGGTACCACATAAGAGATTAAAATGTAAAATTAAAGCACATGGAATTGGGTCTAGTGTACTGACATGGATAGAGAATTGCTTGGCAGACAGGAAACAAAGAATAGGAATAGATGGGTCTTTTTCCAAGTGGCAGCCAATGACCAGTGGTGTACCACAGGAATCAGAGCTTGAACCCCAGCTATTCACAGTACGTGCTAAGCATTTGGATGAGGGAACTAAATGTAATATCGCCAAGTTTGCAGATGACACAAAGCTGGCTGGGATAGTGAACTGTGAAGAAGACACAGAGAGGCTCCAGTGTGATTTGGTCAAGTTGAGTGGGTGGGAATATGCACGGCAGAATGTGGATAATTGTGAGGCTACCCACTTTCATAGCAAAAACAGGAAGACAGATGCTTATCTGAATGGTGATAGACTGCAGAAGTAGGAAATGCGATGAGATCTGAGTGTACTTGTACACCACTGATGGAAAGTAAGCCATCAGGTGAAGCAGGCAATTAAGAAGGCTAATAGTATATTGGCTTTCATTTGCAAGAGGGTTTGAGCATGGATGCTTCAAAATTACAAATGTTTAAGACATGCATCTCTCTTATCTTTGTATGCATAACCTGAAAGGACTGTATGGCAATAATTTTAACTTTTATTGTCATGTGGAAAAATGGGTTCAGAATCTGAATAATTGTCAAGATATGAAACATCAATCATCTTCATAAGAGAATTTAACTATTGCCCCTTGATATTCACTACTATCAACATCCTGGAAGTTACTACTGACCTGAAACCAAACTGGATGAATCATACGAATACTGTGATTAAAAGAGCAGGCCAGAGGCTGGGAATTCTGAGGCTAGTAGTATATGATATCACTTTAAGAGGGAATGTTCTAATGAGCAAGTAGCCTCAATGTAGAAGACGTGACCAGCAGCAATTGCTAGCCTAGCTTGTGGCGTGCAAAGTGAGGAAGTTGCAGTTGTACCTTTATGAGGATTCAGTCTGCTGTGCAATCATGTAAATTATCTTCAATAAACAGAAACTACTTATACGAAAACAAAGTTGCTGGAAACAGCTCAGCAGGTCTGGCAGCATCTGTGAAGCAAAAAACAGAGTTAACGTTTCGGGTCCGGTACCCTTCCTCAGAAGTGAGAAAAGGTCACCGGACCCAAATGTTAACTGTGTTTTTTTCCTTCACAGATGCTTCCAGACCTGCTGAGCTTTTCCAGCAACTTTGTTTCCATTCCTGATTTACAGCATCCGCAGTTCTTATGTTTTTAAAAACTACTTATACTTTACCAGTCCTGGTGAGAGACTGGTTAACTTTGTATTAAACTAGAAGCTCAGCAAATAACTCTACTCCTGACTCCCCAGTGCTTGTTCACAAATCATAAATTATAAGTACGATGGAATACTTCCCATTTGCCTGGATGAACGCAGCTCTTAACAAACACTCAAGAACGACACTATCCTGGCCAAAACAGTCCGCTTGATTGGCACACTATCATTCATCATAAAAATTTCCTTTCTCCACCACCAAAGTAATGGTGGCAATGTGTATCATCAACAAGATGTGCTGCAGCTAATGAAAAGAGTCTCCTTTGCTAGCGCATTCCCATGACCTCTACTGCTGAGAAGGACAAGACAGAAGACACATCAGAACTGCCTATAAAGAAGTACTTATTCTGATTTAATGATCTGGTCCTGCCATAAATAGGCTATAATTTCAGATGCAATTATAAATTTTAAGATTTTGTACAAGTAACAAGATACACATACAAGCATGGCAGCGCATACAAGACAGACACCTTTGCTCAAACGCATCAGTGATTAAAAAGCAGCTCCTTAGATTATGCTAAATTGAGGTTCAAAAGCCAGAATCTCTCAGAACATCAATCTATTTTAATATGTTGCTTCAACCTTCAACAGTGATGCTTTATGGTATTACAATCTGCATTGCTCCCATTACTTAACGCTGTGGTCCAAATAGAGTTTAGATATGACTTTCACAAAATGGTGGCAATCTACAGAAAGATTACCTGATAAATGTCAGGATCCCCTTATCAGCACTGCAGTGTTGCAATTTAGTTTCAAAGTTTAACTTGACATTTGGGTATTGATTAGCAGCTACAAATGCAAACAGATTAAGCAAATTTCAGAAAAGAAATTACAGAGAAGAAATGAGACAAAACAATTTTAGAATAACATGTCCAGCATTTACTCACCAAATAATAACGTTCGGTTTAAATTTGCTCTATCCACTGACAAGATATACTGAAGGGCAAAGATACACGATTAAATATGTTCCTTTATGTACTGACAATAGGAATATTGTTATTTTAAAACAGTGACCTGTCTTGCTTGACAAAACACATGATTGCTTTTAGCAAGATTAGTTTTGCAAAGGCTTGCCCAATGCAGCAATTTAAAATTTAGGGAAGCAAGATTAAAAATTAACAAAAACACATAGAAAACAACTGGATGGGAAAGATTGTACACCAGAGCAGTCCACTTTATTTTGCATATCTTGTTCCTTATGCACTGTTGTAGTAACCCCATGTAGTATCAAGATCTGGAACTTTAGATTACCAATTACTATCCAGGCACATAGTTATATCCTATGCAAGTGAACTATGAATAAAAGGTTTCAGATTCAAGTGCTCAAACTTTGTCCAATTGCTTTTTGCCCCACATCTCCCTTTTGGGAAATGTATGATGGGAATTTGTGATTCATTTTTCTCTAATTCATATTTTACCCTATAAAGATGAAGGAGTCTGGCAGCTCATCGCCTTCAAGGACTTCCTGAGTAAGTGTAGGTAATTAGCTCTTCTGCAGGCCATACAAAAGTCATTTGACTAAACCATCATCCCTCACCTTCAAAGGCCTTACTGTCACTATCCCCCACTATTAACCTCATAGGCGTTACCATTGACAAGACATTGACCTAGACAAGCTACATAAATACATTGGCTGTAACAGCAAGTCATGGGTGAAGAATACTGCAATGGTAGCTCAATTTCTGACTCCCAAAGCCTGTCCACCATTTACAATGCACAAGTCAGGACTGCGATGGAATACTTTCCACTTTCTTGGACAGGTGTAGCTCCAACAACACTCAAGAAACTTGACATGATCCATGACAAAGCAGTCTGTTTGATTGGCATCACATCCACAAACATCCAATCCCTTTACCACAAACACTCAGTAGCAGCAGCATGTACCATTTACAGGATGCACTGCAGAAATTCACCACTGATCCTTCAACAGCACCTTCCACCTAGAAGTCCAACGGCAGCAGATATGGGAACATGACCACCTTCAGGATTCCCTCCAAGTCACTCACTATCCTGACCTAGAAATATATTGCCGTTTCATCAGTGTGGTTGGATTAAAATCCTGGAATTCCCTTCCTAATGACATTGAGGGTCTACCTATAGCCCATGGACTGCAGCGGTTCACGAAGGCAGCTTACCAACATCATTGCAAGGGCAACCAGGGACAGGTAATAAACGCTGGCCTAGTCAGTGAAGCCCATGTCCCATGAGTGAATAAAAGAAAATCAAATATCATGCCACTTCTTCGCAGAGACAAAAGAAATTTCATTCATTCAAAACATTCTTTGTAATACATGCTGTGCTACGATGTTGTGAAGCCTTTTTATATATAAATGTTACCTGGTCTTTTGTTCCATAAGAAATAGATGACTTGCTGCCTGACAAGGAGTGAATCATTCGCCCATTCATGGGAATGCCCTTAGACACTATCTAAAAAGACAAGTGTTGAAGAATTACATCTTTAAGAATTTGGAATTCTAAGATTTCTCAGGCGACAAACAACAACATTGCAAACGTTGTTCTTCCTGAACACTATCACTTAAGCTTAGTGCAACATTTTGTTAAATTTACCAGTAAAATATCATTGACACCTTTTAAAAATCCTAACATTTCCGATGGATATGTGTTCCAATTAAGTTATGCTAGTAGTTATGTGATTGAAATTTTGGTAAGACGATATAAAATGTGGCTGATTGGTCTTGAATTCCATTTGTCTGGTCTAATATTGTGCATTTCACTGACCAAAAAGCTTTTAAAAAGGGACCAAAATGCACAGACTTAAAATCACAGACTGACATCACCTCACCACAGAAATTGACCAAGTTTCATGACTAGCCCCTTTCTCAATCATCATCCCAGGAGATATAAAAAAGGTTCCTCTCTCTGATTAGTACCATAATGAAAATCTTCAAATGTTCAAGATGACAATGATCACCTACAATTATCAAGCCTGAAAAACAAAATCATCAGCAGATGGAATATACAACCAGTTACTATTTCAAGGAGCTTTTTTTGAAAAATTAGAGATGGATTTTTGACTACAGCTCTAAAATAGTCTCCCTCTCAATACAAACACGTGAAGACAAGCCCAGCAATGATGCTGACTGAAAACAAAAATGAGAAGACTAAGAACTTAAAAGATAACCATGATATTCTCTACTGCTGACAGTCCTAGAAATCAGCTAGCCAAATATGATTCCATCTTAAATCTTTATGCCTCAAAAACACACAAATAACTAGCTTGTCTATTCAGGACACTATCCCCTTTTAAAAGTGTGTGTATTTGCTTGACACTGCCATTATTTTTCTCGGAGTCATAGGTAATAAACTTGCCCCTGGACTAGAAAGTAGCAAATATAAACTCTCTATTCATGAAGGGAGCTAAGCAGAAAACAGGGAAACTGTAGTTCTGTTAGTTTGTCATGGTGAAAGTATTAGAATCCACCATTAAACAGATTATAACTGGGACTTAACTTAAAGTAATTGGGAAGGGTCTGCATGATTTTGTAAAAGGGTAATCATGCTTAAAGAATTTATCAGAGTTCGTTGCAGAAGTAACATGTGTTGTGCATAAAGATCTGCCTGCAGTTGTATCAAACTTGGATTTTTGGGAGGCATTTCATATGTTCATAGATCATAGAATCCCCAGTGTGGAAACAGGCCCTTTGGCCCACCAATTCCACACTGACACTCAGAGCATCCCACCCAGACCCATCCCCCTAATCTACACATCCCTGAACACTATGGACAATTTCCCATAGCCAATCCACCTTGCCTGCACATTTTTGGACTGTAGAAGGAAACCAGAGCACCCAGAGGAAACCCACACAGACACAGGGAGAATGGATAACTCCACACAGACAGTTGCCCAAGGCTGGAATCGAACCCAGGTCCCTGGCGCTGTGAGCCACCATGCCACCCCTGACAGTAAAGGTTATTTTGGGAATTAAGCACTCAGTATAGATAGAATATTGACTGGCTGGCTGGCAGAAAACAAAGCCTGCATAAATTGGTCTTTTCCCGATCGACAGGAATATAAACTCAGGTCTCAACCTTTTACAATTTACATCAAAGGCTCAAATAAGGAGAAGGTCAAAAATCACACAACACCAGATTTTTGGCCAACAGGTTCAATTGAAGACTATAACCTAGTGATACGATGTGGACAGAGAGAAGCTCCTTGGCCTTAAATTCTCAAAAAACACCCGTTCATTTTTAAAATGTTAACTTTTTATCTTTCTATTATGCAATAATGCATAAAATTTATATTAACGCATTTTTGAGCATTTCAGATGTAGTTTCTTCCCTTTCATATTAAAACAAGGTGACATTCCTCTTTATTCTTTAAGAAAAGTTAATATTTCCTGTAAAACTTCTCCTGGATTCTGAATATCATCAATTCAAACAGTACAGTTGATTGTTTTACTTTAATTCCCAATATGGAGCTGAATTATTCACTGCATCTGTGCTCCCCATATCCGAGTTTAAATGTCATGGACAAGCCTGCCTCTGTTTGCTCCATTTTAATTTTTTGGCTGACAGAACTTTACCATGACGTGGCAAGACCTCTGCAGCTCTCTTGAGAAAATGACAGCTTGTGGAGCTGTCCACAGCTGCTAGCCATTTGAATGTTGTCCGTCATGTAATCCCAACAGAGCCACCAGATGCAGTGACCATTTCCAGTTTTGTAGTTATGAAGGGCTGATCAGCAATGGAACTAGACCTCCAGGAATCACAGGCAATCCCAGGTGAATACATCAAATGGAATTTGGGAAACTGGGATTTGGGGAGACATTTGGATAGGGAACACGAGCACTCGAGCTAACAACCTGCAGACAGAACCAGTCCCGATGAATACTGAGCACAGGCATCTCCTGCCACCCTAAATGTTAGTGAATTGAGCTGTTTATCTGGGCAATAATTGAACATTTAAGGGCCTCAAATGCACCCAACATCTGCAGTATCGATCCTATAGTCTAGCAGGCTTGCACAGCATATTATCTATTTTACAGGTCCACCCTCTGCAATCCCACCAGTGAATGAATGGCCTGTAAAATCCAGCTCTTGGAATTCATGCAGCATGAGATAGTACAGAAACTGCAAAAATGTACCAGTTCAATTTTGATTTGGCAAAAAAAAATTGAATCAGATTTTGTTTGATTTTATTGGAAAACTGATAGATTTTCCATACCTGGTCTTCCATGCCAATGGCTTTTAGAGCCTGCCTCCCTCTGTAAGATAAAGCAAGGTTGATGCTTCTTCCCCTTGCATCTTTAGCAATTCGAATATCTGTCAAGCAGGAAATGTTAAATTTGTTTTGATGCAATCAATCCTTAAACATTTCAGTTTCTATTAGCTACATTCAACCAGAAGTGTATGAGCATTAAGTAATAATCTGGACTGTGCTACTTGAAAGGATGCATTAGCAGATTCAGTAATTACTTTTAAATGAGAATTGGATGCACACTTTGGGAAAAAAAACAAATTTTCCAGGCCTACGTACAAAGCTCCTACACCTGTGAGTGGAAGGCAATGGCAAACAACCACTGAGAAACAGGTCAGAATGAAGCATCAGCAGATGTTGAGTCCAAGACCTACCTTCAGGCACAGCATTCATGGAATGAAATGGACAAAGAACAGGGAAACAATAAAACCAGCTCAGATACAATGGCCAATCAGACTCTTTCTGTGATGCATGATTCTATGAATTTCAGTGAGCTTAATAGTAGCAATTGGGGTTTTATTTCACTATTCCTGTTTGAAAAAAAAGATTACTCCTGCCATTTTTTGTTTGCATGAGCCCTGATATTCCTCCATTACTTCACATGGTCAATTTTCATCTTTGAACTCAGACATTGAGCACATGCTCAGCTTATTCTCTTGTGACAATATTTCTGGCGAACCTAACTTCATCCTGATCTGATGTAGAGATATATACTTTCTAGCAAGAAATCATGTGAAGTGATCAGAAATCAAGGCTACTTTTCTTTTCAACTTTACTCAGGGGGATGTTGATCCCATTTGTAATATCGCCATCACTACCCTAGGTCATTCAATATGTAACTAGATTTGAATCTTTCTTATATTTGCCAATGGTACAAAGTCATACATCAAGTCAATCTTAAAACAGTCATCAAAACTCGTCAGCTATACAAAGATGTGTCAGACAGTGAGGATAATACAAATTGGCTGCAACAAGACACAGATTTGGGTATGGAAACGCAAGTGGCAGATTAGAGAGTTTTTGGGACATAGTGGTAATGTACATACCTCTTGGGCAGAAGTCTTAGGTTCAAGTCCCACCTGCTCCAGAGGTATGTCATAATATGTCTGAATAGGGCAATTGAAAATATTGACACATGACAGATGGAATTTATACCGAGTTGATGTATTTTAGCAGAAGGGATAAGAAGAGGCAATATAGATTTAATGGCACACAGTATGGAGAGGGTTTGTGGGGGGGAGAGAGAGAGAGAAGTGTCATTATGGTTCTCGTGCATAGGTCAAGATAAAGTGAAGATTAGCAAAGAATGGAAATTTTGGGCATCGAGGTGTTGAATAAAAGTAAGGACATTATGCTGAATCTTTATAATTGTAGCATAACCAGTACTTTAAGAATTCTGTACTTAGTTCTGGGGTCACCACACTTTTGGATCAATGGGTGGAATTTAATGCAGCTTCCAGAAACAACAAACATAATGGGTGGGGAGAATTAATTAGATGGGACGTGAAATTTCAGCTTTTTGATGACAGGTTAAGTCACAGAGTTTAAGTTAGTCATGCTTTAGTGGTAAGTTGGGCCTCAAGCCTTCCAAGGGCAGGTTCCTATTTCAATGCTTTGCTATTTCATGAATGTTTTACATTAAAACCTTTTCAAACTAGTTCTTATATTCAGGATTAGGCAAGTGGTGCTCAGAAACTGATGGTACCATTTTCAAACTCATCTAAAGATGTTGTGCATAAGATGAGTTTGTCCATCTGGGTCTGAGGTAAGCAGTAGTCTTTGTTGAATTCTGTGGCACCGGAAGAGAAGCAGGAGAATGACCATTTGGATGGAGGGGTAATGGGAGCAAGAGGGTTTTGAGAAAGGGGAGCTGATGAGGTCAGGCCAGGAAGGGGAGAAAAGTGACTTTAAGGAAAACAGCAAGTAAGACCTGAAACAAAAACAGATATTGCTGGAGAAACTCAGTAGGTCTAACAGCATCTCTATAGAGAAAACAGAGTTAATGTTTTGAGTCCAGTGGCCTGTCTTCAGAAGTGGTAGCATCTGGGAAAAATTGGTATTTATCTTGATGACAAGGGATAGAGGAGAAAATGGAGTGAAACTAAGAAAAAGACGGTCAAAGAGATCATTAATAGTAAATCGGGGAGAGGAAAAAGCTAGATCGATGATAATGGAGGCAATGAGTGGGTGAAAATGGAAGCTGGCTGTGCTCAAAACAACTCATATCATGTTAGGACCCACTCATACCCCGTTATCTCAAAACAGAAATCACTGGAGAACCTCAACAGCTCTGGCAGCATCTGTGGAGAGAAAGCAGAGTCAACATTTTGGGGTGTTCTGAGGGAGGGTCACGCGACCCAAAACGTTAACTCTGATTTCTCTCCACAGATGCTGCCAGATCCGCTGAGCTTTTCCAGCAACTTCTGTTTATGTTGGAGGAGGAATGTTAAGGAAGAAGCGATGTCCATTGTCAATGCCACGGGGTTGATGAGGCAGAGTACACAGCGATAGTTACAGGATCAAGGGTGTTGGGCTAAAACTCAAAGGTAGCAGTGAGAATATGCAGAATCATGGAGAATGGTTTTGACTGAGATGCTGGCCAGTCCTGCTAACTAACTTACAGCTGGAGACAGCCCAGGTCCCAGTGGAAGGACACAATTGTGTGGGGAAGGAGCTTGATGTTTGGTCCACCGTGAAGACTTGAAGATCGCATTACATTTCCAGAGAGGGTGCAGCAAGGAAAGGTCCAGAAACATAGATTGATGGATGAAAGCAGAGAACAATGGGAGTCAACTGATGGGTGGGGGCTTTGAAGGTTGGAGGCTGTGATGCACTGAAAAATTTTAATGATGGATCAAAGAACACTTCTCCCAACTGGCACCAGTTCTTCCTGCCTGGATGCATGCAAGGAGTGACATTTTAAAACCCATCCCAAAATGGAGTTAAGTCATCTGCCAGCAGGTACAGACACTTCTTGCTTGCCACTGCTACATGTGGGACACATAACTGCTGCAATCACTTACACTTTGTGCTGTAATTGTGTGCCTGGTGGTTCCTGACATACAAAAAAAACATAGTTTTCAGAGAAGGTTATGCGAGGATGACGAAATTCAGATACAAAGTTATGTTCGAAAAGCTGGGATTTCCATCCTTCGAGTGCTAATGACTTGGAATTCTCAGTCAGGAGAAGCTGAAAGGGTGAATGAATAAAAGGAAATTGGGTGGGCCATTGAACAGCTATAAGCAAGAACAGGTTATTGGACTGGATTACTCTACAGAGAACTGGCACGAGCTTAATAGACTGAATGGCATCTTCCTAAATTGCATTGATTATATGGGCCTGTTGTTCACCACTTTTTTTGATACCAGATAGGGAAAGTGAAGAAATTTTTCATTAAAGACATAGGTCCTGCTTCTTGTTGCATTCTCTACCTGAAGACAGGTTTTTGTTGATTACTTGTTGAAAGATGGCAGAGTGCCATGTTTTATTTTAGTATGGATACAGCAAGAAAGCAGGCCCTGGGTTCCCACTCAACCAAAAGGGGGACTGAACCCTGTGCTGTTGACATAAATCTGATCCACAAGCTAGCTGAGTTCCAGCTGAGCAAACAGTTCCCTGAACATGTATACAGCACACGCAAATGTGCGAATGTGATCACTGCAAGTATACACAATAACTCGCTTGGGACAATTTTAATAATCAGGTAGGTGGAGCACACCAAGTGTCACCCAATCCTTAGGGCATGAGCTTGTCCATTTCAGGGGTCAAGCTGGAATGTTATGCCATCTGCTAGCTGCATGCCTCAAACAGGTATCCTGCTGAATTTCATTTCATGACCAACTCAAGCTTGAAAACAGCAGGAACAGAAATGGTGGTCACAGCATTAGATAATACAAGGCAGCAGAATTCCATATTGTTCTTGTGAAGCTAGGAGATAAAACTTATGCTGCTTGCAGGTTACACAAGAACCCCTGGAGCCTTAAATTCTTGACAAACAGGTTTTACTCAATAGAGTGTCACACTCCATCCTGCAGGCCCCCTAGATTGAGGTGGAGTCCTCATTATATCAATAGAACCCTTATTTGCATAGATTAGAAAATGAAGCCATCCTGCAGAAGACCAGTTTAATATGGCACTGGAGCTAGGAAGGACCTGGATATGTTGGGCTCACTTCAACTCCACCAAAGTTGCTGCTGCTCAATTTCTACTGACTGAAAAGAGTTCAATCTCTCCCCACTACTTCCAGGGGAATGGAGACTTTAAACAACTACAAAACAACATTCACAATGATATTTTATGAAATAATTGAAGTGCTAACAGTTCATAACGGCTTTGCTCACAATGAGTCTGAAATTTACAAACATGGTTAAATTACGATGTGGGCTGGGGTGGACAAGATCAGAAATCACATGACATTGTTGGACTATAACCTGGTATCGTATGATTTCTGACCATGGTTAAGCTGAGCAGGGTTATGGAGAAAGCTAATTTATTGGCATTTTGGGTTATCCTGAAAGTACGATGAAGGGGATTTGGGTTCAGTGCTGGAATGTTGGAACATTGTAACATTTTTAGCAGCAATGTGAGGATGTGGAAAGGGAGGTCATCTTTCATAAGGTGTTTTATACCTGCTGCTGGGAGGATTGCCTGCAGGGAAATTTAGTGAAATGTACCTGTTAGAATACACACTTATAAGAGACCAAGGCCTTGAAGTAGAAATGTGAATAAACATAATAAAAGCCAATTCCGTTAATGTATACAATTATTCTACTTCATGATTAAAAATTTCCTTCTGGACACTTGAAATTTCAGAATTTGAGAAAATGTTTTCAAAAATCAATTTCAATGATTTGTTTGGTTGCTCAACACATGATGGCAAATGAAGCGTGTACAATTCTGGATAATATTTTCCAACATTAGATGTTAAATCTTGATACAAATAATGTGATTCAAAATTATAACACAGAAATCAGTACAGACAGGAATTGTAGTTTACAGAAGGTCTTAATAAACTTAGGTATTTAAATTGAGTTTAGTAGTTGTGAACTTCACAGATTTTCTTCAGTACATCTACAGCCTACATTACAATTTGGAGATATGTTCATTTGACAATGTCAAAAGGCAAAAATAAATTAAGTGAATCCCACCTTTGCGTGCTTCATAAAGTTCCACTTGAAAACCTCGCTTTGCGAAGAAGCACGCATTTAAAGCACCAACCTAGAGGAAAAGAACAAAACGTTGATCTTCTGCAATAATAAAATCAGCTGGCCAACTCAATTCAGTCTTGTAATAAAGGCAGAATACTGCAGATGCTGAAAATCTGAAACGAACAGAGAAAATGCAGGAGAAACTCAACGGGTTTGGAAAGTTTCTTCAGAACTGAAGAAGGTTGAAAATAATTTCTCCAGCATTTTGCATTTGTTTCAGTTCTACCTCAATTTTAGTGTTTGTGTTTGCTGGATATAAAAGTGTCTAAATCTTGAATCTGTTCAAACCTAATTTAATCTAATTTAGATTGGAGTTAGGAGTTGAAAGTTAAATAAAGTCCTCATTTCAAAATTCTGTAGTTGTGAAGTTGCAGATGAGTTAATTTCAAGGAGGTACACTGAAAGAGCAGCCTGATTAAAACTGGAATGTGGGATCTTCTGGAAACCAAGGAGATCCACTGCAAACACATCTGTAGCAAGTATTTTCCATTCAAGTAACTTCAAATTCAAGTTGAGGAAATGGAGTCCAAACTGCAGACATTGCAGTGCATCAAAGAGGGGAAAGTTACCTGGACAATTGGCTCCAGGAGGTGGTCACACATTTAGATTAGGCAATTCAAACTTGCTCTGCGATCAAAGATAAAAGCTATAATTGCAAGTGAGGCTGGTATGGTGACCCAAAGGGAGGAGCTTGAATGTCCTCTGTCCCTGTTATTGTCCAACAGTTACAAGACTCTTGTAAGCCATGTGAACAACATCTGGGACTTCAGGGAAGATAAGTGAACTGACCACAACACCATGAAACAAGGAGTCATTCAAATGTGGGAAGAAATAGGAACGTAGTAATGGTAGGGGACAGTATTATTCAGACAGTAGATACTGTTTTTCTAACTGTGAGTTTGAGTCCCGAGGGCTGTGTTGTCTGCTAATGCCAAGATTAAGGATACCTCCTTGGGGCTGAAGAAGAATGTGAAGTGGGAGGGGAGGGATCAAAGTTGTCATCATCCATGATGGTATTAACAGTATTGATAGGAATGGAAAGGATGTTCTGCTGAAAGATCTTGAACAGTTAGGAGCTAAATTGATAGGCAGAACACCCAAAGTAATAATCTAACGATTACTACCTAGGCTGCAGGAAAACTGGCACAGGGTAAATAAAGGCAGGTGAAATGGGCATCTCAAAGATTGATGTGGGAGGAATGGGTTTCAGTTCATGGAGAACCATCACTATTACTCAGGTAGCAGGAAGTTGCTGCAGTTGGACAGGATTTGATTTGAACCATTCTAAGATCAGTGTTCTGGTGAATCAAATTACACGGGCTGTAGAGAAGTCTTCAAGTTAACTAGAAGGGAGAAAGTCTTGGACAAGGAGATACAGAGGCTTTAAAAGCTAAAGGATGTGGCAGCATTGTAGGGCAATTATTTTGATAACGATACCCAAGTGAACCAGAAGGGATAGAGTATAAAAACATAAAAATACAGTAGCAGTAAATAGGGTCAAAGGGAGAAAAAAATTGTAAAACGGCAAAATTAATGGATCTTTAGTTAATGAGCATAGTATTTGGAACAAAGCACAAAATTAATGGTACAAATAGAGGTTGTTGAATATGATCTTATAGCCATTACAGAGACATGGTTACAAGGAGATCAAAGCCAGAAACTACATATTCAGTGGTATGTGATTTTTCAAAAGTACAAGCAGGAGAGATGGGTGGTGGAGTAGCTTTTTTTAGAATGAGATAGAATAAGTATGGTGGAAAGAAATGATCTTTCATTAGAAAATGTAGAATCCATATGGGTGGAGAAAAGAATAATAAGGGGAAGACAACACTGGTGGGAATAATCTATTGGCTCTCTAAAAGAAGCTTCAGGAAATAATAAGGCTTGTTAAAAAAAAAGGCAGCACATTAATCATGAGTGACTTTAATCATCATATAGATTCAGAAAATCAAATTGGCAAAGGAAACCATGAGGAAGAATTCAGAGTGCATTTGGGACAACTTCCGGAAACAAAAATGTTGTAGATAACCAGAGAACAATCTATTTTGGATCTAGAAATGCAAAATCAAGACACAGTCTCAGAGTAAAAATCCTCCAGGGAATAGTGACCGTAATATCGTAGAAAACAAAGTGTAGAGCTGGATGAACACAGCAGGCCAAGCAGCATCAGAGGAGCAGGAAGGCTGACGTTTCGGGCCTAGACCCTTCTTCAGAAATGGGGGAGGGGAAGGGGATTCTGAAATAAATAGGGAGAGAGGGGGAGGCGGACAGAAGATGGGTAGAGGAGAAGATAGATGGAGAGGAGACAGACAGGTCAAAGAGGCGGGGATGGAGCCAGTAAAGGTGAGTGTAGGTGGGGAGGTAGGGAGGAGATAGGTCAGTCCGGGGAGGACGGACAGGTCAAGGGGGCAGGATGAGGTTAGTAGGTAGGAGATGGGGGTGTGGCTTGGGGTGGGAAGAGGAGATAGCTGGGAGGAAGGGCAGGTTAGGGAGGCGGGGACGAGCTGGGCTGGTTTTGGGATGCGGTAGGGGGAGGGGAGATTTTGAAGCTTGTGAAGTCCACATTGATACCATTGGGCTGCAGGGTTCCCAAGCAGAATACGAGTTGCTGTTCCTGCAACCTTCGGGTAGCATCATTGTGGCACTGCAGGAGGCCCAGGATGGACATGTCGTCTGAGGAATGGGAGGGGGAGTTGAAATGGTTCGCGACTGGGCGGTGCAGTTGTCTAGTGCGAACCGAGCGTAGGTGTTCTGCAAAGCGGTCCCCAAGCCTCCGCTTGGTTTCCCCGATGTAGAGGAGGCCACAACGGGAACAGCGGATGCAGTATACCACATTAGCAGATGTGCAGGTGAACATCTGCTTGATGTGGAAAGTCTTCTTGGGGCCTGGGATGGGGGTGAGGGGGGAGGTGTAGGGGCAGGTGTAGCACTTCCTGTGGTTGCAGGGAAAAGTGCCGGGTGTGGTGGGGCTGGAGGGGAGTGTGGAGCAGACAATGGAGTCCTGGAGAGAGTGGTCCCTCTGGAAAGCAGATAAGGGTGGGGAGGGAAAAATGTCTTTGGTGGTGGGGTCAGATTGCAGATGGCGGAAGTGTCGGAGGATGATGCGTTGGATCCGGAGGTTGGTGGGGTGGTACGTGAGGATGAGGGGGATTCTGTTTTGATTGTTATTGCGGGGAGGGGGTGTGAGGGATGAGTTGCGGGAAATGCGGGAGACACGGTCAAGGGCGTTCTCGGCCACTGAGGGGGGGAGGTTGCGGTCCTTGAAAAATGAGGACATCTGAGATGTACGGGAGTGGAATGCCTCATCCTGGGAGCAGATGCAGCGGAGGCGAAGGAATTGGGAATAGGGGATGGCATTTTTGCAGGAAGGTGGGTGGGAGGAGGTGTATTCTAGGTAGCTGTGGGGGTTGGTGGGCTTGAAATGGATATTGGTTTCTAGGTGGTTGCCAGAGATGGAGACAGAGAGGTCCAGGAAGGACAGAGAGGTATTGGAGATGGTCCAGGTGAACTTAAGGTTGGAGTGGAAGGTGTTGGTGAAGTGGATGAACTGTTCGAGCTCCTCGTGGGAACACGAGGCAGCGCCGATACAGTCATCAATGTAACGGAGGAAGAGGTGGGGTTTAGGGCCAGTGTAGGTACGGAAGAGGGATTGTTCCATGTAACCTACAAAGAGGCAGGCATAGCTTGGGCCCATGCGGGTACCCATGGCCACCCCCTTTGTCTGTAGGGAGTGGGAGGAATTGAAAGAGAAGTTGTTGAGGGTGAGGACGAGTTTGGCTAAGCGGATGAGGGTGTCAGTGGAGGGGGACTGGTTGGGTCTGCAGGACAGGAAGAAGCGGAGGGCCTTTAGGCCATCTGTCTGGGGAATGCAGGTGTATAGGGACTGGACGTGTTGTGGACCAGGGAATTGGAAGTTCTGGAGGAGGTGGAGGGCGTGGTTGGTGTCACGGGCGTAGGTAGGGAGTTCCTGGACCAAGGGGGAGAAAATGGAGTCGAGATAGGTGCAGATAAGTTCGGTGGGGCAGGAGCAGGCGGAGACAATGGGTCAACTAGGGTAGTCAGGTTTGTGGATTTTGGGAAGGAGATAGAAACGGGCGGTGCAGGGTTGGGGAACGATGAGGTTGAAGGCTGTGGGTGGACCGCATCCCAAAACCAGCCCAGCTCGCCCCCACCTCCCTAACCTGTCCTTCCTCCCACCCCAAGCCCCACCTCCATCTCCTACCTACTAACCTCATCCCGCCCCCTTGACCTGTCCGTCCTCCCTGGACTGACCTATCTCCTCCCTATCTCCCCACCTACACTCACCTCTACTGGCTCCATCCCCGCCTCTTTGACCTGTCTGTCTCCTCTCCACCTATCTTCTCCTTTGTCCATCTTCTATCTGCCTCCCCCTTTCTCCCTATTTATTTCAGAACCCCCTTCCCCTCCCCCATTTCTGAAGAAGGGTCTAGGCCCGAAACATCAGCCTTCCTGCTCCTCTGATGCTGCTTGGCCTGCTGTGTTCATCCAGCTCTACACCTTGTTATCTCAGATTCTCCAGCATCTGCAGTTCCTACTATCTCTGAAATAATATCGCAGAATTCATTATTCAATTTTGGAGTAAGAAACTTGGGTCAGAATCAACTTAAGGATAAATACATACAGATAAAGGGCAGAGTGGGCTGGAGTGAACTGGCCAAGGAGTTTAACAGAAAAAAATAGTTGATGAATCACACAGAAAGTAGCTCATTATTCACAACACTATAAATCCCAATGAGGAAGAAGGATTCTAGGAAGGGGATAATCCAACCATACTTAACAAAGGAAGTCAAGCATAGCATTAAACTGAAAGAAAGGAGATATAATGTGTCAAAGATAAGTGGTAAGCAAGAGGATTGGAAAAGTTTTAAAACCCAAAACATTTCGAAAACGAAAGGGATGAAGAAAATAAACTATGAGGGCAAACTAGCACATGATATAAAAACAGACTGTATTAGCTTCTTTAAATGTATAAAGAGAGACCAAAGTGAGCACAGGCCTCTTAGAGAATGAGGCAAGGAAAATAATAATGAGAAAGCTGGAATTGGCAGAGAAGCTTAATAAACATATTGCATCATTCTTCATTATGTAGGAATCTATTGGCATTCCAAACATACAAAACAATCAAGACGCTAAAGGTCGGGGAGAGGCATGGAACAAACAAATGCAATTAGTATCACTAGAGAAACAGTAATTGGGAAGCTAATGGGGCTAAAAGCTGAAACGTCTCCTGGACATGATGGTTTACATCCTGGGATTTTAAAGGAAGTAACTACCAAAATAATGGATGCACTTGTTGTAATCTTCCAATAATTATTAGATTCTGGAAAATTCCCACAGTATTGAAAGTCGGCCAATGAGACACTCCCTATTCAAATAGAGAGGCAAAAAAGGTAACTACAGGTCAGTTACCATTAGACATTGGAGAAATGCTAGAGCCCCTACTATAAAGGATGTACTGCTAAGGTACTTAGAAACACTTAACATAAAATCGAGCAGAGTCAGCACGGTTTCATGAAGAGGAAACCATGCCTGACAATTTTATTAGCGTTCTTTGAGGAGGTGATAAGCACAACAAATTAAGGAGAAATCAGTAGATGTAATATATTTGGCTTTCAAAATGGCATTCAATAAAGGTGCCACACATAAGGCTACTTAACAATATAAGAGTCTATGGTTTTGATTGTAGAATATTAGCATGGATGAAGAATTGTCTAACTAATAAAAATAAAGATTTGGGGTAAGGGGACATTTTCAAAATGGCAACCTGTAACGAGAGGAGTGTCATAAGGATCCAGTGCCAGGCCCATAATTATTTACAATATGCCTTAATGACTTGGATATCCAAAGACAATGTTCTATTGCCAAGTGGAGCATTGAATTTTGAGGTTATTTTAATAGCGAGCCAAGCTACTGTTTTAATGGTTCTACGTTTGTTTCCACAGTTACAGGCTGCCATCCTGAAAATTTCCTATTTATCCCAACTCGCTGCCTTCTATTAGTTAGCCAGTCTCCATCCATGCTCAGGTTAATTGGTTAATTATTCCTATTCATGTAGATTACAGATCTCAATATCTGATGCAACTGTTGATCCTGCTACAATCAATTATTAGCTTGCCTGAGAGACAGGTGCATTTGTTCATATTGTCCTAATTAATGCAGTATATAGCTACCCCAAACGTTTATAGATAATTATTTTTATGACAAGATCAGTGAACACAGCACACTTTCATTTAAACTAAGGTCTGTTTAATTACAGCAATATTCAGACAAATTAATTGCTGCGATGAATGATACGCAATGTAAACCTCAAAATAACAGTTGCAGCAAAGTCAGAGATTGAGCAAATTAAATAAATTGATAAAACTACAAAATTAAAATTGAAAACAGTTTTTTAAAATTCATTCATGGAGTGTGGGCCAGCGTCTATTGGCAATCCCTAACTGCCCTTGAGAAGGTGGTGGTGGTGAGCTGCCTTCTTGAACCACTGCAGTCCATCTAGAATAGGTAGTCGCACAACGCCATCAGAAGGAGTTTTAGGATTTTAACCAGGTGACACTGAACGTACCGATATATTTTGAATGTCTGGATGAACTGGGAGAGGCTTGGAGGGGAAATTGCAGTAGTTGGTGCTCCGTATCTATTTGGTACATTTGTGTTGCTCGATTGTAGTGGTCATGGGATTGGAAGATGCTATCTAAGTAGCCTTGGTGAAAAAAATCTTTAAAATGCACCGTCTGATTTTGCTTTATTATACAAGAACTGGATAAGCAAAATTGTACGGCTTTTGGTTGGAACAATTTCTAGACATTTGTCATGCAAGACTCAGCGTAATCTTAAAGAGTTTATCCAATTTGATATGAAATCAGTGGGATTATGGGTGAATGGACTGGTCTGTGTTCGTGCTGTATAACTTGTGCACGCAAGGTAGTGAAAAACTGGAATTCACTTTCAAATGGTGGTCTATGGATCAATAGTAGATGACATCGTCGAAACTTTAATAGTTTCAGTGGTAAGGGTATTGAGGGATAAGGGTCAAAGACGAGTAAACTGACTTAATACATAGCACTGTCTGTTAAAATCGAGTTTGGGAAATTCATAGTGGAAACATGGAAAAAAAAGAGAAAATACGTATTTCAGATAATACTACATTTCCCCCACCCAATCCATTGCGACTGCAACGTTTCTACAATTTTCTCAGGTTTATGCATGTGAATTTCACATTAAAGATGATTTGTTCGATTCAGCGTAACCTCGGATTCACTAGATTTGAGGTCTGACATTAAAGTTGCACTTTGACCCTCGCATGCGGCGACAATCAGCCAGAAAGAAAACATTCGTTGATTTAGTGCAAACAGATACTTGATTCCCTCTTTTAAAAAGAGGAAAAAAAAGTCCTTACTAAGCCACCACCAACAATCGCCACTCTCTTTGTCTCCTCTCCAGCATAAGTTGTTGAACCGGATCGCGATGACATTTTTGCAGACGAGACGATTTCTCCTGCTTCAATTGCAAAAGTCGTCTTGAATTTTCCTCACTCTGGGACTATGTTTCACCACTCTGTCTATTTCCAATGGAATCAACGTTTCTGAAACTCCAGACCTCATTGGCCAAACGTATATTTCCCCTGTCTTTTTCCAAAGCGACACAAACTCATATCGCGGTGATTTCAGTTAAGTAAACATTTGCGAGCAAAAGCGTTCACCTTTAAACCCGCAGAACTGGTAGTAATTTTGCAACTACTGACTGTCCCCCTCCGAATTCCAGATGCAGGGGTAATTGGAAATAAAAACAGAAAATGCTTGAAACACTCAGCATATCAAGCACAATCTGAGGAGAAACAGTGAGCAGAACCTTTCTGGTCCATGATTTTAGACAGGATTAAAATATAGAATTTTCTTTATTGTCATGTGTACTCAAGTACAGGAGTACAGTAAAAGTTTACAATGTCACCCCCTACAAAGTACCTAGGTACAAGTCTCAGATACAAAATACAAAAACAAAGCGAAAAAGAAAGGAAAGAAGTTACGTTACAGTTGTTCATAGCATAAGTTAGAAAAAATGAGAACAAAGTTAAGAAGGTAAGCATTACAGTCTTTCAGTAGATCAGTGCAGGGGTCTTCCACACATGGTCTGCCCGGGCTCGCAAGCCGTTGACTGCCCAGACCAGCCCCAGTCCAAAAACTGTCCCCATCCCGATCGGGTCACCAGCCCGCTCTATCTCAGGAGAGAATATCAAGAGGGGAAAAAGGGGAGAGGAAAAAGAGACGAAAACAGGAAATAAACAGGAGTTGAGGTGCTCCAGTTGGACTGTCCTGCGTAATAATATCTCTGAACAGATGTTTCTTCAAACATATTCAAAATATTTTCTCAGACACAAGTATGATCAACTAACGTCTTGTGTTATTCTAAGAAGGGAGGCGATGAGAGATTATGTCCATTATCAAAGAAACTATTAAAAAATTGCTGAAGAAACTGAGCAGGTCTGGAACATCTGGAGAGAAAGCAGAGTTAAAGTTTCGAATCCTGTGACCCTTCTTGAAGGAACTATACTTCCTTCCTCCATGCAAGTGGTTAAACAACATGGTCAAAACTGGCATATTCTACCAGAGGGAAGTGGATAATTTTACTTTGGACAAAACATTCTCATATTGAGTAATCAGAGCAGTATTCGCCTTCCCAATATTGGTCAAATGTTTCAACATTTATTTTGCTAAATTTGAAGAAATAACTTGCAACTGTAATGACTGCAATGCAGAACAAAATACACCTGTCATTTCACAAAACCTTTCATGCAAGTCTCCAATCAGGATAAACCTAATTCCATCCACGGTAGCAATAATGAGACTTTGTCGACTTTAGAATTTCATTAATAATGCAATTGGGCAAAACCACAAAGTCCGGATTCAAACATGCAACTAACAGTTCCGAATCTGAGAACAAAAACATGATCATGTTTACATTTTTTTCGATGGGGTGGGGAAGCAAATCTTCAGGTTTCAATCCAGTTAAGTACTTCAGGTAGCAAATACTGGACAGATTGCAATTTGCTACGTACTTTTGCTCCCTCTGGTGGCCTCCCCCCCCCACAATCTGGCCTCTCCCAGTGTGCCGCCTTGGTCCCTCCCCGGCCTTGCTCCTCAACATGTTCCGTATTCTCCGATACCTTCATCGGTTCCGCAGCAAAACCCCAGCAGCGCGAACCCCTCCATTCCCGGTCGGTAGCCTAGAGCCCGTCGTCGCTGCTGTTGCAATCTGCAAAAGAATGGTGAGTGCAATTCACGGAGAAGACGCCGACCGGCCTCGCTCCAAGTGAGGGGCTTTTAATTGCAAGCGGGTGGAAGTGCATGATAGGCTCGGTTGATTCCACCCACCGGAGAACTCTGCTGTGGGTTCTGGTTGTGTGTGTGTGTTTTTGTTTTGCACTTTTCCGTCCTGCAGGAATTCCCTCCCTACCTCCCGCTTGAGGCCCGGCCGGGGTTGCCAGGGTTTCTCCGGGGAACGTTCCATTGGACAAGGTGACCCCTCCTCATGAAGAGCAGCAACTTAACTGGGGATACCTGAGGGCAGACAGTCCCCCTCATTGTGTGTTCACAATCATTTCCCAGTCCCGCTTTATGTTAACTTTCAATGACATATTTTCCGAGGGTGGAATTTTTTTTTAAAAAAACTATTTGATTTAGTTTACAACCCCGTGGTTCCTTGAGCAGGAAAACACTAGGCCTCAGCATTTTCATATCTGAAGCAAGAACGATACACGGCAGGATTTTTAAATTATTTTCTTTTTTTTTTGCCGTTGCCTTCTCTCTCCTCCCGCCGGTTTTGGGAAAATGTATTGCAATCTCCGTAAAAATACCATAGCGAGGAAAGCTAACGTGGATAAAACAGGATGCAGACATCTTTCTTCACTAGTAGGTTTCCTGCAGAGAATGACGTTGTGCTTTGACATTTGTAGATCTGTGGTTTTGGAGAAGTGTACGATACTATTTTTAAAAAAAAATAATGCCGAATTTTTGTAGTTGCTTTTAGCACCACCAATCTCCCCCACCCCGCGCCAAACCATTTACTTTAACGTAGAAAAATAATACCATTCGAAACTAATCCCATCTGTCTGTACATGGTCTGTGTCATTCTATTCCCTGTCTGTTCATGTTTGTCTAAATGCCTTTTAAACATTGCTACCGTATTTGCTTCTACCGCCTCCCCTGGCCGTGTTTTCCAGGCACCCGCTACCCTCTGTACAAGGAAAATTTCTTTGCATGTCTCTCTTAAACTCTTTTCCCCGCTCACCTTAACGCCCCCATAGTTTTTGTCATTTCCACCCTATTCATGCCTCTCATAATTTTATATATTTCTATAAGATCACTCCTCAGCCTCCAACACTCAAACAAAAACAATCCAAGTTTGTGTCTGACGATGTGTTTGCCAAAACACAGTTTCACAGCCATGTTTCCTTTCTCAGTGACAGCCAATGACTCGGACTTAACCCACATGGATTTCAGCTCCAGTTTCACCCTTCATGTTTCGAATCCGCCCAAGGTTACAAGTACAAACAAATTTGCCCAACCTCACTTTATAGCTTAATGCATATTAATCCAGCCAACGTGCTGGCTTCACCCTCTCCAAAGCTTCCACATCCTTCCTACAGTGTGGGCACCCAATGCTGCAAATGTGGCCTAATTAAAATTTTATACAGCTGTAACCTGCCTTGCCAACTTTTATATCCAGTGCCCTGACCAATGAAGACAAGCAGCCTGTATGCTTCTTTACCACCTTATTCATTTGTGTTGAAATTTTCAGGGAACTACAAGATCCTTCTGTATATCAATGATTCTAAGGATCCTGCCATTTATTGTGTATTTTTCTCTTGCATTTGACTCCTCAAAATGCATCACCTTTGCTGGCTTAAACTCCATTTACCATTTGTCCTCTCAACTTTCCATCTGATCAGCATCCTGCTGTATCCTTTGACAACTTTCCAAACTGCCCACACTCCACTAAGTTTCATGTCATCTACAAACTTCCTAATCAGACCACCTATATTTTCAACCCTACATATATTACAATTAACAGAGGTCCCAGTACTGATCCTTGAACACCACTGGTCCCATGCCTCCAGTCAGAAAAACACGCCTCCACAACTACCTCTGTCTTCTAATGACTAATATCCAATTTACCAACTCACCGTGGATCCCATGTGACTTAAGACACCACTAGCATGGGGGACCTTGTCAGTGCTTCAGTAAAGTTCATGTAGACAACACCCACTGCCCTACCCTCGTCAATCATCTTCATTACTTCCTGAAAATACTCAAACAAATTTGTGAGACAAGACCTGCCCCAATTTAGCACTTTCACCTGCGGACCAGTCTTATTCTTATCCATAACTACCATGAAACTTATGGAATTATGATAACTGTACCCAAAATGCTCCCCCACTGAAACTTTGATTTTTCGACCAGACTCATTCCCGAATACAAGGTCTAGTATGGCCCCTTCCCCAGTCAGACTATCTACATTTTGTTTCAAGAAACCCTTCTGGATGCACCTAACAGTTCTGCCAGATCTACGTCCCTGGCAGTAAGGGAGTCCCATTCAGTATTGGAAAGTTAACTGCAGAAACCCTGTTGTTTTTACATCTTTCCATGATCTTACATATCTGTTCCTCTATTTCTTGCTGGATATTGGGAGGCCTATAGAGTAACCCAATCATAGTGATTGCACCTTTCTTATTTCTAAATTCTACCCACATGGCCTTGATGGATGAGCCCTCCAAGATGTCGGTTCTTAGTGCAGCTGTGATATGCTCCTTAAAATCAGTAATACAACTCCCCTACCTTTTCACATTCCTTCCTATCATGCCTGAAACATCTAAACCCTGGAACGCTAAACTGCCAGTCCTGCCCTTAACTAAGTTTCATTAAAGGCTACAACTTCGTAGTTCCACTTACTAATCAAGGCTGTAAGCTTGTCTGTCTTCCCTGTTCCTGGCAACAAAGTAAGTATATTTCAAACTGCCAGTCCTGCCTGTTCATTAACCTGCCTGTTCTTTCCATTAGATTTACTGAATCTCTACCTTCTCAACCACTCCACATGCTGATCCACTGCCCGTCACACTAGTTCAAACTCTTCCAAGCGGCACTAGCAAACCTCTCTGCAAGGATATTGGAGCCCCTGCTTTTTCGGTTCAACCCGCACTTGTACAGATCCCTCCTGCGCTGGAAGAGACACCAGTGATCCAGATATTTGAAACTCTCCCTCCTACACCAGCACTTTGGCACACATTCAACTATATTATCTTCTTAATTCTGGCCTCACTAACACATGGTACAATATATACTTTATATTTTTCTAAGAAATGTTGCAATATTAAATACGTATCTATGTCCCTTTTAAAATTATTGTGGATCAGTTACTGCCCATGTTTTTTAGCAGAGAGATTGAATAATTGTTCTGATACTAGAGTTTTTAATCCTGTCGATTGGACTTTTTACATATCTATCACTTTCTTTATAAACGAAGGCAGATAGCTTGTTTAGAACTTGAGGCAGAAAGTTTGAATAATCAAGCTATATGTCTAGAAAGAAGACAAAGCAAAAATCTCCTCCCGTGGGAAGATGGAGTGACAGCAACAAAAGCTGGAGATTAGCCAGTTGAACTGTTTATATATATGTTTGTGTGCAAATATATAGGAAAGGGTTCAGAACTGGAGTAGATCCAAGATGTGTTCATAACTTCAACCCTTTTAACAGACATGGGAAACTGATGACAGTTTGGAAAATTAGTTCAAAAATCAATCTATCAGGCTTGCATTATTGTCAGCTAAATGATCTTTTAACGTAGTTAGCTGCTCAAAAAGGCCTTGAATGTTGCTGTTATCTTCAGGTTTATTGCAGTACAAACTTTTGCAACATAGATTTCTCATTTTTATTGTCATTTTACCCTTACAAAATGTTGGAACTGTTGGCCGAATACTTGATTAAGGAGGCAGTGCTACCACTGTTTTCCTTTGTGTACAAGTCTACGAAATGGATAATTTTGCTTGATTTTCTGTTTGGATGAATTGTAAAACCCAGATTGTCAGCTCTCCGCACAGATCCAGACCAGCCTGCTGTATTGTTAAGTAGTAGTTCTGGTTTTGTACATTTAAATTCCAAAGAATAGACTTCTGAAATAGACAGAAATGCCCATTTGCAACTCAAGCAAAGTTCAGTGTGTATTTTTTAAGATTTGCAAACAATACATGTTCTTAGTAATCAAGAGAGCCTGATAATGCTCTGGTGGTGAGGGGACTAAGAAGAGGGGAATAGATACTTGACTGCATCCTCACTAGCGCAGATGGATCTGTCCATAACACTGTCCGTTTGACTGACCACAGCAACAGTTCTTATGGAAACAAAGTCCCAGACTTCACACTGAGGATACCCTCCCTTGTGTTGTGTGGCATTATCACTGTGCTCAATAGGATAGATTTTGAATGATTAAGTATCTCAAGACTGGGCATCAATGAGGTGTTTTGGACCACTGTCAGCAGGAGCTAAATTGTACTCAAAAGCAATCTGCAACCTCAAGACCGAGCACTTTCCCCATTATCACTGCCATCAAGCCAGGATCAACCCTGCTTCAGCAAAGTGTACAAGAAGATGGTGGGGCTTGGGTCCTGATGCCTCATCACCATCCCCTCCCCAGGCCTGGGCCTTCACTAAGAACCCCCCCACTTTCCTTTCCTCATGCCTTCCTTTCACTACCACCCCTTCCCTATATCCCTTTCTATACCATCTCCTTTCCTGTCCTGTGTTCTCACTGCCAGCTGCTAAATCCCGTTTCAAAAGCACTTGCCTGCATATGCACAGTACTGAATTTTCATATGACATTACATGTAAATTCTATTCATGTGTCTGGATTAACATGCATGCATAGTTGCTCACAGTCGTGAGTATCAGCAAACACTGCCTACCTTAAATACTTGTTTAATGTTTGGCGTTGTCTGCTTGTAGGCTTGCTTATTAAAATGGCATTCAGCTTTCCAAAGGCAGTTTCACATTTTTCAGTCCATAATACCTTTCTGCTCTTTTCTGTAATAGGTCTGGCAATGGCGCAGTTACTGTAATGAAGTTCAGGATGAACTGTCAGTAGAACGCATGCAATTTCCTGTTTGTTGTGGGAATGGGGAACTGTGATGTTACTTCTATCTTTGAAGCTTAGGTAGTGCTGCTGGCTCACTATGTTCTAGATAGGCAACTTGGGCCTAAGTGAACATGTTCTTTGCAAGATTGACCATTAGGCAGCTAACCTTTCTGGAAGCGGGCTCCCAGTTGCTTTCAGTGCAATTCCCAACATGTTGCTGTACATGAGGAGGTCCTGTAGGTACACGATGCAATGAGGTAAGTTGCCATTATCTGATTCATCAACCTTTAAGAAATTGCTGAGGCATTTTGGACTCTGAATGGCATAACTTGACATTGGCATAATCCGTCCAGAGTTATGACGATGAAGCTTTCCTTTTTGGAAAATCCAGCACCCCTAAAGTAAGTCTATCTTAAGAGTAGGTAAAGCAACCTACATTACTATCTATGCAATCATCCAGCTGAAGGGGTGTCAATTAGGAGCTGGCTCTGGTCACAAAGAGACCTACTTGCTGCTAGGCTCTATTTGTTGATGTCCCAGCATTCGGTTAATCTCCTCCTGAACTTGAGCCAACTTGTCTGGGTCCAGTCAATAAGAATGTTGCCTTATGGAAGCGATCTCTCCCACATCTACGTTGTGTTAAGAAGGTTGGTGCAACCTGACCTATCTATTTATGTTTTTAAATACAGCGATCCATCCTGTTAAATCAACTTTGTAACTAAGTGAGCGAACAAGGACCTGTAGCTGAGATAACACGGTGTAGAGAAGGGTCTAGGCCCGAAACGTCAGCCTTCCTGCTCCTCTGATGCTGCTTGGCCTGCTGTGTTCATCCAGCTCTACACCGTGTTATCTCAGATTCTCCAGCATCTGCAGTTCCTACTATCTGTAATGACCTGTAGCTGTTTGCTAGGCATTATAGCATTCAATGTAGGCTTCCCTCATGCCTCCTTTCAATGTATCCCTGCTGTAACCCTCATCCTCTAGGTTGATCACAATGGGACAAACTTGCCCGTCCCGTTCTTGGCAGCGGTATTGCTTTATTAGTTGACATGAGAGCAACTTTGCTTTTTTTCCTCAATCCAGGCTTTCAAACAGATTCACTGTCGCAGGCTTCTTTGCTACTCTGTACAGGTCATAGAACCATACCTTTAGTGTTGGTGGCATGATTTGTCTGCTGCTTGTTTCATCACTGTTCAGTAGATTTTCAAGTGTTTTCAGACCACTTCACATTCTCAGAAGAGTTGCTGTCAGAACTCTGCTACAAAGACCTTCTGTTCTATTTAAAAGACATCTCTCCCTGAGTGGTTGTGGAGGCCCTTGCACATGTTACCCATAAACTAATTCAAATGGAGTAACCTGGTGGACACATTGGATGAATCCCTGGTGGCAAACAGAAGAAAATCCTTTTCCCAGTCGTGGTGTTACTTGTGGTAATGTATCCTGATCATTGCTTTTAGGGTCTGCTGATGCCATTCTTAGAACCCTGTAACTGACTGGTACACTGCAGCCTTCCAGTGGGTCACAAGAGTTCCTGGATTAGTTTGGACGTGAAATTTGAGCCTTGGCAGACCATATCAGTTGAAGAATTGGGTCAGAATCTCAAGTGTTACGCTGCAGAAAGAGGCCATTGGCCCACCATGCCTACACCAGCTCATTAAATGTGCATCATTACCTCGTGCCAATCTCCTGCTTTTTCCTCGTACCCTTGCACATTATTTTTATCCAAATGATCATCCAATAGCCTCTTGGATGCCTCAATTGAACCTGCCTCCATCACACTTCTAGCAGTGCATTGCATATTCTAACTATTTGCTGTGTGACAAAGTTTTTCCTCACTTCGTCTCTCCCCCCACCCACCAGTTTCTTTTGCAGGTCACTTTAAATCTGTGCCTATTTTTCTTGTCTTTTATAACAAGAACAATTTCTCCATATCTATTATATCTAGACTGCTCATGATTTTGAAAAACCTCAATCAGATCTCCTCTTAGCTCTTTTATTTTGAGGAGAACAGTTTCAACTTGTTCAACTTGTTCAGCTTGTCCTTATATCTGTAATTTCTCATCCCTGGAATCACTCTCGTAAATTGCTTCCGCACTCTTTCCAATGTGTTCACCCCTTCCTGTAATGTAGCATCAAGAACAGAACATAGTACTCCAGCCGAGGTCTATCAAATGTCTCATACAAGTTCAGCATCACCTCCTTGCTCTTGTACTCCATGCCCCTGTTAATAAAGCTGAGAATACTGGCATGCTTGCTGCTCACCCTAGCTGTCATGCTACTTCCAATGATCTTTGGACATATACACCCAGGTCCCTCAGCTCCTGGAATCACCTGCCCGCCTTCAGAATTGTACCCCCTATTTTATGTTATCTTTCAATGTTCTTCCTATGAAAATGCATCACCTCCCGCTTCTCTGCATTGAAATGCAGATCTTCTTCAGGATCAACATCCAGTTGCATTTGACGGAGTGTGGCATTGAGGATCCCATCCAAATTCGAGTCCATAGAAATCACCCGGAGAACTCTCCACTGTTTGGAGTCATACCTGGCACAAAGGATGGTTCTGATTATTGGAGGTTGGTCACTTTAGTTCAGGGAAATTACTGCAGATCTTCCTCAGGATAGTGCCCTGGGCTGAACCATCCTCACCTGTTTCAGCAATAGCCTTCCCACCATTGTAAGGTCAGACATGGGATGTTCACTGATGATTGCTCACTATTCAATACCGTTTTGAGACTTCTCAGATAATGAAGAACTCCATGCCCAAATGCAGAAAGACCTGGACAATATCCAAGCTTGGACTGACAAGTCGTATTCTCACCACACAAGTTCCAGGCAAAGACCACCTCCAGCAGGAGGGAATCTAACCATTGCCCCTTGATGCTCAATGGCATCACCGTCACTGAATCCCCTACTATCAACATCTTGGATATTATCAATGACCAGAAACTGTACTGAACTAGCTATATAAATACAGTGACTTCAAGAGTAGTTCAGCAGAATTCATAGCCTGTGAGTAACTCACTTCCTGATAACCCAAAGTCTGTCAACCATCTGCAAGGCACAAGTTGGTATTGTGATGGAATACTTTCCATCATGAATGCAGCTCAACAGTACTAAAAGAAGCTTGACGCTACTCAGGACAAAGCAGCCTGTTTGATTGGCACCCTAACCCATAAACGTTGACTCCTTCCGTCACTACTGCCAATAACAGCAGTGTGCACCATCTACAAGATGCATTGCTCAGATAGGCTCCTTAGCACCTTTCAGACCCATGACCACTAGCACCTAGGAGCACAAGGGCAGCAGCTACATTGGAACATCATTACCTGCTTCTTGTTTTCTGAGCCACTCACTAATGTGACTTAGAAACCAATCACCATTCCTTCAGTGTCATTGGGTCAGAATCCTGGAACTGCCTGCCTAACAGACATTATGGTGGACTTACACCAAATGGACTGCCAATGGCTTAAGAAGGCAGTCCACCAACACCTTCTTAATGGCAACTCAGGTTGGGCAATAAGTGCTGACCTAGACATTGGCCACATCTAACTAGATTTAAATAAAAACAACGTTGCTCTATACTTTTCCAGAGCGTAGAATTTTCAGCATTTCAGAATATCTAATAATGAATTCAGGATCATTTAGTTGTTGTCAACTAGGCTATAAAGTGATGACATTAGAACTGAATATTGAGTTGGAAGCACATAGGTTCAATCTTGGAGGAAAAATTTATGGTTGATTCATAATTAATAGTTTTGGTCAGCCAGTAAAGAGATTTCTTTTATGCATAATGATATGGGTTGAATAACATTGAAACAACACACATGAAGATGTTTCTTTGCAGTACTGTATACTGAAAAAGTAGGATCATCAAGGGTTAGTGATCAGTATTTTTAGTCGCAGGGCAGAATCTGTTTAGAGCACCTCCTTAGAAACAAACCTGACAATGTCAGTGTGTCAATTTTTCTGAAGAAGGCTCTAGGCCCGAAACGTCAGGCTTCCTGCTCCTCTGATGCTGCTTGGCCTGCTGTGTTCATCCAGCTCTACACCTTGTTATCTCTAATGTCAGTTTGTCACAGGTGACTGGAATATTTTAGGTGGGGTTTCAGTGGGGGTCAGATAACTCTGGTACATAGATTTCAGTACTCCTGCCAGGATGTGGTCAAGTTCCACAGTTCATAGCCATCACCATGTGGAGCTAACTAAGTTGGGGCTATGTTATACACCAGAATTTTGTATATTTTCATGCAGTGCAGTGGGATATTATTGTCTGAACTTTGGTCTGCTGCGTTCAGTTGTAGTGGAATTAATGCTTGACTGTGATTGATCCAAGATTGCAACACTCATATTTGAAAATTACTTACTTACCATTTAGTCGCAGGGCAGGTTGGAAATTGATCTGAGCTGGTTGCTCAACACTGTTGTTATTTGACCTTCTCATTCTAGTCCAGGGGGTGGGGATTGTGCTGAGTCAGCATTCTAATATTTCTACACCCATTTGTTTTAAGATTGTATTATTTGACAAAGAACAACTGGTTCAAGTTTTGCTGTTAATCTAACACCGAAGCAGTTGGAAAAAATATTTTTATTAATCATTCGCATTTTAAAAAATGTTTTCAAACATTTCATTATGTGTTTGTTGATTTACAATGCAACATTTCAGTGCTTTGTCACTGAAAAGTTCCAGCTAATGCCTTAAAATGTAATTTCAGATAATGATAAAATGTGGGGGGGAAAAAACAAATTAAAGCCATTGAAAAATAACTACTGGTACAAAATGATGAGAGGGCAGAATGTGGAGTAATATTTAAAGTTTTTGAGGATAGACTAACTGATACAATTCTTTTTGGAAGACACAATATCAGCCCAATGTTATTACTCTCAGGCACATCTCTCTACCGGAATTCCCATCCCAATCCTTTTAGTTTACCCCTCCCTCTTATTGGAGGAGCATTTTTAAAGCCTACAATTTTGACCAAATTTTTGATTTTCTTTGTGGCTTGAGGAAGGTAGCACGTGGCTCTTGTGAAAGACCTTTGAATATCTTTCTATGTTAAAGGTGCTAAATAAATGCTCAATAAAACAGCTGAGATCTCCCAGAGAGCGAGATAAGCTGAGGACTAATCAAAGCCTGTTGAATTTTTCACTTATTCCTTTATCTTCTTAGTTTAAACTACAAAAGTCTTTAATGTTAACTATTACCTTGTTTCTTTATTTTTCTACTTATTCTATGAAGCAATGCTTAATGTTTTAACTCTGTTTCTGTTACTGCTTTGTATATAAGGTTTGTACCTAGGTACCTAAAATGGTGCCATGTATGGTGACACTATATACTTTTCACTGTATTCCTGTACTTCTGTATTTGGAGTACATGTGACAATAAAATCTAAATCTAAATGTAAGCTCTTCTTTGGTAGAGAGGAAAATCACTTTATTGGAACAGTCATTGTTTGCAAATGACAGAAGGTTTAAAAAGATCAATTAATTTCAATTTTCCATAATTTCTAAAACTTAGATATGCGTCATGTTCAATGACGTTTCAAAGTTTATTATTATTATTGGAATTATTACTATAAATACATTGTAAAATTCAAACAATTAACATTCTGCTTGTTTCTCTTACCTAGGAAAGCTCGGAAGTCTACAGAATCGAATATGATACCTTTGGTGAACTAAAGGTGCCAAATGACAAATACTATGGAGCCCAGACAGTTAGATCAATGATGAACTTCAAAATTGGTGGGATGTCTGAGCGGATGCCAGTAAGTTAATTGGCAAAATTTTAATTTTTAAAGCAAATATCGATCATTGGTTCTTGTAATTTTTGTCTGATTCTTTCTTCCCCCCTGCCCTCTCTTTTCCACACCTAACCCCCACCCCCTTCCCCACATCCTTTGTAGTGAATTGTATTTTAATTTCTAATTCACTTGCTGTAAGGACCAAACGAGTGTTTGCTTGCCTTGTTACAAGCCTCTGGACATGCAGTAATTGGTCAGACTTCTAACTGATTTACAGAAAATAGAATAGTAGCAGGAATCATCTCATTGCAGCTTCAGGCAAAAGTCTTAGAAATTGAAACTGATCTCTTTGTGAGGTTTTTCCAACTACTTTATGTGATTAAATGTGCTTCATTTTTAAACAAATACTTGGTGTTTATTAATTTTATCTCATGCACCAATGATAATGATGTGGCACTTAAATATGCACTAAATGTTTCTAGTTTATATGGCTATAATGCAAGCAAATGATCCACATGGAAATTAAGTAGTGCAGGTTGAAAATAATTGACTTTCCTTTAAGAAAACAACAAATAATTATACTATTTTCAAGAGATCTTGTGGATCAGTATCAGTGTGCCTCATGTCTTGAGTAAGAAGGTTGTGAGTTCAAGTCCCCCTTCAGGGCTTGAGCACAAAGTCAAGGTTAACACTCGAGTGAAGTATTGAAACAATGCATCCTTTCAGATGAGAACGCAGTGTGGAGCTGGAGGAACACAGCAGGTCAGGCAGCATCAGAGAAGCAGGAAAGCTGATGTTTCTGAAGAAAGGTCCCGACCCGAAACGTCAGCTTTCCTGCTCCTCTGATGCTGCCTGACCTGCTGTGTTTCTCCAGCTTCACATTGTGTTATCTCTGACTCCAGCATTGGCAGTTATTACTATCATTTCAGATGAGATGTTAAGCTAAGACCCTATTTTCCCTATACAGGATTCCATGACACTATTTCAGAGAAGAGGAAAGGAATTATTTCCAGCGCTCTAGCCAAAATTTAACTATCAATCAACATCATTAAACGTTATCTGATTACGCTGTTGTTTGTGTTAGCTAGCTATGTACAAATTGGCTTTCACATCTTCTATATCACAACAGTTACTACATTCCAGAAGTATGTCATTGACTGTGAAGCACTTTGGGAATGTTCTGTAATGCACTCTTTTACTAAAAAGGAAATGATAGTTTAACACCTGTTTAAGTGTATAAATTGGAGTTAGTGTGTGAGTTTGTATTAAATATGCAGGAAAACAACTAAAACGTCTGCATAACGTCTACCTCATGTCAGGTGTATTTTAGAACTCAGTGGCATAAGTTACTCAGATTCACTGTTCTGTGCTTTATCTCGGATTATTCTGGATTGATGGGCAGAATGGCTTTCCTTATGTTTAATTACACTGGGGTGCGAAGGCTGTTGTGGATTACCATTTCTTTGCTGTTGTACGTGATCCTTAAATTTGAAAATTTTGCAGGACTTGTGCTTGTAATGGTAATTGCCCATTGTCCTTTCTCGGTATCTACCAACAAGCAGCTTGGAGAAAGAGAGAGAGAGAGAGAGAGAGAGATAAAAGGAAAAAAACTTCAAAGTCGGTGAAGTACTTTTAAATGAAGTTCCTGTTTTGTAGACAAATGTGGGAGCCAATTGTGCAGACCAAGGTACCACCAACACTCAATATTCCAATCAATGAAGGTTTGAGTTAGGATGTGGCTGTACAAGACGTTGGTGAGGCTACTTTTAGAATACTGCGGACAGTTCTGGTTGCCCTTCAGTAGGAAAGATTATTGTTAAACTTGAGAGGGTGCAGAAAAGATTTACAAGGATATTGCTGGGACTGGAGGGTTTGAGTTATAGGGCATGGCAGAATAGGTTGGGGCTTTATTCCCTGGTGTGTCGGAGGCTGAGGGGTAACCTTGTGGATGATTATAACATTATGAGCATGGATAGGGTGATGAGCTTTTTTTCCTAGGATGGGGGAGTTCAAAACCAGAGGGCATAGGATTAAGGTAAGAGGGGCAAGATTTAAAAAGAACCTGAGGTGTAGCTTTCACGCAGAGGATGGTGCGTGTATGGAACGAGCTGACAGACGAAAAGGTGGAGGTGGGTACAATTACAACATTTAAAAGGCATCTTGATGGGTAAATGAACAGGAAGGGTTTAAAGGGATATGGGCTAACTGCTGGCAAATGGGACTAGATCAGATTGGGATATCTGTTTGGCACGGACGTGTTGGACCGAAGTGTCTGCTTCCGTGCTGTGACTCAATGGCAATGACCAATAGTAGTTGAACCTCGTCAGTGCGGGGATGTATGTTGATCAGGCCTTCTTTGAAGGAATTGGAATATTTTTGAGCTCATCTGAACAGATAGACTAGGTTTAGGTTTTTATTCGGACACTTTTTTTTAACTTTTTTTTCCTTTCATATAAAACTTTTCCCTTTCAGAAGCCTGAAAAGATCTGATTAGGCCATGAGTGAAATGCTGAAGATTTAATGACTTAGAATCCAGTGAGCATGATTTTGTTTGTGACTCAGTAAGCTCATTGAGACCTCAGATTTTCCCCACTGCAAAGCTGCAAGTGGGTAGTGCAGTTGAAGAGTCCTCCATTCTGCAGTATTCAGCTCTTTCTGCTTGCATTCCAGTCTAATTGCCCAACTGAATTACCAATAGATCATCCGTCACTGATGTAAAGTTAAGATTTGCGGAAAGTACATATTTTGGTAAACAAATCAATGTGCACTTCCTAGGCACTTTCCTCTCTATTAGTGAATAAAGGAGAAACAGGGGGGTGGGGGTGGGGGGAGTGGCGGTGAGAGAGAGATGTTTGATGTTACTTCATCTTTTTATTTTGGTTCACAGATCCAAGTAATAAAAGCCTTTGGCATTCTGAAGCGAGCTGCTGCAGAAGTGAACATGGAATATGGTTTGGATCCAAAGATTGCGGATAGCATTATAAAGGCAGCTGATGAGGTAGGAACAGCCTGAGGGGTACGGGTTTATAATTTACGCTATGATGCATTCCAAGGGGCAGCAAGACACGATCCAGCACAATTGAGTTGGCAAGCTGAGAGAAACAAAGAGGATTGTAATCGAGGTCAGAGACAGCAGTGGAAACGGCTTTGCCAGCACAGGGACAGACCATGGTCAGTTGCAACATTAGGATAAGGGTGCACTGAAATGTCTACAGGGTTGCTTTGGAATTCTTGGAGCTCTGGGAAGCGTGTAAGATGAGAAAGCACTCTAAAATGAGAGTAAAAGGAAAATTTGCTCCTTTTCTTGCTGTTTGCTTATCTTTACCAAAATGCCTGACATACTTAAACTGAGAAACTTTAAATGTTATCATTAGCCAGATTAAGTTAGTTTGCAGTTGCACAGAGAAGGTTACGTTAAATTGTGTTCTCCATGTAAAATAGTAGTGCACTGTTATGGGTACCAGGTATTATTTGACTGAAGTTATTGTACCTTTTAACATGGTAAATCCTGCCAGAACCCCACTTAATTATTGCAAGAAAATTTAGATAGTTTTGTAATAAAATTTATCTTAATGGAGGGTTGGGAAGGCGATGGTCTAGCGTTATTATCATTAGACTATTAATCCAGAGATAATGTTCTGGGGACCCAGGTTTGAATCCTGTCACAGCAGATGGTGGAATTGAATTTAATAAAAATAAAAATCTGGAATTTGGAATCTACTGATGACCATGAAACCATTGACGATTGTCGGAAAAACTCATCTCGTTCAGTAATGTCATTCAGGGAAGGAAATCTGTCATCCTCCCCTGGTCTGGCCAAATGCGACTCCAGATGCACAACATGTGGTTGACTCTCAACTGCCCTCTGAAATGGCCTGGCAAGCCATTCAGTTGTACCAATCGCTACAAAGTCTCAAAGAAATGAAACCGGATGGATCATCAAGCATTAACCTAGGCATTAGAAAAGACAACGGTAAAAACAACCCTGTCGACCTGCACAGTCCTTCTTAGTAACATCTGGAGGCTAGTGCCAAAATTGGGGGCGCTGAATCAAAGACTAGTCAACCAACGTGGTCATACTTGTTAAATCATACCTCACAGACAATGTCCCAGTCACCATCATCACTATCCCTGGATATGTCCTGTCTCACTGGCAAGACAGACCCAGCAGAAGTGGCGGCACAGTGGTATACAGTCGGGAGGGAGTTGCCCCAGGAGTCCTCAGCATTGACTGTGGACCCCATGAGGTCTCGTGGCTTCAGGTTCAACTTGGACAAGGAAACCTCCTGCTGATACCATGTACCATCCTCCCTCAGCTGAACAACACTTAGAGGAATCACTGAGGATGGCAAGGGCACAAAATGTACTCTGGGTGGGGAATTTCAACGTCCACCACCAAGAGTAACTTGGCAGCAGTACTGCTGATCGAGTTGGTCGGGTCCTAAAAGACGTAGTTACTAGACTGGGTCTGTGGCAGTTGGTGAGGGAACCAACAAGAGGGAAGAACATACTTCACCTCACCCTTACCAATCTTTCTGCTGCAGATGCATCTGGTCATGACCGTAACGGTAAGAGTGACCATCGCACAGTTCTTGTGGAGACGAAGTACCGCCTTCACATTGGCATTAACCTCCATTGTGTAGCACTATCAGCATGCTAAATGGGACAGACTTAGAACAGATCTAGCAAGTCAACACCAGGCATCCCTGAGGTGCTGTGGGCTATCAACAGCAGCAGAATTGTACTCCAGCACAATGTGCAACCTTATGGCCTGGCATATCCCCACTCAAACATTACCATCAAGCCAGGGGATCAACCCTGGTTCAGTGGAGAGTGCAGGAGGGCATACCAAGAGCAGCACCAGGCATACCTGAAGATGAGATGTCAACCTGGTGAAGCCACCAAACGGGACTACTTACATGCCAAACAGCATAAGCAGCAAGTGATAGACAGAGTCAAGCAATCCCACAACCAACATCAGATCTAAGCTCTGTAGTCCTGCCACATCCAGTCATGAATGGTGGTAAGTGGACAATTAAACCACACACTGGGGGAGGATGCTCCACGTTATCCCCATCCTGAATGACGGAAGAGACCAACACATCAGTGCAGAAGATAAGACCGAAGCATTTGCAGCAATCTTCAGCCAGAAGTGCCGAGTGGATGATCTATCTCGGCTTCTTCCAGTGGTCCCCAGTATTAAAGATACCAGTCTTCGGCCAATTCAGTTCATTCCACGTGATGTCAAGAAACGGTTGGAGGCATTGGATACTGCAACGACCAGAGGTTCCTGACAACATTCCAGCGATAGTACTGAAGACTTGTGCTCCAGAACTTGCCACTCCCCTAGCCAAGCTGTTGCAGTGCAGTTACAACACTGGCATCTACCTGACAATGTGGAAAATTGCCCAAGATGTCCTGTACATAAAAAGCAGGACAAATTCAACCCAGCCAATTACTGCCCCATCAGTCTACTGTTGATCATCGGTAAAGTGATGGAAGGTGTCATCAACAGTGCTATCAAG
The DNA here is from genome assembly GCF_021869965.1 of Rhincodon typus. Lineage (NCBI taxonomy): Eukaryota > Metazoa > Chordata > Chondrichthyes > Orectolobiformes > Rhincodontidae > Rhincodon > Rhincodon typus. Next base: position 71,398,022 of record NC_063340.1, read on the forward strand.
CAGCACCTGCTCAGCAATAACCTGCTCAGTGACGCCCAGTTTGGGTTCCGCCAGGGCCACTCAGCTCTGAACTGGATTACAGCCTTGGTTCAAACATGGACAAAAGAGCTGAATTACAGAAGTGAGGTGAGAGTGACAGCCCTTGACATCAAGGTTGCATTTGATTGAGTGTGGCATCACGGAGCCCTAGCAAAACTGGAATCACTGGGTATCAAGGGAAAACTCTCCAGTGGCAAGAAACATAGGAAGATTGTTGTGGTTGTTGGAGGTCAGTCATCTTAGCTCCAGGTCACCTCTGCAGGAATTCCTCAGGGTGGTGTCTTAGGCCAAACCATCTTCAGCTGCTTCATCAATGACCTTCCCTCCATCATAAGGTCAGAAGCGGGAATGCTCGTAATTGATTGTGCAATGTTGAGCACCATTTGCAACTCCTCAGACACTGAAGCAGTCCATATCCAAAGCAGCAATTGGACAACATCCAGACTTGGGCTGACAAGTGGCAAGTAACATTCGTGCCACACGAGTGCCAAGCTATGACCATCACCAACAAGAGACAATCTAACCACCATCCCTTGATATTCAATGGTGTTGCCATCGCTGAATCCCCCACTATCAACATCCTAGGAGTTACCATTGATCGGAAACTCAGCTGGACTCATCACATAAACACAGTGGCTACAAGAGCAGGTCAGGGGCTAGGAATACTACAACAAATAACTCACTTCCTGACTCTCCAAAGCCTGTCTGCCATCTACAAGGTACAAGTTGGAAGTGTGATGGAATACCCGCTACTTGCCTGGATGGGTGCAACTCCAAACACACTCGAAGCTTGACACCATCCAAAACATAGCAGCCCATTTGATTGGCACTGCATCCAGAAGCATCCGGTCTATCCACCACCAACGCTTAGTAGTAGCAGTGTGTACTGTCTACAAGATGCACTGTAGAAGTTCACCCGAGATCCTCAGACAGCACCTTCCAAACCCATGATCACTACCATCTAGAAGAACAAAGGCAGCAGATATATGGGAACACCACCACCTTCAAGTTCCCCATCAAACCACTCACCATCCTCACTTGGAAATATATCACCATTCCTTCACTGTCGCTGGGCCAAATTCCTGGAATTTGTTCCCTAATGGCATTGTGGCTCAACCCACAGCAGGTGGACTGCGGCAGTTCAAGAAGGAAGCTCACCACCACCTTCTCAAGAGCAAATAGGTATAGGCAATAAATGCTGCCCAGCTAACGACGCCCACATCCCACAAAATGAATAAAAAGAAACATAACATTTTTTAATGGAACCTGTGCCCTCTGAGCTGAATTTAAAATATTTTAATATGGAAAAGTTCATTCGCAGAGTGAGAGATATGTGTGCATCTTTTGCATCTATTCCATCGAATCCTCTCAACAGCCTTCCATTGAGTGCCTAGAGATAGAATTTTAAATGTACTGGGGAAGACCCTCACTGTGGTCTTAACTCATAATATGCCTTCTTAGGATAGAAATAAGACAAAACAATTTCTATTCAAAGTCACCATCCGTCCCTGTTTGAAGAGTCTGTGTAGTTCACTATGTTAATTATTTTATTGCAATAGCACTCATTTTACAAGCATGTGAATACCTCATTTTGTGTCTCTTTTGCTACAGAGTCAGCCCAGTGATATCTAATGTGGAGAGGGACTTCCTGCTTCTCTGCACCTTGAAAGTTCACATTATTTATTCTGTTCTGCTAACTCACTCAATGGTTTTCAGAAATTGACATATGCTGGCAAATGGGACTGGGTGAGATTGGGATGTCTGGTCAGTACAGAGCAGTTGGACTGAGCTTCTATGACTCTGACTCTGTGACATGAAAATGATATCGAGTACAATTGCAACACTATGATGCAAAGTTGTTGGGGTGTCTTACTGGAGGCAAAAGACCTAATACTATATCTTTTAAGAATAACATGAATATACACTTGAATTCTTCTGAATTTAGGTGTAGTGCATATTGTTTACTTCTGTAATCCTGTTTTATCAATGTTTAATTTTCTTTATTCACTCTTCGGAATGTGGGTGTTGCTGGCCAGACCAACGTTTATTGACCATCCCTAATGCCCAAAGGGCAGTAAGAGTCAACTACATTTCTGTGGGTCTGGAGTCAAATATAGGCCATACCAGATAAGGATGACCGTTTCCTTCCCTGAAAAACATTAGTGAACCAGATGGATTTTTCTAACTATCGACAACGGTTCATTATCATCATTAGACTCTTAATTCCATATTTTTATTATTGTATTATTTTATTATAAAATTCCACATCTAGTGGGATTTGAATCCAGGTCCCCAGAACATTACTTGAGTCTGGATGAATAGTCTATTGATAATACCACTGGACCAATGTAATGGATTTAAGAATTCTCTTCATTGAAAATAGTCAATTTGTGGCTTTTGGATTTTTCGATTTATATTTCATTGGAAATTAGCTACTAAGCATTCTGGAATGCAAACAATCAGTACTGACCTCCAAATCACTGGTCTAGATATTTGCAGGCTTAAAGATATAATGTATCTTGCCTTTTTTTTTGCTGCACTGGTCTGCCTCTGTTGCAATTTTAATTGTAGTCAGCTTCTCTTATCTGCCTGGCCTTTCAAGAAAAATTCTTAACACTGGAAATGTCTTGGAGAAGATAGTAATTGGCTTATGGTAGCACCATTACAGTGAATAATTGCACTTTAAGAATTGAAAATAAAACTTTGATTATAAACATTTTTTGTCTTGAAAACCTTGAAATATTTTTCTTTCCATTCATTTGTCTGGATAGTCGTTGTAATACTGTATTATAGCCAGTGGACAGTGCTTTGTAGTTGTACATCAGTTCTGTACAGTGCTGACAAGTGAGTAACAGTTGTATACTTTTGCTGATAAAAGAGGTTTGATTAGCACCACAAAATATCAATATCTGATATCATAGCAACAAATACCTATTCCATTTAGAAACCCCAATACCCCTGATTTGAGTAATGTTCTATGCTTTTCATGCTGTACTGTGACCATATATTGTTTTTGATTTTCTTTCAGATAAATTAAAACAGGTGCTCTCTTGCCTACTTGGAACAAGAATCTGAAAATGAGGTTTGTTGTTGTATTTATTGTGCAGGTGCTTGACGGGAAATTGGATGATCACTTTCCTCTGGTGATATGGCAAACTGGCTCTGGAACACAAACAAATATGAATGTGAATGAAGTGATCAGCAATAGGGCAATTCAGATTCTTGGAGGTAAACTGGGCAGCAAGGATCCTGTGCACCCCAATGATCATGTAAACAAGAGCCAGGTACTTATCTAGAACTCAGTTCAATGCTCTTGGAGTATAAAGCTTATTTTTTTTTTTCCTTGTCACGATCCGGGAAAAGAGTGATGGCAGTTTGCAATATAATATCTATTCTGTCTAAACATTATTTGTCATCTTATGGAATAGGAAATATATTTCTCTTTATCGTGGGAGAGGGTTCATTCAGAAATGAAACAGCCTTAATGCACTAGAAAGTTCAATTTTATTTTATTGTAGTTGTTTCCAAATTGAAATTGTTCACAATGTGTAAAGTTTAAAGTTACGTGAAAATATAACTTACAAAGATGATTGTGTATTGTTACAACGTTTAACTGTTATGCCTCTTCTTTCCCTCGTTGCCAGAGTTCGAATGACACTTTCCCCACTGCTATGCACATTGCAGCTGCTAAGGAAGTCCATGAAGTGCTGCTGCCTGGACTGCAGAAGCTACATGATGCACTTGAGGAGAAAGCCAAGGATTTTGCTGACATCATTAAAATTGGCCGGACTCATACACAAGACGCCGTGCCTCTTTCGTTAGGCCAGGTAAATGGATAGAAAACCTGGTAAAGTGGTATGAATTCTCACAATTATAATAAAATAGCAAAGAGGTACAATGCGAAGATTTTGAGCCTGTCCCTTTTTAGGAAAAAAAAATGCTTAAAATGCACAACAGGTCAGCTCACTTCTGGAAATGAAACACATGTTTTTGATGGGACCCATTAACACCTTTGGCCAGTCCATGCGAGCAGTGTCTTAGGAGAGCACAACTGAACTTTGGGGCTCGCAATGTGAAATATAGTGGGAAAAAGGCTTCAGCCTGGATTGGCACATCCACATACCGTGCCACTGATCTGTCCATAACATTGAAGTCAATATTAGTTTGCTGTTAGCTGTTTCTGATTAGCTCAACACACAGGGAGTTAGTTAGCTCTGTTGGCTGGATGGCTCTTTTGCAGTGCAAAGTGATGCCAGCAGCACAGGTTCAATTTCCACACTGGCTGAGTTGGCTCATGAAGGTCATATCTTCCCAACCTTGCCCCTTGTTTGAGGTGTAGTTAATCTCAGGTCAGGTCACTGCCAGTCATGCCTCTCTCATGAGAGAGCAGCCCTCTAGGACTATAGCTGCAATATTGCTTTTTGATTGAAACGACTGACTAGCTGCAGTGTCTGATATTTTAGAAGATACCTTGTGGATGGTTCAAAAAGAAAAGCCTTTTCACTTGTATATGAGATAACAAGGTGTAGAGCTGGATGAACCCAGCAGGCCGAGCAGGAAAGCTGACGTTTCGGGTCTGGACCCTTCTTCTCTTTTCACTTGTATGTTTGTTTAGCCAGGATCCATTGTAAAGAAAGTCAAGCCAGGTGTAAAATGGCTTGCCGATTTGCTATTGCCAACTTTGTGGTACCACTGAAGTCCAATTTCACTCCATTTCCATTCACTAGAGTTTGAAATCTGGCATGAATTTAACAAGTGTTCCTTTAAGCTGAGTAAAATGGTCCAAGGTTCTTCACAGGAGCATTATAAAACAATTGGACCCAGAATCACATATTAACGACTAAAAAATTGGTCAAAGATTGATTTAAGGTGTATCTTGAAAGCAGAAGAGGAGGCAACGAGGGAATTAGAATTTTAGGAACTGAGCACAATAGCATCGACTCTGCAGTGATTAATGTCCTCCACGCTCAAGAGTTCAGAATTGGACTTGGAGAGTTGCTGAGCTGGAATAAGTTACATGTACAGGGAGGGTTGAAGTCATGGATAGATTTGAAAGCAAGGAACCAAGGCTATGTAGATTAGCAAGCATAGCAACTTGGTGCCAGTCGGGGTATAGGCAGCAGAGGTTTGAATGACTCCAGTTTTATTGATAATAGAAGATGAATTACGGCTAAGAGTGCATTAGAATAATTAAGTCTAGAGGTAATAAAGACGACACCAAAATTAGAGGTGTAGTGACAGCAAAGAAGGTTACCTCACAGTACAACAGGACCTTGATCAGATGGCTCAAGGCGCCGAGGAGAGGCAAATGGGGTGTAATTTAGATAAATGTGAAATGCTGCAGTTTGGAAAGGGAAATCAGGGCAGGACTTATACATGTAATGGCAAGTTCCTGGGGAGTGTTGCTGAACAAAGAGACCTTGGAGTGCAGATTCATAGTTCCTTGAAAGTGGAGTCCCAGATAGACAGGGCAGTGAAAGGCATTTGGTATGGTTGCCTTTACTGGTCAATGCATTTAGTATTGGAGTTAGGCCATGTTGCTGCTGTACAGGACATGGGTTAGGCCACTGTTGGAATACTGTATGCAGTTCTGGTGTTTCTGCTGGAAAGATGTTGTGAAATTTGAAAGAGTTCAGAAAAGATTTACAAGGATATTGCCAGGGTTGGAGGGTTTGTGCTATAGGGAGAGGCTGAATAGGCTGGGGCTATTTTCCCTGGAAAGTCAGAGACTGACAGGTGACCTTAAAGAGGTTTAAAAAATCATGAGGGGCATGAATGGGGTGAATCGCCAAGGTTTTTTTTCCTTAGGGTGGGGGGAGTCCACAACTAGAAGGCATAGGTTTGAAGTGAGAGGGGAAAGATTTAAAAGGGACCCAGGGGCAACAATTTCATGTAGCGGGTGGTGTATGTTTGGAATGAACTGCCAGAGGAAGTGATGGAGGCTGGTACAACATGTAAAAGGCTTCTGGATGTGTGTATACAAAAGAAGGGTTTAGAGGGATATGGGCCAAATGCTGGCAAATGGGACTAGATTAATTTAGGATATCTGATCAGCATGGACAAGTTGAACTGAAGAGTCTGTTTCCGTGATGTACAATTCTATGACGTGGGTGAGGACTTTTGCTCTGCCTCAGGTTATATGTTGTCAGAGTTGGGTGATATTTCTGAAAAAGAAGGAGGTAGTTTTAATTATGGTGCATTTCACAGTTATATATGATGCAAAGATTGTTTACAATGTGCTTCAGCCTTAGATCATTGTCAAAGAAGGATGAAGTTAGTGACTAATCAGCAGTCGTGGAAACCAAAGGCCCTGGCTTTCATGTTCCCAGTGTTCTCTTGAAGGAAATTTCATCTAAGCCATGACTAAATGTTGAATGAGCAGTAAGATCACTTACTCACAGAGATTGAGAAAGGTAACGGTGAGACATTGCTGGGTATTGTCAGAGTTCACGTGAAAACTGATGCTGTGTTTTTCACATGGTGCTGCCGAAGGGCAACATGTTGATGAGGAATGGGAAGAACCAAGAACTGATCCTCGGGCTCTACCAATGATTAAAGTGTGAGACCACAAAAGTACGTTATCCCATATGGTTCTTTGACTATGTTTAGATGATTAGAACGTAATCAAACAAGTCCACTCCCACCCAGTTTGATGACAATAGAGAGACTTTGAGGAGGAGGAAGGTGTGGTCAACAGGTGAAATGCTGCAGGTAGATTAAGATGAATGAGAAGGCATTGCCTATCAATGTCTCAGCCATGTAGGGATGTTCTTTATGACTTTGATAAAGGTAGTTTCTATCCCTGGCAGGTACAAAAGTCTGAATAGCAGGATTCAAATGTTGAGTCCATGAGGGCTGGTCATACATTTGGGTAGAGTGGCCATTTCTTGTAGATGCTCATCATTGTTTGGACTTCTACTGACCTAGTTATTCTAATACATCAATCTGGCACCCATCTCCTTTTAATGTTGCTGGTGTTTCCATGGTGCTGAAGTTTGGTGTTATCAGCTGTGTTACTCATTGCTTATTGGTGAACTGTGGAAAATAATCAACAAGGAAGGAAAACACATAATGAATGATAACACTTTGCTTTTCATCTTGTCAACAAATACAGAGGTTAAAGTACACAAATGTTGTGCAAATACGAGTATTGAGATCACATGCCCAACAATGGCGTAATATTCATTTTCTATTTGCTAATCAAAAATGCAGTTATCCATACCATCATACCCATTTAGTTGTGTGTAACTAGTGGCTAATTGATTGAAGAACACAATTAAAATGAAAGTTGGACTTTATTTCCATTCTGTAGCTATCAAACTGAAATGATTTGGTGCATCATCTACAGATGAGAACTGGAAAGAAGCTATTTGTTTTTTTTCAATCATGTAAAGGATAATAGTGCTAGCAAATATTTACCCATTTTAAGCATCCAGCTTCGTTATCAAATAATCTCTCGTTAAGTCTTATAAATGTCAGTTTTGAAGCTGCTTTTGCTCTGCTCTAGCATTGTACATTAGTCTAAAATTCAGCAGAGTTTATTTGTTGCAGAAGTCACTCTCCCGTCCTACCTTACTGCTCCCAGAATTTTTTTCTTTTATTCATTCACGGGATGTGGGCTTCTCTGGCTACGCCAGCATTTATTGCCAATTCCTAATTGTCCGGGGGACAGGTAAGAATCAACTACATTGCGGTGGATCTAGAGTCACATGTAGGCCAGACCAGATAAGGATGACAGTTTTCAACCCTAAAGGACATTAGTGAACTGGATGGGTTTTTCCTAATAATGGTTTCATGGTCATCATTAGACCCTTAATTCCAGATTCTTGATTGAATTCAAATTACACCATCTGCCATGACAGGATTTGAACCCATCTCCCCAGAATTCTCAGTATATAGTGCTTCATGGAGTCAAAATGCTAATTTGTGGAACATTATGGCCATTTTTGTGCTGAGTCTCATGCCAAGAACTGGACTGAGATCACCCAAGCAAAAGAAAATCATCATCTCGTCAATCTCTGTAGACTTGAAACATTGCTGTCCAAGATAAAAGGTTAGCTTGCTAAACTAGTCTCTTGGAAAAAAATACACGTTCTTAAAATACCGTGACCATGGTGTCGTCTTGTGAAGTAGTCTTTCAAATTGACTGAATTGTATTGTGGCAGGTTTTTGTTTTAAAATGTTATTTGAAATTCACTGCTTATTGTGTTTATTCATATCTAGGAGTTTAGTGGCTATGTACAGCAGATAAAATATAGTATGGAACGGATTAAGGCTGCACTGCCAAGGATATATGAGCTAGCCGCTGGCGGGACTGCAGTGGGAACAGGATTGAACACAAGAATAGGGTTCGCGGAGAAAGTGGCTGCCAAAATCTCGGAACTTACAGGTCAGATGTGTCATTGCACACAGTATCTATGCTATAACTTTTTATTGATGATGCAGTTCCATCTTACTATATTTCATAATGCTCAGCAAAACTCTTATTACAATCAAAAGGAGGACTCTGAGAATGATAAACCACCTGTGGTTATCAAAGGCAGTTAAGGAAAGTATTCAACCAAAAACTAAACCATACAAAATGGCAAAAACAAGTGTTAGGTCAGAGGGTTGGAAATGTTTTAGCTACCAGCAGTGGATGATATTAATGAGGGAGAAAATTGATTATAAAGTAAGTTGACAAGAAATATAAAAACAAAGAATAAGGGCTTCTACGGGTATATGAAAAGAAAGAGAATAGCTAAAGTAAGTGTGGGACCCTTGGTGAATGCAACTGAGGAATTAATAAAGCGGAACAGAGAAATTGCAAATAATTTAAAGTAATATTTTATATCATCGTACATTGTGAAAGACACTATTAACGTGCCAAAGATAATAAGGTATCAATAGGGAGGCAAGACCTTACAACAGTCTGTATCAACAAGGACAAAGTATTTTACAAAATAATGAAACTAAAGGTAGGAATTTTGCCAGGACATGGCGACTTGCATCCAAGGATTCCAGTGGATTGGAAAAACGTGAATATGACACCCCTGTTCAAGAAGTAAAGGAGATAAGAAACTATAGGTTAGTTAGCTTAATATCTGCTGTGAAAATGCGAGAGTCCAATAGTAAGGAAGAAAGAGTGGGGTATTTAGAAAAGCTTAACACAATGAAAGAGAGTCAGTCAGGTTTTGTGAAACGCTAACCACGTTTGACAAATTTGCCAGCGTTACTTGAGAATATAAAGGGGAACTGATGTTTGTAGTGTGTTTGCATTTTCATAAGCATTCAACAAGCTGCTACATAAAAGGCTATTGCACAAGATAGGAGCTCATGATATTTAGGGGTTGTGTATTAGCATGAATTGAGGATTGGTTAACAACAGATGACAAAGTGTCGGGATTCATGGGTCTTTTTAAGTTTGGAAAGACTTAACTGGTGCAGTGCCACAAGAATTAAGGCCTCAGTTATGTACTATCTATATTAATGACTTGGAAGACGGGCAGAGTGCAATGTAACCAAAACTGAGGACTATACAAAAGTAGTGGGAGGGCATGTTGTATTGAGGACATAAAGAATCTTCAAGGGGATAGGGATATTTTGAGTGAATGGACAAAAACTTGGCAGATAGAAATAGGAAAAGGTAAGGTTATACACTTGAGTAGGAAGAATCAGATTGCAGGTTTTAATTAAGTTGGAGAGAGCCTCCAAAAAAGTGCAGCACAGAGGGATCTGGCTGTTTTAGTGCATGTTACACAAAAAGTTAGCATGCAGGTGCAGCAAATAATTAAGAAGGCAAATGGAATTTTGACCTTAATGGCTGGGGCGTGGAGTTTTAAACATTTAGTGGGTGTTGGTGAGGTCACACCTGGAGTACTGTGCACAGATTTGGTTCCTGTATTTAAACAAGGATTTACTGGCACCGTAGATTGTTCAAAAGAGAATCACTAGGCTGATTCTTGGGATGAAGGGGTTGACTTAAGAACGGGCTAAAAAGGTTAGGCCTGTCTTTATCAGGGTTTAGATGTGCGAGGGGCTGATCAGGGTGGATGTTGAGAAGATGTTTCCATTAGTGGGGTAATCTCAATCTAGAGGATTTACAGAATCAGGGGACTCTCATTTTAAAACTGAGATGCAAAGGAATTTCTTCTCTCTGAGGCCAGTGAATGTCTAGAATTCTTTGACTCAGAGACTTGTGGAGCCCAGACCACTGAAAGTATTTAAAGAGGAGGTAGATAGATTTTTGAATAGGAGGAAGGTAAAAGCTTTGGGCTACCACAACAGAGGAGTTGAGGCCTAGGGCAGATTAGCCACGATCTTGATAAATGGTGCGGCAGGCCTGTCCTATTCCTTCTGTTATTTTATTTGTAGACGCATTGCGTGAAGTGAACAAATCCTAGCATGCACCATTGAAAATAACAGAGAAGAAACTACATGAATGGAAGTCTGATTTAAAAACATAAAAAGATGTTTGGGGCTTTCAAAGGCATTAATCTCTTCTTTTTTCTCTTTTGGATGGTGATTGATTTAGTGTACCTCTTGTATGAGGGCTCCATTCTTCATTATCAATGCATATTGAATAATGTATTTCAGCAATATGGTTACTTGTGTTAGGTACACCCTGCCACAACATTTTGTCTCATTTATTTTGAGGTAATAGTGATTAACAAAATTAGAAAAGCAGACTGAATTTTGACAAGTTAAACACTGAGCTTGTTATTAGACACTTCCTCCTTCGGCTATTGTAAGTATTTAAGCATTTCTTTTGTCTTTTCTATTTTTCTATTCCTTCTCTCCAGCTGTCCTGTGTTAAAAATAACATCCCTGCACCTCTGGTTCACAGTGAAACAAAATTAATCTTGCTTTGATTAGAAGAGGTAAATCTGTGTTCAGTGGGATCAAGCTGTCAAATGATGGCAGGACCATCATTATCCTTTTTACGTGAAATATTTGGGTTTCCTGAAGTTATTCTGGCAATGGGTGGTATTCAGTGTGCATCAGAATGTGTGCTTATAGCCCAAGTGGCAGGTGGTAAACTATAGCTTATGCAGACCAATGACAGAAAATAATGTTGCCTTTCCTTTCTTTTAGGTTTACCATTTGTGACTGCGCCTAATAAATTTGAAGCTCTTGCTGCACATGATGCTTTAGTTGAACTGAGTGGTGCCATGAATGTTGTTGCCTGCAGTTTGATGAAGGTGGCTAATGACATTCGTTTTCTGGGATCTGGACCCCGCTCTGGCTTAGGTGAACTTACCTTGCCTGAAAATGAGCCAGGAAGCAGCATTATGCCAGGTACTCCTATAATCTACATAAAGCAAAGTGACTGTCTGTCTGAAGTGGCTATTTTGGTTCTGTTGATACTCTTGTCGTATGGAATGCATGCATACAACAGAATCAATAACTGATTTAAACTTTATTCAACACGTTTTCAGTAGCTCCATGGGGCATAGAAGCAGCTGTCTGCTTATAGAACCAAATGAACACCTACAAAAATCTTAGTTGAATCAAAGGATATTTGTGCTTCAAAACCTGCCAGAAGAATATTGTGAGCAAATGAAGGTACTGTTCACTGCAAAAGCCCTGCTATTCTAGCAATAGTACTGAAAATGTGTGCTGCAAAACTTGCCACATCCCTAGCCAACCTGTTCCAGTCCAGCTATATAACACTGGCATCTACCCGACAATATGGAATGTTGCCCAGATTATGGCCTGTGCACCCAGAACAGAGCAGACTCAGCCCAGCCAATTGTTGCCCCATCAGCATACTCTCAATCATTGAGTGCTACTAAACAACACTTGAATAGCATTAGCTTACTGATTCTCACTGATTTCTGACATGAACAAAAGAGATGAACTCTAGAGCGGAGGTGAGTATGATTGCCTTTGGTATCAAGATCACACGGGTGTGACATCAGAGCTCTGACAAAACTAGAATCAATGGGAATCAGTGAAAACTCTTGCTGATTAGAATCATACCAAGGACAAAGCAAAATTGTTGCGGTTGTTGGTGTGTCATCTCAGTTTTAGGACATTTTCAGCTGCTCTGTCAATGACCTTCCCTCCATCATAAGGTGAGAAATGGGAATGTGCAGTCATCAGTGAACAATGTTCAACACCATTCAGAAGTCCTCAGATACTGAAACAGTCTTTGTCAAAATGTGGCAAGACCTGGACAATATCCAGATTTGGGCTGACAATTGACAAGTTATATGCACACCACCCAAGTGCCAAGCTACGACCATCTTTAGTAAGAGAAAATCAGACCATTGCCTCTTGACATTCATTGCATTGCCATTGCTGAATCTCCCACAATCAACATCCTGGGTGTTGCCACGAACTTGAAACCGAACTGAGCTAGCGTATAAATACAGTGGCTGTACGAGCAGGTAAGAGTCCTGCAGTGAGTAACAATGTCCGCGATCTACAATCCACAGCGAGGAGTGCGATGGAGGTTTTCCCACTTGGTTGAATGAATGCAGCTCCAAGAAGCTTGATACCATCCATCTAGTGCCTGCTTGATTGGGACTGTTTGCACAGTCACTCTCTCCACCACCAAAGCACAGTGGCAGTGGTCTGTGCCATCGACAAGATGCATTGCAGCAAAAAGGTTGCTTCAACAGAACCTTCTAAACCCACCACCACTACGATCTAACAGGACAAGAGCACCTATGAATTTCCCTCCAAGCTACTTGCTAACCTAACTTGGAAATGTATTGCAATTCCTGCAGTGTGGCTGGAGCTGCAGCTCTCTTCCTAGCAGCTTTGTGGGTGTACCTACACCAAATATATTGCAGTGGTTCAAGGATACATTTTAGGGACAGCTAGGTCAGGCCCAGCCAGTGATACCTCCTGTGAACAAGTTAAAAATAAATAGTCATAGAGCGCAGAAACAGGCCCTTTGGTCCAACTCATCTGCGCTGACCAGACATCCCAATCTGACCTAGACCCACTTGCCAGCATTTGGCCCATATTCCCTTAAATCCTTCCAATGCATTTACCCATCCAGATGCTATTTAAATGTTGTAATTGCACCAGCCTCTACCACTTCCTCTGGCATCTCATTCCATACATGCACCACCCTCTGCATGAAAAAGTTACACCTCAGGTCCTTTTTAAAATCTTTCCCCTCTCACCTTAAACCTATGCCCTCTAGTTTTGGACTCCTCCACCCCAGGGAAAAGACCTTGGCTGTTCACCCTATCCATTCCCCTCATGATTTTATAAACCTCATTAAGGTAATCCCTCAGCCTCTGATGGTCCAGGGGACAAAGGCACAGCCTATTCACTCTCTCCCTATAGCACACGTCCTCCAGTCCCAGTAACCACCTGGTAAATCTTTTCTGCACCCTCTTAAGTTTAACAACATCTTTCCTATAGAAGGACGATCAGAATTGTATGCCATATTCTAAAAGTGGCCTCACCAATGTCCTGTACAGTCACAACATAACATGTCAATTCCTATACTCAGTGTTCTCACTAATGAAGGCAAGTGTGCCAAATGCCTTAGTGACCACCCTGCAACTCCACTTTCAAGGAGCTATGCACCTGCACCCCTAGTTTTCTTTGTTCGGCAACACTCCTCAGGGCCGTACCATTATCTGTATAAGTCCTGCCCTGGTTTGCCTTACTAAAATGCAGTGCCTCATATTCATCTAAATTAAAACTCCATCTGCCATTCCTCATCCCATTGGCCCATTTGATCAAGGTCCTTTTGTACATTGAGACGATAATCTTCACTGTCCACATATTTTGGTGTCACCTGCAAACTTAGTAACCATACCTCCTATATTACCATCTAAATTATCTACATAAATGACAAAAAGCAGTGGACCCAGCACTGATGCTTGTGGCATGCCGCTGGTCACAGGCCTTCAGTCCGAAAAGCAACCCTCCACTACCACCCTCTGTCTCCTACCTTCAATCCAATTTTGTATCCAGTTCGCTAGCTCCCCCGGATCCCATGTGATCTAACCTTACTAACCAGTCTACTGCACATAACCTTGTCGAACACTTTGCTGAAATCCATATAGTCAACGTCTACCCCTCTGCCCTCATCAATCTTCTTTGTCACCTCTTCATAAAAACTCAATCAAGTTAGTGGGACATGGTTTCTCAGGCTCAAAGCTATGTTGACTATCGCTAATCAGTTCTTGTCTTTCCAAATGCACATAAATCCTGTCCCTCAGAATCCCCTCCAACAACTTACCCACCACTGACATAAGGCTGAGCAGGCCTGTGGTTCCTTGGCTTTTCCTGACAGCCCTTCTTAAATAATGGCACCATATTAGCCAATGTCCAGTCTTCTGGCAGCTCACCCATGGCTATTGATGATACAAATATCTCAGCGAGAGGCCCAACAATCTCTTTCCTCGCTTCCCACAAGGTTCTCGGAAACACCTGATCAGGTCTGGTGATCTATCTACTTTATACATTTTAAGACTTCCAGCACCACCTCTTCTGTAATACGAGCTCTTTTTATAAGGCATCACTATTTATTTCCCCAAGTACCCTAGCTTCCATGTCCTTCTCCACAGTAAATACTGGCGTGAAATATTATTTGAGTATCTCGCCCATCTCGTGTGGTTCCACACACAGACAGCCACATCTTTAAGGGGCCCTATTCTTTCCCTAGTTACTCTTTTGCTCTTAATGTGCTTATAGAATCTCTTCAGATTCTTCTTAACTCTATTTGCCAACACTATCTCACGTCCCCATTTTGTCTTCCTGATTTCCCTCTTAAGTATACTCCTGCTGCCCTAGTAATCCTCTAGGGATTCACTCGATCCCAGATGTCTATACCTGATTTATGCCTCCTTCTTTTTCGTGACCAGAGCCTCAATTTCTCAAATTATCCAGCATTCCCTACACATACCAGTCTTGCCCTTCACACTAACAGGAACATACTGTCTCTGAACTCTTGATATCTCCTTTTTATAGGCCTCTTACTTCCCAACCGTTCCTTTCCCTGTGAATAACCTCCCCCAATCACCTTTTGAACGTTCTTGCCTAAAACCATCAAAATTGGCCTTACCCCAGTTTAGAACTTTAACTTTTTGATCAGGTCTGTCCTTTTCTATAACTATCTTAAAACTAATAGAATTATCATCACTGGCCCCAAAGTGCTCCCCCATTAATATCCCAGTCGCTTGCCCTCCCTTATTTCCCAAAAGAAGGTCAAGTATTGCTCCATCTGTAGTAGGTACATCCACATACTTGAATAAGAAAGTTTTCTTGTACACACTTAACAAATTCCTCTCCATCCAAACCCTCAACACCATGACAGGCCCAGTTTATGTACAGTTAAAATCCCATACCATTACAACCCTAATTTTCTTGCAGATATCTCCTATCTCCTTACATATTTGCTTCTCAATTTCCTGCTGACTTATGGGGGGACCTATAATACAATCCCAACAAAATGATCATCTCTTTCTTGTTTCTCAGTCCATCCATATAATTTCACTGGATGATCTGCCAGGAATAACCTCCCTAAGTACAGCTGCCATGTTATCCCTAACCAAAAACGCCACTCCCCCTCCTCTCTTGCCTCTTTTTCTATCCTTCCCGCGGCACCTATACTGTGGAACATTAAGCTGCCATTCCCGTCCCTCTCTGAGCTACATTTCTGTAATAGCTATGACATCCCAATCCCATGTTCCCAACCATGCCCTAAATTCATCTGCTGTACCTGTCAGGCCTCTTGCATTAAAGAAATGCAGTTTAATTTATCAGTCTTAGCTTATTCTCTGCCAAGCTCTTGCCTGCCTTAACTATTTGATTTGCTCCCCTCACCTACGTTATCAGCTTCAACCTTTTTTCTCTCTATTGGTTTGCTCCCCGCACTGGTTTAAAGCCTCCCAAATAGCACTAGCAAATCTCCCTGCAAGGATATTGGCCCCCTTCCAATTCAGTCGTCCTATACATCTTAGAGAAAGGTGGTGACATTAAATATGGGCTTTAAAATTGATTATCACAGTATGTAATTTATTTATACAAATAGTGGCACTGATCCATTCGACACAAATCTTGAATATTGCTGAAAAAAGACACGTTGCCAAAACCTTGATCGCGCATTCATCAGGACAAATGCAATTTTTTATTCTAAGAAGGAAATGGGCTGCTGATTGGTTGGCAACTTGACTCTGAGTGACTGAGTGCCATAGTCAAAGTAACAAGGAACAGTAGGCTCTTCGTGCTAAGAACTGAACAACCAATTTAAGATAATCTGTCAAGATCGTAATGTGGCTCAGTTACATTTACTGTGATCTACTAAAATGCAGGGACCCATTCTCTGCAAATGGAAAAAAATACATTGTGCTTTTTTTTGTCTTGGCTTCTTTTGAAATACTCCAAAGCATTGGGGAGTCTCTGGTTCCTTGTTACATTCTCCATACCGTAGCCTCAACCAATCAGAGCTGATTTGCCAACACTTCTTCCGCAGTATAAACTATTGTGATCATTTTAAATTAAACCTTTTTTGGTTGCCCTGATAAGTGTACGTCATAAGGCTTTGACAGGAGGTCTTTCAGTTCAGAAATATTTAATTTCTGTGCAACTAGGTAAATGTTTTTATTCTATTAAAGCTTCACTAAAGTAATAAATGAATATCTTGTGGCCCCTTCTTTGCTAAGATAAGCAACTTAATTTTCAAATGATGGTTTTAGTGGCTTGCTGTTTTCTGTTATGAATTTTATTGCTTTTTAATGGGATTTAAAGTTGATTTCCTCTTTTTTGCAGTAACTTGTCCAGTAGATTAGTTGGAATTATACAATACACTTGCTCTTGGCTTCTTTTTTTTAAAAAAAAATCCCATTTTCTCTTTCCACTAATGGCCTAGTTATCATATAACATGCCTCAACCAACAGCCCAGATGGATGGCCTAAACTTGTTTCTCCTGTAACCAGTGTTAGGTTCTTTTAATAGATCCTGAAACAGCAGTGCTCAACCACTATACGTCACTTTCCTTTTTTACTTTAACTGGTGCTGCAGTTGTTAATCGAGGTGTGCTGAAGGCCACAGAGTCACAGTTCCCATAGCAGTAAGATGAAGGTTGTTTGATTCTGTGGGCTTAGACGGAAATGAAGCCCTGACCGCAAAATCAATGAAAATCCATCTGTCTGGCACCATTGGGTTTTTTAAAGACTGTCACTACTACATGTGATAAGATTCCACTTGTATCAGTATTTCTCCAGTGCAAAGGTGTGTTGTGGGATATGAGAACAGCCTGAAGTCACCTGTACTTTTTTTCTTAACATTTGAGTAAGTGTTGATACCGTTGTGCCAATTGTTGAGTTGGTGGGGTGGGACTTTTGGCAAACCTACAGCGAGCAGTCTATTTTAAGACACAGGCTCTACAAAAAATGGACTACATTTAAACAGAGTCTGTTCAAGTTAAAGCAAACAACTCCTTGACCAAAATTCATCTGATTAAAGGAAGGTTATCCTTCGAGCAAACAGCATTGAGTGTTGGGTAATGACACAAATTGTTTTTTATACAATCAATCCATGTTAGTGCTGATGCCACAATGTGTCTACTTTTTAGTTCCTTTATCACCAAGAAGGGAGACATGTTGCAGAAGCTTTTTGTCTTTCAATCACCCAGACAGATGCAGAAATGTCTTTTTCATTTTTTGTTCCATTAAGAAGGTTCTGGCCTAAATCAGTGCTGTTCAGGTGATTTATGTTTGGGAAACTACATCTGAGCCTGATTGGTGTTTGTGTTAGCGCACCAAGAAACTGCATGGAGACAGAACATTCTGGAAATACTGAGCAAGTCATCTTACATCTATAAGAGAGAAAATGTTTCAAGAATGTGACCTATCATCAGGGCAAAGTTACAAGTGGTGTTTGCATTAGCCTGCTTGTGCCCTGACTTGGAAAATGTCCTAAAATTTTGCTTCCAATTTCCATACTTTTCTCTGTTTTACATGGTCCATATTCAACTCTTCCCTGTCCTTCTTTGACTTCTCTGTCTTCATTCCTGGTGATGGGCCATCAACTAATTCATTACAGTCCCACAGTTAATTTGACTACACTTCTGTATATGTGTACTCAAATGCCATAAGGATTCCCTTCTATTCTGTCAGTTTCTCGGTCTCCATTGCATCAGTTCTTGTGGTGCACCCTTACGTGACACTGTTTTCCTTCAGGTGAGCATCCCGTAGTTGAGAGAACTCTTGACTAATCCAATCCAATTTCTGCACCTCTGCTCTCAATCGTTCCCCTCCCAGAACCACAGGAAGGTTCTTCTGTCTTTACCTTCTACCCTAACAGCTACCATTATCTGACATTGGGTATAGTAAAAATGATAGAGTCCAGTCTAAAAGATTTAACAGCAGGAAAATATTGAAAGGATTGGACAGCGTCAGTATGGATTTACGAAAAGTAAATCATGCTTCACAAATCTACTGGAATTTTTTGAGGATGTAACTAGCAGAGTTGATAAGCGAGAGCCAGTAGATGCAATTTTCTTGGATTTTCAGAAGGCTTTCGATAAGTCCCATATGAGGATTAGCATGTAAAATTAAAGCACGTGAGACTGGAGTGCTGATACAGATAGAGAACAGGAACGAAAGAGTAAGAATAAACAGGTCTTTTTCTGTTACAGCCAGTGACTGGTGAGATAGCACTTGCCCCCAACTATTCACAACAATTGTTAATGATTTAGAGGAGGGAACTAAATGTAATATCTCCAGGTTTATAGATGACACAAAGCTGGTTGGTTTGATGAACTGTGAGGAGGATGCTGAGATGCTTCAGTGTGATTTAGGCAAATTGAATGAGTGAGCAAATGCATGGTAGATGAAGTAAAGTGTGGATAAATATGAGGTTGTTCATTTTGATAGCAAAAACATGAAGGCAAGTTATTATCTGAATGGTGATAGGTTGGGAAAGGGTGAGGTGCAATAAGACCTGTGCATCTTTGCACACCTCTCGCTGAAAGTTAAGCACACAGTTGCAGCAGGTAGTGAAGAAGACAAATGTATGTTGGCCTTCATTGTGGGAGGGGTCAAGAATGGGACAGGGGTGTTTTGTTGCAGATCTACAAGGCTTTGATGAGACCACACCTGGAGTATGGTGTGCAGGTTTGGCCTCCTTATCGGAGGAAGGATGCTCTGTTTATGGAGGGAGTGCAACAAAGGTTTAGCAGACTGACTCCTGGGATAGCAGGCCTGACATATGAAAAGACAATGGATCGGATAGGATTATATTCACTGGAGTTTAGAAGAGTCGGGTTGGAGGTGGGCAAATCTCATAGAATTGTACACAATTCTAACAGAATTAGACGTTAAATGAAGGAAGGATATTCCTGAATATTGGGGAGTCCGGAACCAAGGTTCACAGTTTAAGGATCAAGGGAGACATCTTCCCATATCCTCCCCTTTCAGCATTCTGTAGGGACCATTCTGTCCATGATATCTTGGTCCAAGTCCCCGCCAACATCCCATAACCTTACCACAACACCTTTTTAATGCAAGTGCAGGAGATATACCACCTGCCCTTTTGCCTTCTCTCTTCTCATCCTCCAAGGTGCCCAGCTGTCCTTCCAAGTAAAGCAGTGATTTGTGTGTCCTCCTTTCAGTCTGGTCTGCTCTATTCACCTCTCACAATATGCTCCCCCATACATATGGGAGAGCAAACACCGATTGGTTGAATACTTTGTGGAATGCCTGTCTTCAATTCCCAAACCTCATCCTAAGCTTCTGGCAGCTGTCATTTTAATTATCCACCTTGCTGTTGCACTGACTTTTCTGTTCTCACTTTCAGTGAAGGTTAGCATACGCTTGATGAACATCATCTTGCCTTTCAATTAAATGCTTTACAATCTTCTGGAATCAACATTGAATTCAGCAATTTCAGATTATAACCCCTGCCCCTTTTTTGTTTCATTTTCTTTGCAAGTTTCATATTCTCTTTCTGACAGTATCACATCTGCAGTAGGCACATCTTTCTTTGTTTCTTTTCTTGCACCATTACCATCAACCTTGGAAAGCTAACTCTCTTCAACTGTTCATTCTCTCCTGTCTTTCACTATAGAACAAACATTCATTTTGTCCTTGTCACCTCTTGTTCAAAGCTTACATAAACTTTTTCAAAGATAAGGTCACCCACCTGAAAAATTAGGTCTCTTCTCTCCACAGATGCTCCCTGACATGCTGAGTTCTTCCAGGTTTATTTCAAGTTGATCATCTGCAGGATTCTGTTTCTTAAAAAAAAAACTGCACCGCTAGGTTTTAGGGAACCACAGCTGACTGAAAGACTGTTCAGTCTAGACATGATAATTGCTAATCAGAAAGCCGTTTCATTTCAAGTTGCTAAAAAGACCATCTTGTGCTATCATGCTTTTGCAGTAAGAACATAATAAGGATTACTATTTCTGGTAATGTGTGATTGTAACTTTCATGGCAAATATTAATTGCATTTTTGTGTTTTGACAGGTAAAGTAAACCCCACCCAGTGTGAAGCTATCACCATGGTCGCAGCACAGGTCATGGGAAATCATGTTGCTATTTCTGTTGGCGGAAGTAATGGCCACTTTGAGCTGAATGTTTTCAAACCCATGATAGTAAGTACTAGGAAATCTGATGATATTCAAAAGAATTGGCTCGTGTAAAATATATAGGTCCATGTGCAGTTCTACCTATAAAGTGATTTAATATATTGATTGATTTGCTGAATAATTGATTTTCTTCTAACTCCAACTGTTATTGATGTGCAGAGCTTTATGCCTGTGTGCATTTTTAAATAACATTAATTCTCAGACTTCATTTCCTGTTAGATTGTAGTTTGGGTCTTGGATTGATATCTAGAGTGATAATATATTCTGCACTGCTCATGCTGAAATGGTAAAGAGCAAGTGCAGTTATTCACTGTTAGTTAGCGGTAGGGGAAAAGAGGAGGTGACAATTTCAAACCAAGAGTTCAAATTATCACTGTGTGTCAACAGGGCTTTGATAGTAAAGCCAAAGAGATTCAAACAACCAATCTCAAATTGGTAACAATAATTTATGGACGACCTTGCCATGTCCAAGTTGATTGTTGCATTTTTCTGTATTACAACAGCGACTACACTTCACAAGTACTTCGTTGGTTGTGAAGTGCTTAGTGATGACTTGAGGTCATAAGTCTAATTTCCTTCCCTTATTTATGTTGTCTTTCCACTCCTGCCCTCCTAAAGAATATGCATGAAAGTCCTTATATGCAAATGTTTTGAGATTGGTTGTTTGAAATGCAAAGATGAAAACAATTGGCATGGTCAGCCAAGTTTGCCACTGTCAGAATTTATTGTTTTCTGTGGGTCTTCAGAGTTGTTTTGTAACAAAACTGCTTCAGTTACTTAGAACGAATAGGTCGTTATGTCTGTGCTGGTGTTTTTTATAAGAATCGGAATAGAATATCCTTTAATTGTCACAGGTACTCCTACAATGGAGTATAGTGAAAAACTTTTACAATGTCACCGTAAGAAGGCAGACATCTTAGGTACATGTACCTAGGTACAATTCTTGGGTACAGCAATGGATTAGAAGTAATTGCATTACTTTACAGTGTTCAAACATTAAAAATAGGACATCATTAAGGAGTTGATATTTCAGTAAGGTAGGAAATTTCAAATAGACATGACATTGTAGCAGCTGAGCGCAGGGCCTCCACACGTGGTCTGACTGCCTGCGCCAGACCTCAGTCCAAAAGCTGCTCCTGCCCCACTCCAAGCCCCAGTCTGTTCCACACCAGCACTCAGATGCTCCAAGGTAAGTTCCAGGAAGGTTCTGAGGAAGGGTCAACGGACCTGAAATGTTAACTCTGATTTTTTTTCTTCACGGATGCTGCCAGACCTGCTGAGCTTTTCCAGCAACTTTGATTTTGTTCCTAAGTTCCAGGACTGCCTTTCCCACACCCGGGACCCACTGCCTGCACGCTGCCCTGGAGCTACTTCCCGATGTGCAGCTCTGAGGCTCTCAGCCCATGCACTGTACCAGGGCTCGCTGCTCAGCTGTTCCAGAGCTCATAGTCCACATGCTGAACTAAGAGCTACAGTAGGCAGTTCAGCTCTTCAAGCCCGCTGTGCCATTTAATACGATCACAGCTGATCTCATCTTGGCTTAACTCCACATCGCTGCTTGCTTCCCATATTCTTTCAATCCATTACTAGTTAAAAATCTGTCTATCTCTCCTTTAAATTCGCTCAGTGTCCCAGCATCCGCTCCACACAAGCCTACTGCTTCTCTGTTTACTTCTTGTCACATTTTCAACCTATCACCTTCTTATTCATTTTTTTACCCTTTTCTAACTTGCTGTTAAGATTTGTTTTCAATCATTCCATGTGGTTGTGAGTTCCATATTCTCAACAGTGAACTGTATTTTTGTTTTATAAGAAGCTTCAAAATGCATGAATCCTGCATTGTCACTGCTACTTAAAATATAGGCTGTATAGTAAATTGTAGTGAAGTATTTTCAGGAACCTGTGTACGGAAGTGGATGACAAACCAATCTTTAAGCGCAGTGAATCTTCAAGGTCTCAACACACCTGTTGTTTTGCTTTTGTTATAGGACAATGTGATATTTAAACTCTTGAAAGATTGAATTTTCTGACGCAGAGGAGGAAAAAGTAACTTGCACTTATACAGCACTTCTCACGGCCATCAGATGCCTCAAAGTACTTTACAGCCAATAAAATGATTTTGATGTCCAGTCACCATTCTGGCATAGGAAACATAGCTAATTTGCCCACAGCAAGCTCCCACAAACAAAAGCATGATGATAACCAGCTCTGTTATTGTAATATGAATGGAGTGAAAAATATTGGCAGGGCAGGGATAAATCTCCAGCTCATCTTCAAATTAGTGCAATGGAATCTATCCAACCCACCCAAATAGATAAATGGAGTTGCAGTTCTCATCTGAAAGATGGCATTTCTGACAGTGCTGCACTCTGTCAGTACTACACTGGTGTTCCAGGCTTAATTTTTACACTCGGTCTTGGAGGTAGAACTGGATCCCCTTATTTTTAAGACATCATTGTGTTGGGGAAGGAGAAGATGTTTGTCATCATATTAGTCATCATCCCTGATTTGGATACGTTTGGGGACACAAAAATTGAGCAATGTTCAGTTCTTTACATTTGTTGCATTTTCTAACCGCCAAGATGTTTCAATATATTTGTTCCTCTCTTCCAGATCAAAAATGTGCTAAATTCAGCCCAACTGATTGGAGATTCATGTGTATCCTTCACAGAACACTGTGTGGTTGGAATTCAGGCTAACACACAAAGAATTGACAAGTTAATGAATGAATCACTAATGTTGGTGACAGCACTTAACCCACATATTGGTAAGAGAGTAGTCCGTTAATGATGAATTTTATTACTTTTTTTTACTTTGGGAAATATGTGCTGTTCTGAGGAGGGGTCACTGGACCAGAAACATTAACTGTGATTTCTCTTCACAGGTGCCACCAGACCTGCTGAGCTTTTCTAGCAGTTTCTGATTTCCAACATTCACAGTTCTTTTGGTTTTACTAAGTGGTGTTGTTGATTTGAAATAAAAATCAGTCTGCAGATGTGTCTTTCAGGTCTTGGTTGATTGTCTTGGTGACGATTAAACCAAGTCAGTCAGTCAGCATTGAATATGTAAGTTCTCTATTTGGAACACATAATGGCCTTCATACCCTCAGTGCATCCTCCAGGTGAGGTTCAGCATGAAGGATTGAGGGAAGTTGATAAATGGCAACCAGTAGGAGGTTTCCAGGTTTTATGGCCCACATTGTACCAGAAACCATGACATGTTGTGGGATTTGGAGTCTCTAGTGAGAGCTCCCCTCATTCTTCAGTGTATATTTTTGATCGTTTTGTTTTTGATTGGAGGCAACAGAATGAAGTACAGTTGCATGAATTGCTGTGTGGAGTTGTGTGAAATGCAATCTGTCATAAAGTTGGAATAATTCTGGATTGTTTGTAACCAAGGAATAATTATTTATGCTTCTACTTACAAACAGGCTATGACAAAGCAGCAAAGATTGCCAAGGCAGCCCACAAAGAAGGTACAACATTAAAAGAAATGGCAGTCAAGTTGGGATTCCTTACACCAGAGCAATTTGAACAGTGGGTCAAACCAAGTGAAATGCTTGGCCCCAAATAATATTTAACAATACTTGTGATCTGATTGTTCTGCAGTAATGGAAAATAAAAACTTTCTTTTTGAAAACTGCTAGCTGCAGTCCTGCTGTGCAACCTTTATTATTATGGGTCCAGAATATATTGCCATGCACAAAGTTTACTCCACACGTTTACTGTTAAAGAGAGGGAGCACAACTGTTGAGTCCATATGAATAGTACTCACTATTTCTTTTTAATGTGTGTGGCTAAATTAACAGGTGTACTTGAGGGTAAAATGTTTCTACTTGCTTTGGATAAACCTAAACTGCAATTCATAACCAGAATATATTGACAACATGGCAATGAAATGTTGTGTGTGATTTATCTGATCATTAAGAATGTGTTGTATTTGCCTTATGCGGGAAGACTAGACAGCTAGGCCTGTTTCCTATGGAGTTTAGAAAAGCCAGAGGTGACTTAGTTAAAACAAAAAAGATCCTGAGGAGACTTGACCAGATGGATGTTGAAAGGATGTTCCCACTTGTGGGAGAATCTAAAACTAGGAGTCATAGTTTAAAAATAAGATGTGTCCCATTTAAGATAGATGAAGAGACTTTTTTTTTTTCCTCTGAGGACTGAGTCATAGGGAATTCCCTTTCTTAAAAGGCAGTGGACGCAGAATCTTTAAATGTCTTTGAGGCATAGATTAATACATTCTTGATTACTAAGGGAATGAAAGACTATCATGGGTATGCAGAACTGGAGAGTTGAGGTTAGAATCAGATCGGCCATGAACTTTTTGAATGGCAGAGCAGATTTAAAAGGGCTGAGTAGCCTACTCTTGTTCCTTGTTCATATATTTATATGTATCTGCACAAAGTTGTGATTTTTAAGGGTTTAATAGTTTTGGTACTTCTGGGATCAGCAACCCAAACATTCTAAAACTGGCCTTAACTGCAACATGTTGAAACAATCATTCGTACTTGCAATGGCCTTGAGGTTTGGAACATGTAATAAGTACACATGGCATTGAATATAATGTAGAATGATAAGTTGTATTTTATACATTCAGATCAATTTTCTGTGTGCCTTTGGACTTTTGAAGATAACAGCAATGTTACGAAACACAGAAACAGATCTATATCTTATCCATTTTAGTACAATTTTATGAGATTGTTTAGGTATTAAAGACGAGGCTTTTACAACTATAGTACTTACTGCACAATTCTACAATAACTTTTATTTGTAAGTGAGACAGCGATAGCAGCATCATGTCTGTGCCGCTGTTTGAAAGATTTATCCAGTTGGTCTCACTCCCTTGCTCATGGTTGTGCAAAGCTATAAAATAAACTGAAAAAGAATGCATAACGCTAAGCTATTAAGCTTTACTGTTTGCCACCGAGTGTCCATAGCTTCTGCTTTGTAGTATTGACGTCTGCTTCACACTGTATTTACTGCTTCCTTTTATTTCTGACTGGTTGCTGTCCTGCTGTGCTGTTTCCTTCCCTGACCTCCTGTAACACCTTGTTTACATTCTAAATGCCAAAGCAACCACACAACATGACCTTTTATTCTACTGCTACTTCAGAACGATTCAACAGTCCCCCCAATAACACACTTTGAAGACAGCCAGTATAATTGCAAAAATATTGGAAATACTGTATTGGCTCTGATACTGTTAAGATATCTAATTGCTTGGCCCAACTCAATGCAACTTTTGTGTTTTGTGGTCAACCCTACACCTTATTTAATTATTCTAGACCTTCTGTATGATGTTTCTATGTTTTTGGGGAGTCAAGTATTTTAAACTCATTATTACTGACTGTCATAGCCGAATTTAGTGTAAAATTATGGATCAATAGTCACAAAGTGACATTGTTATAGTGGTTTCCACTGACAAAACCTGGGCCAAATTCATTAAAGGTCTTATTGGCTACTGGGAAGAAATGTTCAAACATTTTTATATGTATAAAGTAATTTGTCAGTAGTGAGTCCTGAACAATATACAGACTTAGGCTCATAATTGGCAAGTAATATTTGTGCTAGACTGGTGCCAGACAGTGATCAACTCCAACAAGAAAACATAGCCAGATCCCCTCGATTTTCGGTGCCATTGCAATCACTGAATCTCTCACCATAAACATCCTGAGGATTATCGTTCACCAGAATGATAACTGGATCAGCCATATAACTATTGTGTTTGCAAAAGCAGAGAAGCTAAGAATTATCTGACAATGAACTCAACTCCTCAAAGCCTTTGCTAGTCTGTAAAGCAAAAAGCTGGAGTGATGGAATACCTTCCATTTGCCTCAATGAGGGTAACTCCAAAAAACACTTCTGAAGCTGACTACAGTCCAAGATATAGCAGCCTGCTTGATTGGCACCCCATCCAGCACCTTCACTGATGTCACTAGTGGTGCACTGGCAAAAAATGTATACTGTCTGCAGAATACATTGCAGCGATTTACCAAGGCTCTTTAAATAGCATCTTCAAGACCTGTTACCTCTATCCTTTAAACTGAAAAGGCAAACATCACCATTTGCAAATTTAACACACTATCCTGATTTGCAAATATGTTGCTATTACTTCACTGTTGCTGGGTCCCAAACAGTCCCACAGAAAGCAACAATTTGAGAAGACTGCTCACCATCGAGAGGAATTAGAGATAAGCAATGAATCATCGCCTTGCCCAGAGATACATTCCATGAGTGAAGGAAAAAAAAAGGACACTTGATGGAAATGTACATTACAGAGTAGACTATTAAATAGAAGATGGAAACTGGGACAGATTTTGCAGTGATGTGTAGGGCACTGCAAACAGTTGATGTCAGGGGACTTGTAATTTCTTTTGAGAGATAAAAGTTTTGAGAACTGAACTAGTTTGATGCTTTTTATTCTTCATTTGCCCCTCTAATCTTCATATGATGTATACCTTGCATTGCATGAAGGAATATTTGATCCCAAAACTCAATGTTATTCTAGTTGATAACAAACAGTATTACAGTCTTTCATTCATATAGTGTTTTATATTCAATTTGAAATTTTGTCAGTGTTGTGGGAATACTGTAGCCAATTTTGCACATTGCTGCGTGAAAGCTTGCAATGTAATAAATTACCAGATAATCAGTATTTGTAATGTTGTTTGAGGTACAAATATTTCTGACCAGGACACTGGGGACAACTTCCCTGCCATTGTGCTTGGTATCTTTTACATCCAACTGAGAAGACAGATGTAGCCTCAGGTTTGCATCTTATCCAAAAGATGTTCACCAGTGCAGTCCTCTCTTAGTATTGCTCTTGATTGTCAGTCTTGATATTTATCCTCATCTCTGAGTGGTACTTGAATCTGGAACCTTGTGATTCAGAGACAAGAATGCTATTAACTATTCTCTAAAAATGTTCTCCACTCCCAAAATGTGGGGTTCTCAGTGCAGAATGAAAGAAAATGGCAACTACTAATTGGGGCAGCAACTGTGCATGTACATAAGTAGGTTTGCACTGATGCAAAGCAGCTGCCAGGAATAAAGATGGTGCTCTCCATATAATCAAACTGCAACTTGGGGCTGTTTGGAATCAATACCTGAGTAGTGATTCAGCATAAAATTAGCTCCAGTTGTGGAGAGGAAGAGGGACAGGAATAACTGGCAGCAATGCAACCACAATCCCAAGAGTGCAACAAGGCAACCTGTGACTGCATTTTAGAGAGAAATATAACTGCTCGTTTTGACTGCTTCAAAGCTGTCTTATTCTTATCATTGGGTCAGCAGTGCCTTGTGTTAAAGTGGATATAATTCAGACAGTGAACCTCTCAGTCTCTGGGGGACAAAAAACATACATTAAATCTGCAGCTAAATTGGCTCCAATTCAATCAGAAATACACAGAAACCGTGCGCTGCATTAGACACACACCCATTAAACACTGCATTTGTGCATGCGCTTGACACAGAATTCCCTAGGTGGAGATTACATACGTATTAGTAAGTGATCGCTGTCAATGATGTTGACTCCATGTGTGCGGATGTATTTTGGCTTGGGGACATCGGACCCATTTGTGCATGCACCAATTTTGGTGGCCATTTTGATGTTCAGAGTAATTTTTCTGAAAGAATGGATATGAACCAGCAGGGGGACTCACCACATAAATGCAGTGGCTACAAGAGCAGATCAGAGGTTAGGAATACTGCAGTGGGTAACTCACCTCCCGAATCCCCAAAGCCTGTCCACCATCTACAAGGCACAAGTCAGGAGTGTGATGGAATACTCCCCACTTGCCTGGATGGATGCAGCTCCAATAACATTCAAGAAGCTTGACACCATCCAGGACAAAGCAGCCCACTTGGTTGGCACTGTGTCCACAAGCATCCACTCCCTCCACCACTGACACTCAGAAGCAGCCATGTGTACTATCAACAAGATGTACTGTAGAAATCCTCCAAAGATCCTCAGACAGCACCTTCCAAACCCACGACCACTTCCAGCTAGAATGACAAGGGCAGCAGATTCATGGGAACACCACCACCTTCAAGTTCCCCTCTAAGTCACTCACCATCCTGACTTGGAAATATATCGCCGTTCCTTCACTGTCACTGCATCGAAATCCTGGAATTCCCTCCCTAACAGCAGGAGGACTGCAGCAGTTCATGACGGCAGCTCACCACCACCTTCTCAAGGGCAACTAGGGATGGGAAATAAATGCTGGCCAGCCAGCGATGCCCACATCCTGTAAAATGAATAAAAATAAAATCCTACGACATTATGGTAACTCATACTAGAGCTCCTTCGTTCTGTATCACACTGTTGTAATGTTATATTTTCAGCATTTCTCACTGCTCTTGCAGGACATGATAGCTTTAACTAATATATGAATTTTCATAAACTAACGATAGCAGGGTCTCTGGGTGAGTGGGTAAAATTAATTTACTTAGTATTAGTACCTGTTTTTCAATACAGAAATAACTACCAGGCTTTTAACCAAGTAGCTAAGTCATTTTTAAGAGTGCAATTATAGATTCCTCCATGAGAGGTGTTTTTCACAGTTGATTGCAAAGGAAAGACATCTGACAACACAATGCAGTAACAATGGTTAAGAATATGGGGATGCCATTAGTGAGGTTGTGTATGTTTACGCAAAATGGTCTGGAATAATGATATTCCATTTTGAAATATGAATTAATATTTTTAAGCATGAATTTTATTGACATTTTTTAAACTAACTGACAACGTCAAGTGTTTGACAGCCAATGAAGTAATTTTGAAGTGAAACATGGTGAAGTATAAATATTGTCCAAAACACTGGGAGAATTCCCCTGCCCTCCCAATAGCCTGAGTAGTGCCATGAGATTTTGTGTCTCTACCCATGAGAATCATGGCCAAATGTCTCATCCAAAAAATGGTACATCAGCAAATGCAGTACTCGTATATCCTTGCTGGATGCTGATTCTGTAATGGTATGCTGCGATTTTCACAATGATCAGGTAGGGACAGAATAACTCAAATAAAATTGATTAGCTGTGATTATATCATTAACATGATTTTTTGCTAAGATGTCCTCCATTCAGCACAGCTTTAAGAGCTATTGAAGACAGCGTCATTAATATTTTTTAAATTATTCAGTATCACTCTAATGTGATTTGTAAAAGGTGTCATTAATCATAGAACTTACCAAAAAAAGCTGAAATAGGCATGGTGTTGCTGAAAAATCTTAGGCAATGGTGCTGTATGATTTTCATTACAATCTGCATAAATTATAGTAAGTGACTAATTCAAAGTATTTAATGTAATCTTGAGTCTGTGCTAAATCAGTGCTATACAGTTATGACAGTTTACTCTGAATAATGTAATCAGATATTAATTTAAATTTTCAACAAGTGGACCCATTTTCCATTATTAGCATTGAAAATACAGCCCTCATGATGTAATCTGATTTGTGTAAACTGTTACCAGTGTAGGTCTCATCACACATCCTGATATTGATAAATAAAACTATTTGCACATGAAATATAATGCACTTCACTCTGGACTGGGGAGTCATTGATGAGGTATCATTGAAGAAAGTCATTGAATCACAGGATCATGCAGTACAGAAAACAGACCCTTCAGTTCAAACAGTCCTGCCAACCATCATCCCAAACTAAATTTATCCCACCGGCCAGTGCTTGGCCCATGCCCTTCCAAATCTTTCCTATTCATAAACTTATCCAAATGTCTTTTAAATGTTACAACTGTACCCGTGTCCACCACTTCCTCTGGAAGTTCATTCTACACACAAACCACACTGTTTAAAAAAAAAAAATTGCCTTGTCTTTTTTAAATCTTTCTGCTCTCACGTTACAAATATGCCCCCCATCTGAACATGTTCAGAACTGTTCTGAAGAAGGGTCACTGGATCCAAAATGTTAGCACTAATTTCTCTCCGTAGATGCTGTCAGACCTTCTGAGATATTCCAGCAATGTCTGTTTCAGACTTACAGCTTAGACAGTTCTTTCAGTTTTTTTGTTGACTATTTATGATCTAGTGACCGATTCTGAAATTATTTCTGTTAAGTTTGTTTATACAAAAAAAGCTTTGCTTAATGTTTTTGCTGGTTGTCTTTGAGCTATTTAAATTGTATAAAATATATCACCCCAAAACTAATTTGTTGGTGCCCAAAATTTGGTTTGCATTTACAATTAGCATAGAGAGATGATACTGATAGGTGTATGTTCCTAGTACAAACTGACAGCAGAAACAATTTCAGCTACACTGTAGCTACCTGTTAGGTTCGCAAAACTCAGTACTCTAGGACTTCACTGATATATAAAAATATTTGGATTCATTTTAAAATCTGTCTGTCACAATATCTGAATATATGAACCAAATACATGAGATACTGAAGAACACAATTTATTTTCTTGATTTGTCTCTCACCAAAGAAACTGCCTGTATTCTATTTTAGTGGAAGATATTGATGAGTGGTAAATAGAAGTAGGGTCCTTGAGCTTGCCTGGAGATAGATTAAATAATATCACCATTGATAGCCTATGAGAACATGCATAATTTCAAATTCACATTCACTTGATCTGTATTGATCATATGTGATTCTTCTGGCCTTGTCATATGTAGTTTCTCTCTCTCTCAGACACACACACACACACGCACGCACTTTGTGCATTCACATAGAAACAAAGCTGTGTGAGCAAATAAGTTTCCTGCTTTCTTTAATATGACTATTTTCAAAAAATGTAGCTATGTAGAACAAAGCCGCTACAAGTAATGTCATCTTTGTCCTAGAAGTGGGAAATTTTCCTTCAAGCATCAGATTGAAACGAGAGAACCAAGAAAAAATGAAAGATTACAGGAATAATGCCCTTATTATATCACTCATCCTCCCAGTTTGACCTAGCAGATGCACGATCCTTATCTTCCTTCATAGTATAAGAGCTTTCCTCCCAGATGTTCTTGCATGTCCTTTTGTGAACGATAATTATAATTATCTGTGTTGTCTTCATAATTTAAACTAACCAAGTAATCTGCAAATTTGACAAAGGAATGGGAGGATGAATGAGTGATACTTCTGCTTCAGAAGTGCCATCAATACAAACATTCCGCCAACATATTTTTAAATCGTGAATGTGATTAACGATGTGATAATGACCCAAATAATCTGCTGATATAACAAGGTGTAGAGCTGGATGAACACAGCAGGCCAAGCAGCATCATAGGAGCAGGAAAGCTGATGTTTCGGGCCT
This sequence comes from Rhincodon typus, assembly GCF_021869965.1. NCBI lineage: Eukaryota > Metazoa > Chordata > Chondrichthyes > Orectolobiformes > Rhincodontidae > Rhincodon > Rhincodon typus. The sequence goes on from NC_063340.1 coordinate 71,429,865, forward strand.
AGACCCTTCTTCAGAAATGGGGGAGGGGAAGGGGGTTCTGAAATAAAGAGGGAGAGAGGGGGAGGCGGAAAGAAGATGGGTAGAGGAGAAGATAGATGGAGAGGAGACAGACAGGTCAAAGAGGCTGGGATGGAGCCAGTAAAGGTGGGTGTAGGTGGGGAGTTAGGGAGGAGATAGGTCAGTCCAGGGAGGATGGACAGGTCAAGGGGGCGGGATGAGGTTAGTAGATAGGAGATGGGGGTGGGACTTGAAGTGGGAGGAGGGGATAGGTTGGAGGTAGGACAGGTTAGGGATGCGGTAGGGGGAGGGGAGATTTTGAAGCTTGTGAAGTCCACATTGATACCATTGGGCTGCAGGGTTCCCAAGCAGAATATGAGTTGCTGTTCCTGCAACCTTCAGGTGGCATCGTTGTGGCACTGCAGGAGGCCCAGGATGGACATGTCGTCTGAGGAATGGGAGGGGGAGTTGAAGTGGTTCACGACTGAGAGGTGCAGTTGTTTAGTGCGAACCGAGCGTAGGTGTTCTGCAAAGCGGTCCCCAAGCCTCAACTTGGTTTCCCCAATGTAGAGGAGGCCACAACGGGAACAGCGGATGCAGTATACCACATTAGCAGATGTGCAGGTGAACTTCTGCTTGATGTGGAAAGTCTTCTTGGGGCCTGGGATGGGGGTGAGGGGGTAGGTGTAGGGGCAGGTGTAGCATTTCCTGCGGTTGTAGGGAAAAGTGCCGGGTGTGGTGGGGCTGGAGGGGAGTGTGGAGCGGACAAGGGAGTCACGGAGAGAGTCATCTCTCTGGAAAGCAGATAAGGGTGGGGAGGGAAAAATGTCTTTGGTGGTGGGGTCGGATTGCAGATGGTGGAAGTGTCAGAGGATGATGCGTTGGATCCGGAGGCTGGTGGGGTGGTACGTGAGGACGAGGGGGATTCTGTTTTGATTGTTATTGCGGGGAGGGGGTGTGAGGGACGAGTTGCGGGAAATGCGGGAGACACGGTCGAGGGCGTTCTCGACCACTGAGTGGGGAAAGTTGCGGTCCTTGAAAAACTATTGTGTTGTTGATTAAGGGATAGATATTGGACAAGACACCAGGTCAACTCCCCCGCTCTTCTTAGAAATAGTGCCATGGGGTCTTTTATAAAAACCTGAATAGTCAGTTGGATCCCTTAGTTTGATAGTACTTTAAGCAGCACACTGCTCCCTCCCTTGATACTGCATTGGAACTTTTTTTTTTAAAATTGGACTCAGGCCGTGACGTGCGATTTGAACCCACGTCATTGCTCAGAGGCAAGACTGCTACAGGACGTACATTCTCTGCAGCTTCTTACATCTCTGAAAACCAACAGAAAGTCATACTCCTAGTATGTTTAGAGATAGGTGGGTAAATGCAGTGCATAGTTGGAAGAGAGAACACTTGTTCGTTTCTGTATTGTTACCATCTATGTGGCAATTATGAGATGCCAGCACAACCCAGCAGGTAGAAATTAGGTATTACTGCAGGTTTGTAAAGGCTTGCCGTAACTAAAAGGGGAAATTTACTCCCTTGTGATCTACAAACCTGGATACATTTACCTTTCATACACATGACTAGTGATAGTGCAAACCTTTGTGTATAAATGACTTAATGCATTAATACACCATTTCACCTTATAAAACTCAACAAAATACAAAGTCCTCTACTTAAAATAAATTGCAGACCTGATTTTCTTTTTATTCTCTTATGGGATATAGGCATCACTGTTTGGCCAGTATTTATTGCCCATCTCTAATTACCCTTGAGGACAATGTGATGAGCCACCTTCTTGAATTACTGTAGCCCATGTGGTGTAGGTAGACCCACAATGCCTTTAAGGAGGTCATTTCAAGATTTTGACCCAGTGTAGTTGAAGGAATGCTGATATATTTCTACGTCAGGGTGATAAGTGGCTTGGAGGGAAAATTGCAAGCAGATATTCCTGTATATTTGCTACCTTTGTCCTTCTAGATGGAGGTGATCGTGGGTATAGAAAATGCTGTCTGCCCAAGGATCTTTGGCAAATTTCTGCTGTGCATCTTGTAGATAGTTCACAATGCTGCTACTGAGCATCGGTATGAGGGGACTGGATGCTTGTGGATACAGTGCCAATCAAGTGAAGTTGTAAACACATCAAAAATAAGCCTTTTCTAAATTCTGCCAGCACTCCAAAAGCTATTTAATGAAATAAATAACCTGGCTATAAAAGTTACATTAAATTATTCTTATATGTTTTGTTCAAGAAAGAGTATGACTCATTCACCACCTTATTATGTCCTCAGGATTTCTTGGTTGATTACTCCTAAAGTACAATACTGTTGTGTGCCAAACTGTAAAATATAACGTGCACAGAAAGATTCACCAAATCATAACTAAATCAATGTATGAATAGATAATGGGTAATTGATAAGTGTTTAGAGATAGGTGGGTAAATGCAGCGCATGGTTAGAGGAGAGAACACTTGTTAGTTTCTGTATTGTTATCATCTACGTAGCAATTATGAGATGCCAGCACAACCCAGCAGGTAGAAATTAGGTATTACTGCAGGTTTGTAAAGGCTTGCCGTAACTAAAAGGGGAAATGTCTTGTATGCACAAACCAGAGAGCCTTGGAGCTGCAGGAGCCCATGAGTTAATTTTAGCAGCTCCCTGAGGTTTTCAGATACAGCCCTGCGGATGCTGCCAGAGAAGGTGGACATCCAAAATTAAGTACTTGTATAAGTTAGATATTGCAGAAAATTTGTGAACAAAGCAAAAGTAACTTTCAAAAGAAAATTCAACCAACATTTGAAAAGGATTAATTTTCAGCATTAGGGAGTAAGATCAAGAAAATGAGACTGATTGAATAGGTTTTTCAGAGTTGGTCAAATATCATAGACCAAATGGCTTCCTTCTGTGCTATGTACTTCTACATGATGAGCAGCAACATTGCACAGGAGTGGTAGCTGTATCTTAGGTGTGGTCTTGCTGTTCGTTGAAAGAAATGGAATAGTTTCCCCAAAGTACAAAGGAAAGGTTCTATTTTTGACACAGGACATCAAGACTCTCTCCAAGCCTCAATACAATGACTGACCATAGTTTAAAAGAAAGAAACAACACTCAGAATGTCCAAAGATGTTTTACAGGCAACTAAGTACAATTGAAGAGCAGTTAGCAGTTAGTAATGTAGGAAACATGCAAATCAATTTCCATGCAGCAAGGAGCCAACAACTGCAATAAATAACCAGATAATCAATTTTAGTGACGTTGATTGAGACAGAAATCTCTTGCTGTTCTTCAAATAGTACCAAAGGATCTTTAATGTTACCTGAGAGCTCAGTTTAAAATGTCATTCAAAAGGCAGTACCTCACTACTAGTGCAAGCTGTGTCAACATAGATCTTGTGGTCAAGAATGGGAATTGAACCAACAATCGTTTGTCTCTGAGGTAAGACTGTTAGCACTGAGCCATGGTTCACACCAAGTCAGCAGGAAATAGCACAGTGCAACTCCTTTCTTAATGAATTGGCACCTTCAGAAACCATCCTTACTCTAATAAACGTGTCTTTCCTTTGGTTGCAACTGTCAATGCTTCATAATTCTGTCCACACTATGTAAGAGGATTAGAATTTGCCTTACTGAACACAGTCACAACCCACAGCGTTTCATGAAGTGTAAAGGTGCCACTAGCCCCACCTTCAATCCATGATTGTGCCTCCATATAGTTAGTGTAAAACCCAAGAGCCCCTAATATCTGGCCATCTCTATGAACAAACACCTGCCTGGGGCAGACTCTCAATGAGCCTAGAATGCTTTCAGTTGCTTCCTTAATTAGAGGGGATTGCTTTCAAAGTGTGCTTTCTGCTTCACCCTCATGAAAATGGTCAAGGTGGAGGGTCCCACCTCTGTTTGGTTCTGTGTCAGACCATTAAAATCTATCCTTAAGTCTCACATTCACATCCTAACTCCTTTTTCCATGTTAGGAGGCAGCTCATTCACAATTGCTTGGCAGACTGATGAGGATAACTATTGGACATCTGTTCAGCACAAAACATGAACTGCAAACTAACTGATATTACAGATCATCAGAAGAAGGATTCTTAATTATGATGTACTTCTCAAATCAGTAGGGTCCTTTTAAGCTGATTATAAGGTATCATAATTTTGTTATTTATATGGCACGTACAATAATACTTAAACATATGCTTAAAGGTGACACTGACAGCAAAGTCCTAGTGGTTTGGAGACAGTAAAGGACTGTAGATTCTGGAAGCCAGAGTCAACAGATGTGAAGTTGGAAAAGCACACTAGGTCAGACAGCAATGGAGGAGCAGGAAAGTCAACATTTCGGGGCAAAACCCTTCGTCAGGATTGGGGAGGGGGAGGGGAGCCCAGAAGTAAATTGAGGGAGGGGGTTGAGGCTGGGGAAAGGTAGGTGGGATGGTAATAGGAGGAAGCAGGTAGGGGTTATTGTGATTGGTCAATGGGAAGGGTGGAGTGGATAGGTGAATAGGAAGATGGACAGGTTAGGTTAGGTCAGGGAGGTGAGGAGGAGGGGGAGGGCTGGACATGGGATAAGGCTGGGGATGGAGGGATTTTGAAGCTGGTGAAGTCAAAATTGAGGCCATTGGGCTGTAAACTCCCAAGGCAAAGTATCAGGTGTTGTTCCTCCAGTTTACGTTTGGCCTCACTCTGACAGTGAAGGAGACCAAGGATGGACATGTCGCCAGGAAACAGGAGGGGTAATTAAAATGGATGGCAACTGGAAGGTCGGGTTGGTTGATGTGTGCAGAGTGCAGATACTCCGCGAACTGGTCCCCGAGTCTGCGTTATAGACGGGACCGCATCGGAAGGAACGGATGCAATAGATCAGGTTGGATGACGTACAGGTGAATGTCTGCCGAATCTGGAAGGATTGTTTGGGGCCTTGGACGGAGGTAAGAGGGGGAGCTGTAGGGGCAGGTGTTGCACCTCTTGCAGCTGCAGGGAAAGGTACTGAGTGTGGTGGAGGATTTGGTGGGTAGTGGAGGACTGACAAGGGAGTCACAGAATGAACGGTCCCTGCGGAAAGTGGACAGGGGTGGGGAGGGAAATATCTTTTTGGTGGTGGGGTCTGATTGTAGGTGGCGGAAATGTCGGAAGATGATGCATTGGATTCGGAGGTTGACGGGGTAGTACGTGAGGACTTAAGGGGTCTCTATCCTTATTGTTGTTGGGGGAGGGAGTTTGAGAGCAAAAGTGCGGGGAATGGAGGAGATGTGGTTGAGGGCATCCTTGACTACACAGCAGGGGAAACTATAGTCCCTAAAGTAGGAGGATATCTGGGATGTCCTGGAGTAGAACGCCTCATCATGGGAACAGATATGGCAGAGATGGAGGAGTTGAGAATATGGGATAGCATCTTTGCAGGAGGGTGAGTGAGAGGAGGTACAGTCGAGGTAATTGTGGGAGTCAATGGGATCGAAATGGATGTTAGTGGTGAGTCAGTTTCCGGAGATGGAGATTGAGAGGTCCTGGGAGGGGGACACTTCCCCTCTCACCTCCATCCAAGGCCCCAAACAATCCTTCCTGATCCAGCAGAGATTCACCTGCACATCACCCAACCTGATCTATTGTATACATTGCTCCCGATATGGTCTCCTCTATGTAGGGGGTACCAAATGCAGACTCGGGGACTGGTTCGCGGAGCATCTGCACTCATCATCAACCCAACCATACAGTTGTCATCCATTTTAATTCCACTTCCCACTCCCCTGGCAACATGTCCATCCTTGGCCTCCTCCACTGTCAGAGTGAGGCCAAACGTTATCTCGAGCAACAACACCCGATATTTTGCCTTGGGAGTTTGCAGCCCAATGGCCTCAATATTGACTTTACCAGCTTCAAAATCCCTCCGCCCCAAGCCATATCCGATGTCCAGCCCTCCCCCTCCTCCTCACCTCGCTGACCTGACCTAACTTGTCCATCTTCCTACTCACCTATCTGCTCCATTCTTCCCACTGACCAATCACAATAATCCCCTACCTGCATCCAACTAACTATTGCCATCCCACCTCCCCTTCTCCTAGCCCTCCCTCTATTTACTTCTGGGCTTCCCTCCCCCTCCATTCCCCAGTCCTGATGAAGGGTTTCGGCCTGAAACATTGACTTTCCTGCTCCTCGGATGCTGTCTGACCTGCTGTGCCTTTCCAGCTTCACATCTATTGACAAGGTCCTAGTGGTGATTAGTTAGGTATTCAAATGTGTTCCATTTTTGAATCCTGTTCCTTTGGCCCTTGAAAATCCAAATTTCTATACCACTAGTTTTTAGAAATTTTCTTACAAGTTCCATGTAACAATCCATACAATTCTGCTTTACAATCTCATAATTCTTTTCAGCAATATTCTAGTTCTATATCAACAAAGGACCACTAATTATATTAAAATACAACTCTATACAAGAAAAAAATGCCAATATTTCTTCTAACATTACCGGTTATTGGTGGCATACAACTCCATGACTTTATTAACTTCAGGATATTTTCACTCTTGTTGCATATACTTGCTGTTCCATCAACTGAAACTTTTAATTATAATTCTTTCTTTGATTTCATGGGAGTCTACTCATGTTCTGACAAAACTCCCAATTAAAATATTATGCATATAACCAGATGTTTTCTATTGAAGAACTGTTTTTCTTGAACTTATCAACTGATTAAAATTGTCTACAGCATATGAATCACTATTTACCAGTATGTCTTTTAATTAAGGTTATTGAAGCAACTAAAGTGACCATAGTTTTAAGGTCAGTGTTAATTCAACAGTTCAATGGTCATAGCTTCTAGGTTGACTAATACTGCGATGCTAATAAGCAAAGCCGAAATCCTGCAATATAGAGATCAAGAGTGGTATAACATTAATCATAGAATCGTAACAGTGTGGAAGTAGGCCGTTTGGCCCATCGAGTCCCCATTGATGCTCCAAAAAGCATCCCACCCAGCCCCACTCCATTCCTGTAACCCTGCATTCCTCATGTCTAATACACTTAGCCTGAACATCCCAGACACTACGGGAAATTTGGAATGTCTAATCCACATCTTTGGGAGGAGACCAGGGCACCCGAAGGAAACCCACGCAGACACTTGAGAATATGCAAACTCCACACAGTCACCTGAGGCTGGAATCAAACCCTGGCGCTGTGAGGTAGCAGCGCTAACCACTGAGCCACGATGCTGCCCTGGCAGACCTTAATTCAGGAAAGGCCAACCAGCTATCTTTACACAAACATTTGATGTGTAGTTTTGATGAAGCTGGAGGCAAGCGTTGAAAATGTAGTGACCTTGACTGCACGGCTAATGCTGTGCTAGTTGTAACATTTGGCTGCAAGTCTTCTTGCTCGATGTGGCCCAAGAGACTCAAAGCTTTTTTGCACAGTGATCCTCAGAGAACTGTAGTATGTTGTCCTGGGATTTTTTGGGTTGATAGACATTCCTCTAAGCATGACTTCAGCTGCAACTGTTTGCTCTTTCCTCTTGCTTTTTCTCCTGCTCTCTTAGGTGAGATTTCTGAATGTCTGTAAAGTTTGTAAATTATCATAGTCACTGCATAAAATTTTTAAAAATCTTTGTGTCAAAAACTGTCTAGTTACTGCAAACAAAAGCATCTTCAGAAGCTCCACGTCTGATCACTGTTGAGGACTTCTTTGGCTAGTATGGGCACTTCAAGTCCTCTATCACTTTTGGTTGTTGGAAGGGACATCAATTGAAATTAGTCAGATGGTGGATGTCTGTTAGAACCTGGTTTTGATACATTAATGATTATTTACATAGACTGTTCATAATAATGATAAAACTATCACTGCTCATTGTTATTATAGGGCCATTCAGCCATTAATTTCTGGCATCTGTACATGTGGTCTTACAGGAGTTGCTGTCAGAGAGATTCTGCCCCTCCACATGATATGACTAATAGACTCAGCATTGAAATCACAATATGTACTTGTGGTACTTGCACATGGGTTCCCCACTGAAGATGACTGAAGAAGTTGGGGATAGTGCATTCAGACTAACCAAATTCTAATGCTATAATAGCAATTGAATAGCATCTGTGATCCCAGAAAATTAACTTTACAAGTGTGAAGCCTCAGTCCTTTAAAAGGACATTAATTCACATAACTGTCCATTTCCTGCAGGATTCCCAATTTTGGATCTGTTTGAGATTCCAACACTGTACTGTGTCTGAAGCAGTAACCCAACATTGATTTTTGCTCGATTGACCAACTGGTAGTAGTAATGAACACAGCAGGCCAAGCAGCATCTTAGGAGCAGGAAGGCTGACGTTTTGGGATGAAGGGTCTAGGCCCGAAACGTCAGCCTTCCTGCTCCTCTGATGCTGCTTGGCCTGCTGTGTTCATCCAGCTCTGCACCTTGTTGTCTCGGATTCTCCAGCATCTGCAGTTCCTACTATCTCTGGTAGTAGTAATGAGTGTTTTCTGTGTCTACGTAAGGAGAGCAGGGTATCTCTCAAAGCTAGGGATTCAATTGAAGACCCTTCAACACTAAGGAAGCTGCAATTCCATCTTAAAGCACACCGTCAGCACTTTTAACATATCTGAAATAAAAATAGCCTTGGATGCCAGCCCACTATTGTAAAGAAGAAAGGAGTTGCTGAATTTACTACTTTTTGCTGTGACAGTGGATGTTGCCATCATTGTCAAGATGAGAATTTTCCATTCATAATAACCCTTGAGAAGGTGCTGATGGGCTGTCTTCTTGAACCAAGGCAATCCACCTTTTTTTAGCTTCATCCAAGGAACTGTTAGGAGTTCCAGGTTTTTGACTGAAAACAGTGAAAGAACGGTGATATAATTATATATCAGGAGAGTGTGGGGATTGGAGGAATACTTGTGTCTAGTGGTGTTCCCATGCAACTGTTGTGATTGAGATAGTAGAGCTCATGAGTTTTCAAGGAGCTGTCCATGACGCTTAGAGAGTTGTTTCCTATTTTTATGCTGTTATAATCAACTGCAATATGTTAGAAGAGCAGAATAACCCATATTGATTGAATTATTTTTGGTACTTAACTTGAACCTTCTGGAGGATACTAGAAATAATTAAATCAACAGTATTTTCTGTGCACTGTTGCCACATGATGGTTTTGTTATTAATCAGAAGATGCCTCTGATTATTTGCAATAAGGCAATGGACTAAATTTGGATCGCTGACGCTCGAGTCAGACTTTGGCAACAAAATTGGTGATGAGTCATCTTCCTTTGAAGCCTGTCCTTGGAATCACCCAAAGATTTCTACTGATGGTGGAACAGGCATTTTATCCCAGGGAGGCAATATGTTGTGCTTCAGCTGTATTTAGGAAATCATGGTAGTCTGCTCCTTGTGCTACAGAGATAATCTGTGCTAAAATAATCAAATCTAATCTAACCAAATGTCTTCTAAGCGTATCTTAACATTTGATTTGTCTAATTAATAATAACTTGACACAGTATGATACTTTACGTCAATTCCCAATATTGCAATTAAATTATTTTCCTTTCTCATGCTTGCAAATGGTTGCAATGCCTAACTGCAACCACAAATTATAAATGTTATATTAACAGCTAATATTTAGTACACACCACAAGGAACAAAAGAGCATGAATATAACAAAGTTGAGTGAGGTTGATCATATCAGATTTTATCTGAAAGCCTAAGTAACATTTCACTCCCTTCCAGCTGTAATGTTTAAACATGTGCTTACTAATACTATTAGGTTTCAAGGTAAGAGTATTCCTCTTAAAATGAGGAAAGGTAAGAATATTGAAATTGAACTGGATTTATAAAGCTACATCTAGTGGAGTCAATCCTATAATTGTCATTGCTGTAATCATTCTTTTCCAAAAGCTTAACTGATGGGATCTAATAAAAATCATTAATCAAAGTGTTTCAGTCAATGCAGTGTGAAGAATGCACATCAAATTCAAATTCTGAAAACTGCATTCTGAGTCCCACAAGATATAGGGATAAAATAGTTACATGGTACAGACAGAGTCTTGAGGATATAAAGAACTTGAAATTTATATTCACCAAAACTGTACAGAATCTAGACAGCAGAGTATCACTTGGTTGCAAGATGGTAGTGACCATGTGATAAGTTTGAACTCCATACAAATATAAAAGAAAATCACTGTCGCTGATTATACTGCAAAAACTGCAAGTTTGAAAAGTGATCAAGTGGCTTATTGTCCAGAAAGCAATTTATCCGACTTTTTTTTTACTGGTTCTAGGGAAATTCATTGAGAAAATCCAATATAAATTTGCAAAACAAACAATAACTGTATGACCTGGAGTCTCTCTGTTGTTACTATGTATAAAAGCAAACTGAGATCTATATTTCACAAAGGCATAAAGCTACTGCATTGCTAAAGGCCTTTTGTGCTTGACCTACTTGAAGATGAATTCAAGCACGATTATTGGCACAGTCAATAGAAGTCACATGTTTGGCAACCATGATTTCAATGGTTAATTGTACTAAAAAAAGTCTGTTTAAAACTGAATGGACACCAAGGAGATTAAACATCCAACTAATACCATGTTCTCATACTTTGATAGCTATTAACTGCTTTGAAATATCTCGAGGATGTTTTTAGGTACAGTCTAGTCTAATTTCATTTGGGGAAATCTAGAAAGTGACAAAAAAAAATGTCCCCAAGATAATAAATTGAAAGCTGTCAGATCAGTAGACATTTTGTGAGTCATACAGCTACTTAGCTAGTGCAGCTCCATGTTAAATAATTAAAAAGGAAGAAAGGGTGGGATCATATCAAGTGCTTGGTTCACACTCACCAGTTTAATCCACAATGCCTTGGCTACAAGAGACAAATAGAAGGGCAAGAGTTTTCACTGCATAGTGAACTGCTTTTGCGGAGGAAGTTTCTTACCTGCCCCTGTCCTAGCTCCATGTGCCTGCACACTTTGCCCTGTGAATACAAGACTAAGAAGATAGTGAGCATGTGGTAGTATTCTGGTTTTGTCATTGAATTGTATTTCAGAATAAAACAAGAAAATGATGGAAGTACTCAATGGCTCTGGCAGCATCTGCAAAGAGAAAAGCAGAGTTAAAGGATAGAATTTAATGACTTCTCTAGTGGCGGCAGGGGGAATATTTAATTGGACAGGATGATCTTGAATGGTGACACTGCATCTTGCCCATCTCTATCACAACTAAGTTTGTTGCAGGCAAGTCAGTAAACAGCCTGCCACCAATTGAGGCCCACAATGAGCATTTCCTTCCATTTTAGGACCTCAAAGCATTTCCCCTGATATTAATGCAGCAGCAGGCGGGTGACCTGCAATTCTGGGAACATAATAAGCAAATCCATGCAGGGTTGCTTTCAGGTACCATCAGAAGACAAATGGAGCATTGCCCTCCATTTAAAGGTAGTGGAGTATAAAACTAGGGAACATTTGCTAAAACTACACAAGGCACTAGTCCGATAACAGCTGGAATAATGTGAGTGGTTTTGGGCTTGCTATCTAAGGAAAGATATACTGGCACTGCAGGCAGTCCAGGAAAGGCTCACTAGGTTGATACTAGGAATGGAGGGACAGTCTTATGAGGGGAGTTTGAGTAGATTGGGTCTGTACTTATTGGAATTTAGAAGAATGAAAGGCAACCTTATTGGAATGTACAAAATACTAGACTTGACAGTATAGTTATGAAGAGGTTACTTCTCCTTGTGGGAGAGTTTAGGGCCAGAGAACATAGTCTCAAAATAATTGGTTACACATTTAAGAGACATGAGGAAGGATATCTTTTGAAGGTAGTGAATTTATGGAATTCTTTACCACAGAGGGCTGCTGAGGGTGGGGATCATTAATATATCCAAAGCTGAGAGAAATTTTTAATAGTAAGGGAATCAAGGGCTATGGGGAAAAGGCAGGGAAATAGAATTGAACTTTAATAAATCTGTTATGAGCTTGTTGAATAGCAGACTCAATGGGCTGAATGGCCTACTTTTGCTCCTGCATCTTATGGTCTTATAGTCAGCCTTCTTTTTTTAAAAAAAGGAGATAATCTAATACCTCACATTGGACTCAATACAATTTAATTGATTAGTTCTGCCTAAATTGTCAGCCTATCTTTCTTTTCAAGATTTTGCCTATCTTGCTTTATGACTTCTGGCATTTACAAGAAAACAATTCTTCTGTTTCTTTTTGGGTGGGCGTTCCCCAGTCCCCTGATTTTTGCAGGGCCCAATCACAATGCAGCAACAGGAGGTACACAATCACTTGCATCCCAGGTAGCAATGAACAATAAGATTTATTTTACTTCTCAGAGGTAATAAGATGTGCTGCAATGTTAAGAAGTATGGGACAAAATGTCTGATAAAATAACCAAGGGAAAACTTGGTAGTTATCAGTAGTTTCACATATGTGTTTTATTACAGCTCTAATTACAACATTTAAAAGGCATCTGGATGGTTACATGAATAGGAAGGTTTAGAGGGATGTCTGCCAATCGCTGGTAAATGGGACTATATTAGGATATCTGGTCAGCATGGACGAGTTGGACTGAAGGGTCTATTTCCATGCTGTATGACTCCGATTCTATTGATTTGATGCAGTTTATTTCATCTTCATCCAGAGATTTTTATTTTAGAAATGGTAATATAAATGTAGCAGTTCACAGGATGGACAAAAGTAAGTCATAGTAGATGAGAGTAGGACCCATTTGTGGAGGAAGATCTATAACTACTGGTGCTGATCACAATACAAAAGAATTAAAGTAAAATTGGCTTGGGATTGCACTGTGTTTCTGCCTACAGTGATATGTTAAAATTGATGATGGTTTTTATGGTATGACTCTAGCATCACCAGAACGCAGCAGAAAGAAGCCTGTGATTGAGATTTGGAGGTTGGCAGAAGAGAAACATTGTAATAGATAACTGTATTCATGATAATGTATGTCTTAGTGCAATGTATTAGGCTATGTGTATAGTGCATTAGGCCATGAGTAATATGGCATTGTTGCCATCTTGGATATGACTAGTTCATGTTGTGCAGATGTACATATTGATTGAAGTCATTTTCAAAGTAAAAAGAAAACAAGCCACGTATGGCTGAGCAGTGTCAGTGAGAAATTGCTCTGAACAATATGGAACCCAACACATGGACTGTGTAAATCAACTTCGTGACTATATTAATGTGAGGCCCACATTCCACTGTGAATACTCCATAAACCAAAACATATTACTAAATATATAAAATGTGCACTGGATGCATGACTTTGCATATTCAAATTCATGACTGGTGTCCACATTACATAGCAGCTGAGATTAGGACTGGGGACTAAACACCAATTCCAACTGCTTCAGCTGTGTTCCTAATTTCTTAACTGTAATTTCCGAGTATATCTCTAGTGTTATTTAAAACTTCTTAATTCAGTCTTTGAGTCCTTCAATCTGTACTCAGGATCGAAGTTAAATCAATTACTTACATCTACATTATTCATTTTTTATGTCATTGCATCCATCATAATTCTTTCAGTTTTCTTCATAATGTATCACTTTCAGTCCCAGCATCATCCATTTGACCTTTTCTGAACACTCAATGCATCAACATCTCCTTGAAATTAATACGGTACACAATATTCCAGAAATGGCCTCAATTGTTAAAAGGTATACAATTTGTTTTAATGAAATAGTCTTGACAGCCATTTTTTTGTAAATAACAAAAAGTTCCAAATTACCTTTCCCACTTTTACTAATAGAATTTCAAAATATGGTCCTTTTGTTGAATGTATATTACCAATCTCAGTGTCCATTTCATTAAGTCTACAATTTAGTAACAACAGAGACTTTTGTTGACAAGTAATGATCGGAAATAAAAAAAATTGGCTAACTTTGTCAGCACTAAATATATTTATTTCACAATGCATAAATCAATTTCACAGAAAATGGGTCACCAGGTCAGTTTTGCATTGAACAAACTGCACTTTGCGAAGGAGTAATAGATTTGGAAATTATTCTGACAAACATTAATAATTTAGAAAGCAATCCCAGCAGAATTTTACTTGAATGGTTTCGCACTGTGAATAATAGAAATAGTTATGGATATTCCTCCACTAATTAGTATAAATCAAACTAATGACATGCTCTATTGATGGAAGTAGGTGTTATTAGTGATGGACTTGAAGAGTGGTTTGAAGCTCATTTTAGGTTTCAATACGATGCAATGATTTTGCACTTGTACGGTCAGTCTGAGTGAATTGAAAATAGTATGTGTTTATGGGGGACATGGGTTGGAGGGTGGGTGGTGAGAGAAGACAAACAATACAGGATAGCGAAGATTAACTCTGTTTGCCAAATATCTGTGTAGGCTAAACAGGGTAGTTTTGTAGTATTTTTGACATGGTCACACCACAGCTTGAGACCCGGGAGGAAGGTAGGGAAGGGGTGACCTTGAGGCAGTCTAAGAGAAATGGGCAGCTAGTGTGCAGGATTCTCCTGGCATCTTGCTCACAAATCAGTTTCCATTTTGGAAACTGACAAGGGGGTGCTGGTGCCTTTTGGGACTGCAGTCAGAGTCACATTTGTGGTGCTGCAAAGGCTCAATTCTACAGGAGCAGATGAAGAAGACAAAGCGAGGAGGAGCAATAACAGTAGAGAATTCATTAATTAGTGGGAAAAGACAGGCCTTTCTGTGGCCATCAGCATAACTCCAGAATGGTGTGTTGCCTCCCTGATGCTAGTGTCAAGGATTGAACAGCTGCCAGACATTCTTCTGGGGAGGGTGAAAAGCCTGAGGTCATGGTCCACACTAATACAAATAACTTGGGTAAGAAGAGAGATTTGGTTCTGCAATTTAAATTTAGGAAGCCAGGTAGGAAGTTAACAGGCAGGATCTCAAATCTTGTAATCTCTGGATTGCTGCCAGTGCCGCATCTGAGTACAGAAATAGGGAGTAAGGCAAATGAATGCATTGCTGAAAAGATAATGAATGAATGAAGGCTTTAGATTCCTGGGACACTGGGACTGGTTCTTGGGAAGATGGCATCTACATAAACTGGATGGGTTGCACCTGAACAGAACTAGGATGGAGTTCCTTGTGGGGTGTTTTGCTAATGCTAGTGGGAAGCCTTTAAACTAATTTGACAGGGACAAAAACAGAAGTTGCTGGAAAAGCTCAGCAGGTCTGCAGCATCTGTGAAGAAAAAAGTCAGTTATCGTTTCAGGTCCAGTGACCCTTCCTCAGAACCCAAAACGATAGCTCTGATTTTTTTTCTTCACCGATACTGCCAGACCTGCTGAGCTTTTCCAGCAACTTCTGTGTTTGTTCCTGATTTACAGCATCCACAGTTCTTTTAGTCTTAATTTGACAGGGATGTGGGAATCAAGAGAAGATAGCAAAGGAAAATACCATGGTTCACAAGCACTAGAAATGCAACTGACATTAGCGCTGACTTCACCTAACTTTCTATTTTCTGAGGAAAGAAGAAAGAAAAGAAGTCAAAATCAAGGTCACTGTGCATGTGTGAGAATGAATGGAGTACAGGAGATGGGGAGTTACAAGAGCAGATTTCCAGGCATGATTTTGATGCTGTTAACAATAGCAGAGACCAGCACAAGGCTGGATATTCAAGTGTTCAGAAAAGATACAAGGGAGGGAAGGAGGAGTGGTAGCAGTATATGTGAAGGAGGGAATTGCTGTGCTGAAGAAAGATGATATTTCAAACAGTCCAAGCACAGAATCAATTTGTCTCGAATTCAGGAGCTAAAAGGGCAAAATTACATTTCTATATGTAGCCTACACACCACCAACTAGTGGAAAGGATGTAGAAAAACAACTACAGATACCAAAATTATTTGATACCTGCAGTTATAATGGGAGACTTCAAATACCCATAGGCTGGGAAACTTATAGTTTACAGAACAGTGATTGCAAGCAAGGGAACTCTTGACAGCAGCATGTCTTGTCTTACAAGAAAGAATGCATTGATTCTTGCAGATGAGGTGGGCCAAGTGGATCAAGTGTAAATTGGGGAACAATTGGGAAACAGTGATCATTGTATCATAAAGTTCAGGATGATGGTAGAGAATGGGCATGCAACAATCCAGAATGAGAAAACTCAACTGGTGGAGAGCAGACTTCAATGGGGCAAAAACAGAACAGAGCACGATTGACTGGAATAAGATGTTGGTAGGAAAATAGTAACCAAACAATGGGCTACGTTCAAAGACTAAATGGTTTGGGTATAGTCAAGGTATATTTCTTCAAAGAGAAAGGTAGAACAGACAAATCCAGAATTCCCTGAATGACAAAGGAGATTGAACTTAAGGTCAAGAAGAAAAAGTGTGCTTATGACAAGTATCAGCTGAAAATAAAATTGAGAAATAAGAGGAATATCAAAGGTTCAGAGCAGAAATACCAAAAGGTACTTTTGATAGGTGTCCCAATGTCTTCAATGGCCATATAAATGATAACACACAATAAAAGAGGAATAGGGCCAAAAAGAGGATTCACACTTCGAGGCAGGGGCATGCCTTAAGTGTTAAATGAATTTGTATTTCCCTTTACCAAAGTGAGATGCTACTCCAGCCATGGTGACAGAAGAGGGAACTCAGTCACAAGAAGGCTTCAAAATTGACAGAGCACAAGTGTTAGATTGTTGGTGCTTAAGGTTGACAAGGCACGAAGAATGGATAAGATACCTCTAAAGGAACATTAGAGGAGGAGTAAGCCATTCAGGCCATTTTATCTAACATCCCACCAGCATCTACATCCAAATCATCAGACACCATTTCCATCACCTTCAGCAAGATGCCACTACCAGACACATATTCCCCTCCCCTCCTTTGTCTGCCTTCTACAGAGACCGTTGCCTCTGGGACACCCTGGTCCCCAACGTCCGCCACAGACCTATGGCACCTTACCCTCCAACCGGTGAAGGTGTAACACCTGCCCATTTGCTCCTCCCTCCCCAGTATCCAAGGGCCCAAACATACCTTCCAGATGAAGCAACACTTCCCAGAATCTAGTCTACTGCATTTGCAGATCACAATGTGTCTCCTCTACATTGGGGAAACAAAGCGTAGACTGGGTGACCGCTTCGCAGAACATCTACGTTCTGCTTGCGAAAGAGATACTGAGCTTCCAGTTGCCTGCCAATTTAACGCACTAGCCTGTGTTCCCCGGCCAACATCTCTGATTCTGGCTTGCTGCTGTGTTCCAGCGAAGCTCAGCGCAAACTGGAATAACAACACATCATTTCCCACTTGGTGACCATGCAGCCCTCCAGGCTCAATATTGAGTTTAATAATTTTAGGGCCTAAACTCTCCCTTTTCCTAGCCCCCTACCCCACACACCTTGCTTTGGTATCACATAGCCTGCCATTACACACTACCTACTGTTAGTCACTAACAGTCCCTGTTAACAATATTCACCCTCCTAACCAGATTGTTATCAACTCCTTTGTTGATCCAACTGCTCCTTTATTTCTTTGGGCTCTATTCTTTATCCTATTGATTACTCCCTACCTCATCCCTCTCTCTATTTTTCTGCATATAAACCGACATTTTCCTGTTCCCATCGGTTCTGAGGAAGGGTCACCGGACCTGAAATGTTAACTCTGATTTTCTGTTCACAGATGCTGCCAAACCTGCTGAGCATTTCCAGCAACTTCTGTTTTTGTTCCTGCTTTACAGCATCTGCAGTTCTTTTGATTTTCATTCAGCCCTTCAAGCCTGCTCCACCATTCAATAAGATCATGGCTAATTTGTGGTCTAACTCTATATGGACCAAAAGCAGGCATATCCCTCAAAACCCTTGCTTAATAAAAATTTGTCTGTCTCAGATTTAACTTTAACAATTGAATTAGCATTGACTACCATTTCAGGGATTGCATATAGAAATGCTTTCTAACATTTCTTCTGAATGGCCTGGCCTGAATTCTTAGACTATACCCCCAGGTTGCAGAACCTACAACTAGTCAAAACAATGTTCCTATGATGCTGCTTGGCAGCCTCTCTGCTCCTATGATGCTGCTTGGCCTGCTGTGTTCATCCAGCCCTGCACCTTGTTGTCTCGGATTCTCCAGCATCTGCAGTTCCTACTATATCTAATCATTATTCATGCTGTCTTTCCCTGTTAATATCCTGAATACCCCAATTCGATCACCTCTTTACCTTCTGAATTTAAGACAATAAAGGCCTACTTTGTAAAATCTCTCCTCATAATTTAACCCCTGAAGTCCAGGTATCATCCTTGTGAATGGCAGTAAACTCCCTCCAGGACCAAAACATCTTTCCTGAGAATGGTACCCCGAGCTGTTCACAATACCCTAAGTGGGGTCTAACTAGGGTTTTGTTTAACTCTAGCGTAACATCTGCATCCCTATACTCTAGCCTTTTAAATATGAAGGCCAGAATTCCATTAACCTTCTTGATTATTTTCTACTGGAAAAGCTCAGCAGATCTGGCAGCATCAGAAATGTGGAAGGGTCACTGGACCTGAAACGTTAACTGATTTTATTTTTTTTTTTACTCACAGATGCTGCCAGACCTCCTGGGCTTTTCCAGCAACTTCTGTTTTTGTTCCTGATTTACAGCATCCACAGTTCTTTCAGTTTTTAATTTGATTATTTTCTGCACCTGTTTGTGGCATTTTAAAGAGCTATGCATCTGAACCCCCAGATCCCGATGAAAATCCTGCTCTCCTTTTATTCTCCAGAATTGTGTCTTCTAACAAAAATACCGTGATCTATCATGAACAAAAACAAAGTTGCTGGAGAAGCTCAGCAGGTCTGGCAGCATCTGTGGAGGAAGAAGCAGAGTTAACGTTTCAGGTCTGGTGACCCTTCCTCAGAACCGTGGTCTGTCATCTTTTCTATCTGAAATGAATAACCTCGCACTTGCTTATGTTAAAATCCATCTGCCACAGCTTTGCCCATTCAACTAATCTATCAATATCCTGTTGGAATTTTACACTGTCGTCAACACCGTTTAAATTCATGCCAAATTTGGGTCGACAGCTATTTTGGATTTCACTTTCGATGCCATTATCCAAGTCATTAATGAATATTGTGAATAATTGAAGCCCCAACACATATCTGTGAGACACCACTAGTCACATTCATGCCAATTAGAATACTTAACAATTATTCCAAATCTGTTTCCTGCCACTGAAATAATTTCCGATCTATGTTAGTAATTTGCCCTCGTTTCTGTGGGCTTCCACCTTAACAGTCTCTTGTGTGGAGCATTATCAAAAGTCTTCTGGAACTCCAAATGAACAACATCCATCGACTTACCTCGGCCCATCATCTTTGTCACCTCTTCAAAGAACTCTGAGGTTTGTCAGGCATGACCTGTTCTTCACGAATCGATGCTGACTCTCCCTGATTGACTGAAATTTTGAGGTCCTCAGTTGCCCTATCCATGATTATAGACTCCAACAATTTCCCCACCACAGATATCAGGCTAACAGATCTGTAATTCCCTGGATTCCCTCTATCACCTTTTTTAAAAAGCGGAGTGACATGAGCAAATTTCCAATCCAGAGGAACAACTCCTGAATCCAGGAAATTCTGAAAGATTATGGTTGGAGCATCAGCAATGTGCTGTCCTACCTCCGTTGACTCCCAAAAATCGAAACCATTAGATCGTGGAGATTTGTCACTTATTAGTTCCATTAATTTCCCCATTATCGATAATTTACTTAAGCTAATTTTATTTAAACCCTGTCTTTGATCTTCTGTTAATTTTCTTGGACTTTTGGCAAGCAATCCTCCCTTTCTGCTGTGAATACTGAAGCAAAATAATCAAAGAACAAAGAACAGTACAGCTCAGGAACAGACCCTTTGGCCCATCAAGCCTGTGCCGACATATGATGCCTTACTGAACTAAAAACTTGTTGCCTCCACACAGTCTGTATCTCTCTCTTGCTTGCTTATTCATGTATCTGTCAAAATGCCTCTTCAATGTTGCTTCTGTATCTGCTTCTACTACCTCCTCTGACAGTGCATTCCAGGCTCTTACCACGCTCTTACCACGCTCTATATTAACAAGAAACTTGTCTCTCACATCTCCTTTAAATTTTTTCACTTTTACCTTAAATCTACGTCCCGTAGTCATTGACATTTCTACCCTGGGAAAAATACTCCGCCTATCCATTTTATCTATGCCTCTCATAATTTTCTAAACCTCTTTCAGGTCACCTCTCAGCCTCCAAAGTTCAAGTGAAAACAAAGTTTGTCCAATCTCTCCTCGTAGCTAACACCCTCCAGATCAGGCAAAATCCTGGTCAACCATTTTGGTACCATCTCCAAAGCCTCCACATCTTCCTGGAAGTGTGGCCATCAGAACTGCACACAATATTCCAAATGCAGTGTAAATAAAGTTCAATACAGTTGTAACATGACTTGTCAGTTTCTATACTGTTTGCCCTAATCAATGAAGGCGAACATGCCAAATGCCTCCTTGACCACCTTGTTGCCACTTTCAAGAAAGTGTGGACCTGTACGCCTTGATCCGTCTATGTGTTGATGCCAAAAAGGGTTCTGCCATTTACTGTATACTTACCCCAGCTGCATTACAGCTTCCAAAATGCATTACCTCGCATTTGTCCAGATTAAATTCTATCTGCCATTTGTCCACCCAAGTTCCCAGCCTCTCAATATCCTACTGTATCCTCTGGCAATCCTCCTCACAATCTGCAGCTCCCCGATCTTTGTGTCATCCGTAAACCTACTAATCAGATCACCTACATTATCCACCAAATCATTTACATATATATTACCAATGACAGGGCTCCTAGCACTGATCCCTGTGGAACATCACTGGTCACAGATCTCCAGTCAGAAAAACACCCTTCCACCACTATTCTCGATCTTCTTTGACAAAGTCAGTTCTGTATCCATCTTACCAGCTTAGCATAATCTTTACCTTCTATTCAGCATGGCTGCCATTTCCCGATGGTCACTAACAATATCCTCACCCTCAGCCTTCTGTGAACCAATAGTACTCTTAATCAGCCACTTTCCCTTTATATAACTATAAAGTCTCTTATTATCTTTTATACCCCTTGCCAGTTTCCTTTTATAATCATTTTAGCTGTTCTTATAAGCTGCTTTGTGGCCCTTTGATGGTCATTGTATTTGTCCCATTCTGTGGGATCTGTACTGTTCTTTGTGTTTTTATAAGCGCTTTCTTTTGAAGGAAGTGAGAGTGGAAATTACAGGGGCACTGGCCCCAACTTTTCAGTCTTTCCACCAGGGGCAGATGTCAGAAGATGGGAAAATTGCAAACATCATAGCCTTGTTCAAGAAAGGTTGTAACATTAAGCTCAGCAATTACAGACCAGTTAGTGGTGGGAAAGCTTCTACAAATATCTATTTAGGATAGAATTAGTAGCCACGTGGACAAAGGTGGCTGATTAGGAAAAGTCAGTAAGGATTTCTAAATGGGAAATCACATTGAGCATAGTTGCTGAAATTTTTTGAACGGGTAAGGGAAAGATTTGATGAGGATAATACTGTTGACGTGGTGATCAGATGTAGTATTCCTCCATCCACCCACATTAATCATTGGAATCATCATGAACAAGTACAATTGATTCCCTGCAAATGTCTACCAGAGTATCAAATTCTGTGTAAGAATTTCATAATGAAATAGAGTCCCATATACTTGCTACTTGTACTTTTAAGATTTGGAATTAGTTTCTCTATCTTGGCTGGATCATTTTCAACTTACACGTGAGAATGTTCCTCTTACTCCAGCTACAAATTATGTTTTACTGCATAACTTCCCCAAACCCCCAGCACAGATTTTAATTAAATAGAAAAATGAATCAGCAGGAATATCCTCTTAGGACAGCTGTTACAGATTGCAGGACAGAGACCAAAAGCTGCTTGTTTATACGGTATCCAGTCTGTTTCTGAGCACGTGACTAATATATTGGGAAATAATGTGTGCCAACTAAAATAAAGAACTGAGCTTTAACAATCAGAAAAAGACCTTTAAAGTGAAAAAGATACACAGTAGCGTCCTAACCATATTTAAAGATTGAAAGCAAGGTCATTAAGTAGTTAAAAATCTAAACTTGCTATGACGGAGAAAAATATTAGTTGTCTTCATTTCATGTGCTCGGTACAAAAGAGTTACTCATTGTGTTAATAATTGATTTTTGTAGAAAATATGATATGAGTTACCAACTAACAGAAATTATTATTTTAGTAGGCCACCTCTTACTTCTGGTGATAAATGCCACATTTAGACGAACAAATTATTAAAAAGCAACTCTAAGTAGCACCTTTACTGTGCCAGGTACTCTATATTTCCTGATAAATATCATTTATCACGTGAAAAGATAATTATCCTAATTCTCCACTTCTGGACAAGATACAAGTAAAGGCTTCTTGTCAAATAGGTGACACCTTCTCTCACTAGGCAGCAACTATTGTCTCCCTTTGTGCTCTCTCTTGACTCTTTTTACTCAAACTATTGATGTCAGTTCTTTACTGAATGCTCCCATCATGTCCTTTCTGTGTTTCCAAATCATATTTACACCTTTCTCCTGTGGTCACATCATAACCTATTGTTACTGCAGATTTGAGCATGATAAAACTGCTCATTTCTAGTGTTAGAAACATAGAAAATAGGTGCAGGAGTGGGCCATTCAGTCCTTTGAGCCTGCACCACCTTTCAATATGATCATGGCTAATCATACAATTTCAATATCTCACTCCTGCTTCCTCTACATTCCCCTTGATTCCTTTAGCTGCAGGGTTAACATCCAGCTCCCTCTTGAATTTAGAACGATCTGGCCCCAACAGCTTTCTGTAGTGGAGAATTCCATAGGTTCACAGCTCTCTGAGTGAAGAAATTCTTCCTCATCTCAATCCTGAATAGGTTACCCCTTATTCTTAGACTGTGACCCTCTAGTTCTGGATTTCCTCAACATGGGACATTCTTCCCACATCTAGCTTGTCCAGTCCCATTAGGATTTTATACGGTTCTATGTGATCACCCCTAACCCCGCTCCCCCCACCCCCATTCTTCTAAATGCAAGCAAGTTCAAGCCCAGTCGATCTAGTCTTTCTTCTTCAGTCCTACTATTCCGGGAATCCGTCTGGTGAACCTTCACTGGACTCCCTCAATAGCAAGAACGTCCTTCCTCAGACTAGGAGACCAAAACTGTATACAATGCTCAAGGTATGACCTCACCAAGGCCCTGTATAACTGCAGAAAGACACCCCACCTCCTATACTCGAGTCCTCTCACTATGAAAGCCAGAATGCTATTAGCTTTCCTCATGGCCTGCTGCACCTTCAGTAACTGTTCCACCATGACATCCAGGTCTCATTGCACCACACCTTTTCTCATATGGGTTGCTCCATTCATTTGATAAAAACTGAAAGAACTGCGGGTGCTGTAAATCAGGAACAAAAACAGAGATTGCTGGAAAAACTCAGCAGATCTGGCAGCATCTGTGAAGAAAAAAAAATCAGAGTTAACGTTTCGGGTCCAGTGACCCTTCCTCAGAAAAGTCTGAATTTTTTTCTTCACAGGCGTTGCCAGACCTGCTGAGCTTTTCCAGCAACCTCTGTTTTCCATTCATTTGACGTTAAACTTCATGACTGTTATTGGAGCCATATCCATCCAGGAAAGTGAAGAGCATTATTTTACACTCCTGATTTGTTGCTTGTAAATGGTGGACATATTTTGAAGAGTCAAGAAATGAGTTATTTGGTTCAGAATTTCTAGCCTTGGTCCTGCTGTTGTAGTAGCTGCATTCATGTGATTGGACAATTGAATTTCTGGTTACTGGACAGCTACCTCATGTATCTGAAATGTAACACATTTGTTTGAGAAGTTCACTCTTTAGTTTTCTTAAATCAATTTACAGCATCATCGAGTCAATTTCAATGTTGAATATTGTGTTCAGAGTACATTTAGTCTAGTATTTTACACAGCAAATAATAATGGACACAAGGTTTCACAGGCATGCATTTACGAGATTTTAGTAAATATTGCTGGCATTCACATTAGAGAAAATCACAGATACTGCTGTGCTGATATTTATTTGCAGATAACAGAAAATACTTACTTAGCAGTGAATTCTTAGATTGAGGTTCTGTCATCCCCAATCTGCTGCTTGAAAGCTTTGGGTATACACTTGATTGTGAGAGATTATTTTCCAGTTGCAATGTTCTCCCATTTCTCTGATTTTCTTGACACATTGGCGTATTTATTTCCTTTTTTGACACTATCTTTTGACAGCCTTTTGCAGTTGACAGTACTGCTTCTTTACAAGAAATGAGAACTTCAATGCACAGTGCATTTTCACTATATGAACTTCCATTGCATTATGCCCTGAATCTGTCAGCTTATCATTTTTCATTTTTTATTCTTAGGTAAGGGACCTCATTTCAGTCACCAGGATGGCAAAACTCAATCATTCCAAATTAACTCTGTTTACGTGGTTTACCTTGAAGTTGATAGCTGACAAAAATCTATTGCAGCTTAAAGTAGGTGTTACTGGTGTTCTGATTGCCATGCATCATTGCAAATCTATCAAAGAATCATTCTGTCTGACAGTTAAGAACGGGCTCCAAATAATTACTTGTGCAGCTCCACCACTTGTTTTTTAACTTCAAATCACTTATGAAGTGTTCATGTGAATATTTTCAATATTTATAACAGATCATCCAAAGCACTAGATCAGTTAAAGTCATTGTTTGATTCATGTCACGTGTTGACTATCCTTTTATGATCAAAAGATATGAAGAGATCTGTTATCAAAAATTCAAATCGGTTCTAAGAAAGAATGTTACTGCAGTTTTGGTCTGAAATCTCTTCTTGGGGGGGAAATGAAAATACAGTTCTTTTCTCAGGTGAGTACCTTGTGATAACATGTGAGGTTATCCACTTTTATAGAAGAACCAAATGTAGAGAGTATTCTTTAGATGGTTGGAAAGAGGTTAGAAAACGTACGTTTACAAAGGGACTTGGGATGTTCTTGTGATAAGTTACTGAAAGTTAACACGAGAGTGCAGCAAGCTGTTAGGGGGTTTAATGGAATGTTAGCCTTTATTGCAAACGCATTTGCGCGCAGGAGTAGTGAAGGGTTGTTTCAATTGTATAAGAACTTGGTTAGATTGTACCTGGAGCATTGTATGCAGTTTTGGTCTCCTTATCTCAGGTAAGATATCAGTACCATAGAGGAGTACAACAAAAGTTTATCAGATTTGTTCTTGAGATGGTGTAACTGGTCTATGAAGAGAGGTTAGTCAAACTGGGCCTACATTCTCTTGAATTTCAAAGAATGAGAGATGATCTCATTGAAACTTACAAAATACTTAAAGGGATAGACAGAGTAGATGCAGGCAAGGTACTTCCCCTGTCTGGGGAGTCTAAAATCAGACAGCACAATTTAAAAAGGAAGAGGATGCTACTTGAGATAAGATAAAGATTGTTTTTACTGAAAGGTTTGTAAACCTTTGAAGTACTCTACCACAGAGGGCTATGGAGTCGTTGAATCTGTTTAAAGTAGAGATTGATAGATTTCTGATTACCATTGGGATGCAGGGTTATGGGGATTGGATAGGCAAAAAATATTGAAGTGTTCAATCAGCCGTGATCGTGCTGAATGGCACAGCAGGACTGATGGGCTGAATGACCTACTGCTAATAGTGTCATAGACTTATACAGCACAGAAACAGACCCTTTGGTCCAACCTGTCTGTGCCGATCACATATCCTAAATAGATCTAATCCCATTTGCCAGCATTTGGCCCATATCCCTCTAAACCTTTCCTATTCATATACCCATCCAGATGCCTTTTAAATGTCGTAATTGTACCACCCTCCACCACTTCCTCTGGCAGCTCTTTCCATCCATGCAGCACTCTCTGTGTGAAAAAGTTGCCCCTTAGGCCTTTTTAAATCTTTCCCCTCTCACCTTAAACCTATGGCATCTAGTTGTGGACTCCCCTACCATCGGGAAAAGACCTTGGCTATTCACCTACCCATGCTCCTCATGATTTTATAAACCTCTGAGGTGTCCCCTCAGCCTCTGAAGCTCCAGGGAAAAAGCCCTGGCCTATTCAGCCTCTCCTCATAGCTCAAACCCTCTAATCCTGACAACATCCTTGTAAATCTTTTCTGAACCCTTTCAAGTTTAACAACATCTTTCCTTTGGCAGGGAGACCAGAACTGAAAGAAGTATTCTAAAAGTGGCCGAACTAATGCCCTGTACAGCTGCAACATGACCTCCCAACTCCTATACTCAATACTCTAACCAATGAAGGCAAACATACCAAACGCCTTCTTCACCACCCTGTCTACCTGTGACTCCACTTTCAAGGAACTATGTACCTGCATCCCTAGGTCCCTTTGTTTCTAAGTTGTCTATAAGTTCCATGCATTGTGGGGTGCATCATCTTTCCTCTTTTAAAACAGCAGTTAGCTATCGTTCCCAAAGTTGAAATGGGTTCCAATGCAGCTTTTATTTTTGGCTGTTTTTGTGTTATTCCATATCACATGGAATTAATGTAATTTACTCCATCTGTTTACAGCACAAGCACTCTTTCACTCTTGAGTCTTGTAACCAAGTGCAGGGTTAAGGGCAATATACTTCATGTATAAATAAAAACTTTAAGCCTCTCATCAGCACTTTTAAATAATCTTAATAGTTACAGTGTCAAACAAATGCACTCATGTCATTAATTTATCCACTCCCTGCAATTGTGTTTTTGTGCAGATGGGTTAAAGCAGTTTCTTGTGATTCTTTGTGACAATTTACAGCATTCTAACATTTTGAGCTGTGAATTTTAATGTCAAGTTCAATTTTTCGTTTTTCTTTCAACTGAAAGAGATTGTCAGTAATGGAAATTTTATTTTACATATAAACATCTCTATTTACTTCAAACTTCAATCCATAAAAGGACTAGGACCGAAATGAGAGATCGTAGGAACTGCAGATGCTGGAAAATCTGAGATAACAAAGTGTAGAGCTGGATGAACACAGCAGGCCAAGCAGCATCATAGGAGCAGGAAGGCTGACATTTTGGGCCTAGACCCTTCATCAGAAATGGGGGAGGGGAAGGGGGTTCTGA
>NC_063340.1:71457334-71495744 GCF_021869965.1 Rhincodon typus
TCTACACCTTGTTATCTGGGACCGAAATAAGGTATGGAAAGTGGGGAAAAGCCATGACAGATTAAAGACAACAAGGTGCAGAGCTGGATGAACACAGCAGGCTAAGCAGCATCATAGGAGCAGGAAGGCTGACGTTTCGGGCCTAGACCCTTCATCAGAAATGGGGGAGGGGAAGTGGTTCTGAAATAAATAGGGAGAGAGGGGGAGGCGGATAGAAGATGGATAGAGGAAAGGATAGGTGGAGAGGAAACAAACAGGTCGAAGAGGCGGGGATGGAGCCAGTAAAGGTGAGTGTAGGTGGGGAGTTAGGGAGGGGATAGGTCAGTCCAGGGAGGACGGACAGGTCAAGGGGGCGGGATGAGGTTAGTAGGTAGGAGATGAGGGTGCGGCTTGAGGTGGGAGGACGGGATAGGTGGGAGGAAGAACAGGTTAGGGAGGCGGGGATGAGCTGGACGGGTTTTGGGATGCGGTAGGGGGAGGGGAGATTTTGAACTTGTGAAATCCGCAGGAAGTGCTACACCTGCCCCCATACCTCCGCCCTCACCCCCATCCCAGGCCCCAAGAAGACTTTTCACATCAAGCAGATGTTCACCTGCACATCTGCTAATGTGGTATACTGCATCCGCTGTACCCGTTGTGGCCTCCTCTACATCGGGGAAACCAAGCGGAGGCTCGGGGACCGCTTTGCAGGACACCTACGCTTGGTTCGCAATAAACAACTGCACCTCCCAGTCGCGAACCATTTCAACTCCCCCTCCCATTCCTCAGACGACATGTCCATCCTGGGCCTCCTGCAGTGCCACAACGATGCCACCCGAAGGTTGCAGGAACAGCAACTCATATTCCACTTGGGAACCCTGCAGCCCAATGGTATCAATGTGGACTTCACAAGCTTCAAAATCTCCCCTCCCCCTACCGCATCCCAAAACCAGTCCAGCTCATCCCCGCCTCCCTAACCTGTTCTTCCTCCCACCTATCCGCTCCTCCCACCTCAAGCCGCACCCCCATCTCCTACCTACTAACCTCATCCCGCCCCCTTGACCTGTCCGTCCTCCCTGGACTGACCTATCCCCTCCCTAACTCCCCACCTACACTCACGTTTACTGGCTCCATTCCCGCCTCTTCGACCTGTTTGTTTCCTCTTCAGCTTTCCTCTCCTCTATCCATCTTCTATCCGCCTCCCCCTCTCTCCCTATTTATTTCAGAACCTCTTCCCCTCCCCCATTTCTGATGAAGGGTCTGGGCCCGAAATGTCAGCCTTTCTGCTCCTATGATGCTGCTTAGCCTGCTGTGTTCATCCAGCTCTGCACCTTGTTGTCTCGGATTCTCCAGCATCTGCAGTTCCCACTATCTCTCATGACAGATTAAAGCCAATGCAAATAAGTACTGTTACATATTGAAAGATGGATTGGGGGACACATATCCTGAATGATTGGTCTTGAAATAGTTCATGGAGAAGATAGTAGCATGGATTTTCTATGTAAAGTGTACCAATAGTGGGATAGAATGCAATGAAGTATTCAATCCTATATACTATGTTCCACACAGCTGTTCGCACCAAAATTTACAGATTTGATCAATTATATATTTGGGGATTACTGTCATCAAATCTAACTGGGAACTCTTTCATTGAGGAGTGGGATTTTACAGGTGTCAAGCAATATTATGTGCTATGCTTTTACAGCTATTTGAAAGTGTAAGTCACCATAGCCCCATAGGCTGCTCTCTCAGTAAAGGTAGAGTCAGAAGTCACACGACACCAGGTTATAGTCCAACAGGTTTATTTGGAATCACACAAGCTTTCAGAGTGTCCAAAAGCTTGTGTGATTCCAAATAAACTTGTTGGACTATAACCTGGTGAGGTGTGACTTCTGACTTTGTCCATCTCAGTCCAACCCAGCATGTCCACATCAGTAAAGATAGGGAACAGACTGGTGGTGAGTTTAACTTGAGAGTCACCACACCCCAAGCACAATTGAGAGGCAGGGGTTTTCATGGTGACCTCAACCGGTGTGGAAATTGAACCTGCATTCTTAGCATCATTCTGCCTTATATACTGCTATCCAGCCATCTGAACTGACTGACACCTAGATAGCCACCTAAGATTGTGATTGAATGTGGGAGGCACACGTTTGACCAATAAACATGGCTAACAGCAGCATTCAATGAGAAAAGGTATTTTGGTGGAAACAAATACATTTTGGCACAAAAACAATGGAGGCAGGTAAGTTGCATTTTTGAGAAAACGATGGGTGCCATAAGACTCAAACTGTGTATATTGACATTCAAAGTGGAGGTGCAGCTTAATACATTTACTGGAGGAATGCTTTGTGTCTCCCATTTCAGTGCACCCTTACCAAATGATAGCGAACCATGGAAGTGATATCCAGAGTCAACACAATGTACTGCACCTCGAAACAGAATTAAATGTAGACATAAAGAATGTCTCAATTATAAAGCCATATAAGATCATAAGATGTAGGAGCAGAGGGAGACCATTCAGTCCATCAAGCCTGCTCTGCCATTCAATGAGATCATTGCTGATGTGATCATCCTCAATTCCACCTTCTTGCATTTTCCCCAAAATGCTTGATTTCCTTACTGATTAAAAATCTGTTATCTCACCCTTGGAATATACTTAACAACTCAATCTCTACCACCCTCTGTGAGACAAAATTCCACAGATACATTACCATCTGAGAAAAGAAGTCATCTCTGACTTAATTGGATGAGCACTATATGCCAAGCAGAGAACTTGCCATAATGTCATCAGATAACTTTATTGCTCATCATTGCTAACCGTGAATACCCGAGTAAAATACATTGGAACAGAGATATGGTACTAGCATATGAACACCGCTATAAGCATGCTTGAAACTTCAAATATTGTGGTATACTTTAAATGTTTGCAGGATAAGTTTGCTGATGACCTAATGAAGCAGATCTGCATGGGCAGAAAGCCTCATGTTTATAAACTTTAAAGACTTGTGAAAAAGGAATGCTGGAGATTACTGGTGAAGACAGTATACATGAAATGAATACAAGAATTAGCTTTATTTTCACAAGAATTGGGGAAATGGGGAACACATGGGGAAATAACCAGTCATACAATCCCAAATTGTGGATTAGTAGCTACTCACTCTTATTCTCTTTCATCTTGTTCACTCAGTATAAGTACTCGAGTGCAAAAACAATAAACTCAGTTTGGTTTTCTGTCGACACCATGTGGTGTTGCCAGCGTTGTAATGTGTTCTGCCTTCAGTTTTTGAAGGCCTTTGAGAAATACCTGAATTCACCTGTGAATAGCACAATTGACAGGAAGCAGAAAAATGGCATACATAGTCCACTCTCTAAGGAAGCATGTTGAATCATTATCATAAATGGCAAATAACTAAGTCAAGAAATATTCAATCCACAAAACCTACCAATGTATGGGAAAACTACATAAATTTAGCATCGTGATGGTGCAGAACAAAGGCAAAGCACAACAAAGGTTGGGCATTAAGATCATCTGGGGATATTCTGATCCACATGATTCTGCATATACGAAAATGGCCATCAGTTAAGAGGAAAGATCAGGTAATTAGATTGGAGGTCACTTGGACAAACAAATGAGACACTATCTTTTTATACCTATATTCTTCAAAGTTCTTGATGGGGATCCTACCTGTCAAATCAGTGCCCATCTTGCAAAAGCTTCATGTTTGAAAAACTCCAAAGAAGATTCCACCCTGGCACAGCTCTTATCAAAGTAACAAATGATATAGCATTGACCATGACCATAGTAACCTACCATCTCTTCCACCTTAACCCATTCACAGTCTTTGATGCCATTGACACATCACCCTTCTCCAACTTCTTTGCTATCTCGTCCAGCTAGGAATTGGATTTGCTTTGTTCCATTCTTATTTATTCATTCTTAGTCAGAGAATCACCTGCAGTGGCTTCTCTTCCTGCTCTTGCACCATTAGTACTAGAATCCCATAAACAATTATCATTGCCTGCCTCCTATTTCTCATCAACATGCTGCTTCTTACCAGCATCATTTGAAAAAACAGCACCAATTTTCACATACATGCTGAAGACATCCAACTTTAGGTACTACTTCCTTTCTTGCCCAGACTATTCCCTTTGATATGTTTCACTGCTTGTCTTAAATACAGCACTAGATAAGGAAAACAAATTCCTCCAACCAAGTATTAGGAGGGCCAAAGACATTATTTCTGGTTCCTGTCACAAACAATATTCCCTAGCCACAGACTGCATGCATCTCCCTGGCAACGCTTTGAGGCTGAATCATACCAATTACAATCTTGGTGTTGTATTTGATCGTAAGATGAGCTCCAAATTTCATACCTGATGCTTTACAAAGGCTACTTCAACCTCCAAAATGGAGACTGGGATGAGCATGATTGCTCTTGACATCAAGGTGACATTTGACCTAAGGTGGCATCAAATAACCCTAGGTAAACTAGAGACAGTATCTGGGGAAAAATCTCCACTGGTTAGAATCATATCAAGCACAAAGGAAGGTGGTTGTGGTTGTTGGAGTTCAATCATTTCCACACCAGGACATCTCTGCAAGTGTTCTGTATAAGTGTATTCCAATGCTGTCCTGGCTGGCTTCCCATCTTCCACTTCCCATAACCTTCGGTTTATCTGAAATTCCCATATTCTAACTCGCTTATTCACCCATGACTCCTATTACTGATAAGTTCCATTGGCTTCCAGTGGAAAAATGTTTGAGTTTTAAAAATTCACATCCTTGTTTTCAAATTCCTGCAAGATCTCATCCTTCCCTACCTCTCTAGTCATCTCTAGCCCTGCAACCTTCTGATTCTATTTCCGCTTGTTTGTCCATGCTGATTTTGATTGCTCGACCATTGTTGCTGCACCACCAGCTACTTAAGAGTAAGCTTTTGAAATCCTTCCATAAATCCCTCTATTCTCTACCCAACTGTTATTTATGTCTCTTCAATTTTAAGAATTGCATTAAAATTTATCCCTTGGATCAAGCTTTGGCCATCTATCCTGATACTTACTTATAAGGCTTGATATCAAATTTTCTTTGATAAGATTCATGAGAAAAGCTGAGGACTTTACTATATTAAAAGTGCGAGACAAGTGCATTGTTTCATATTTCATTAATATTCATGCAAAAGAGTAAATTGTATCAGTATGCATATATTCTGACTTTGGTTGATGGTAAGTCCCTCATCCTTTGTTATTAGACTTCTTTGTGTTGAAACATTGTGTGTCAGATGTGTTTTTGCAAACAAGTATGAACTTAAACAGGCTGTTAAGAATGCAAACTACAACCTTTCTTTGTTTGGTCAAGACACCTGAAGCACCATTTTGGTGCATGTTCAGTTGTATATAATTTATAGTTGCGTGGGCTTCATTAGATTTGCATTTCGTCCCCATCCATGGCTGCCTTAGGGTATCAACAGGCATAGTTAGAGATTGCAGTTTTGAAAAGTCATCATTTCAATTTAATGTCAATGCTTGCCACAGATCTTAGCACAAAAGAATTGTAGAAGTTTCCAGGAGCGGCTGCATATTAATGGAGTGGAGCTCTTTCTGCTAATGCACACTGCAACAACCACCCAGCAAGTTGTGTGATAGCATGAGTGACTCCTGGGCTTTGGAGAACCGAGGTCATCTGTTGTCTTGATTTTGAATGGATCTGTAAGTGCTTTCTCTAGTTAACAATGCAAAGGTCATTTGGTTAATACCTTCCTGGCAGAACATTAGTTATTGTTACCAATGAACCATTGGAAGGAGGCATGTATATAGAAGTTGTGAACAGTGATAGCCGTACTAAAATTGGCAGTGCATCCTTGAAGTGAAGATTGTCCACACGAATAGCATAGTTCTGTGATAGCTGCCTGAATGAACCTGAAACAGTACAAACTGACAAATAAGGATCAAGATAAGCTATTCACCCCTCAAGCCTGCTCTGCCACTTGATAAAATTACAGCAATTTTGATTGTGGTCTCTACTTTCATGTCTACTCTTATACCTTTTGATATCCTTGTCAGTTAAAAATTTATCCAACTCAGTCTTAAAAATATTAAATAATCCTGACTCCGTTGCTCTCAAGGAAGCAAATTCGATAGGCTACCTTCCCACCTTCTCTCCATCTTAAATGGGTATCCTTTTAATTTTAAACTGTGTTCCCTAATTTTTATCCCTTCCATGGGAAACATCCTTTCATCATCCACCCTGTGAAATCCACTCAGGTATATGTTTCAATAGGTTCTCTCATTGGAGTAAACTGCAATGAATGTAGATTGACTGTGACCAACTTTCGTCAAAGGAAATCTCTTTCATCCCAGGAATCAGTCAGTTATTCCCAATTATGTACTATAACTTGCAGAAATAGATAGATGCTACTTGTTTTATAATTATGTTCTACTCCACTCTCTGACAGGATTTCTATCCAATCATTTTTCTTGTCCACGGTCATTAATTT
The DNA here is from genome assembly GCF_021869965.1 of Rhincodon typus. Classification (NCBI taxonomy): domain Eukaryota; kingdom Metazoa; phylum Chordata; class Chondrichthyes; order Orectolobiformes; family Rhincodontidae; genus Rhincodon; species Rhincodon typus. The sequence continues at coordinate 71,463,811 of NC_063340.1, forward strand.
TGCTGTCGCTCCTGACATTTGACAGAGTATTTGCTAAAACTCATTTCCACAGCCACATCACATTCCTCAGTGACTGCCCCTAGCTCAGAATCACCCCATGTGGATTCCAACTCCAGTTTCAGGATCACAGATATCTCCGCAATGTTTAACACTCCACAGACAGCTGTTCTTGCCAATCCTGAGATCCACACTCAGTGCCATGTTTTGTCATATGCACACACTCAACTTCTCTCTCCAACTGCACCACTTCACACACGTTGAGAGCTGCACTGCTCACCAGTTCCACTTCATCCTCCGGCTCATTCATTGTACTAACAAGAAACTTTTTCTTTTCCTTTCAGGCATCAAGGAGCACAAGATACAACAACTCAGATATACCCATGGCCCACTGGAAACTTCCTCCCCACCTCTTCCCTCTGACTCCATGCCCTCTCCCAACCTCACCTCCTGTCATATTTACTACCCCTCCTGAGCTTCTGCTGTTAGATGCTGAATGTTCTGTACTCAGCAAAGGTCTCAGTTTTATCCCTCTGCATTCCCACCTTAATGAATTTTGGGCACAACATGACATTGAACTCTTCTGCCATCAATTTTACCTGTGTGCCCCTTCTTTGGACATGAGTCCTCTCACCATCCCACAGACCCCTTTGTCCACCTCCAACACTCTCCCTCCACTTGGACCCCTCCCTCTGGCCTTTTACCTGCACTCAACCTGTTCATCGAGAACTGTCAGCGTGAACATTGGTCACCTCAATTTTCTGCCCCCTCACCCATTCCAACCTATCTCCCCATGAACTGACTGCACTCCATGCTTTCAGATCCAACCCTGACTTTGTAATTAAGCCTGCTGATAAGGGTGGTGCTGATGTTGTCTGGCGGACTGATTTCTACATTGCAAAGGCAGCTCTCAGATACCTCCTCCTATCTTCCCCTGGACCATATCCGCATCATGGAACATCAGGCCATTGTGTCCACTAGGGTCAGCAACCTCATCCCATCAGGTGATCTTCCCCACACTGCCTCTAAGCTCATAGATTCTCAACTCCGTACAGCTCGCTTCTACCTCCATCCCAAAATCCACAAACAGGACTGCCCAGGCAGACCCATTGCTTCTCTTCCTACCTCAACTTGGTGTTTTCTCCCCTTATCCAGTTCCTTCCCACTTACATCCACAATTCCTCTGACACTTTATGACAGTTGCAGAATTTACAGTTTGCAGGCTCCAGTGCCACCTCTTTACCATGGACGTGCAATCCCTTTACACATCCATCCTCCATCAGGATGGTCTCTGCACTTCTGCTCTTTCCTGAGCAAAGGCCTGAACCGTCCCCACCCACCACTACCCTCCTCCACCTGGCTGAACTCATCCTCACCCTGAACAACTTTTTTCTTTTAACTCATCTCACTTTCTTCAGATTAGAGGGGTGGCCATGGGTACCCACATGGGACCCAGTCATGCCAGTCTCTGTGTGAGGTGCATATAACATTTTTGCTCCAGTCCTATTCCGGCCCCCTTTCTCAGGTATATCGATGACATCATTGGTACTTCTACTCCTTCTCATCCAGAATTTGACAAGTTTATCAATTTCACTTCCAACTTCCAACCCAATCTCACCGTTACCTGGTTCACCTTTGACTCCTCCTTTCCCTTCCTCTGTTTCCATTTCATAGACTGGCCACTAATATCCACAACAAACCAAATGACTCCCACAGTTACCTTGACTATACATCCTCACACCCTGCTTCCTGTAAAGACTCTATTCCATTCTTCCAGTTCCTCTGATCACATTGCATCTGTTCTGATGATGCCAACTTTGACAAGGGAGCCTCCGAAATGTCCACCTTCTTCCTCAACTGAGGATTTCCCAGCACCATAATTGACAGTTTCCTCAGCTGGGTCCGACCCATCTCCTGCACTTCAGCCCTCACCCTCTCTCCTCCCTCCCACAACAGTGATAGGCTCCTCCTTGTCCTGGCCTACCATCCCACCAGCATCCACATCCAGAGGATCATTAGTTGCCATTTCCACCACAGCTAGTGGCATGCCATCACCAGACACACATTCTCCTCCTCTCCCTTGTCAGCCTTCCAAAAGGACCGTTGCCTACTCCTCATTCACTCCCGACACCGCACCAAACCCCTTTCCCACGCCCCCCCCCCCCACCACCCCACAGCCCCATGACACCTATCCCTGCAACCACAGAAGGTGTGACACCTACCTGTTTACTTCCTCCCTCCCCTCCCAGTATCCAAGGGCCCAAACACACCTTCCAGGTGAAGCAGCACTTTACCTGTACTTCACTCTATCTAGTCTGCTGTCGTCTGCACACAATGTGGTCTCCTCTACATTGGGGAAATGAAGCAAAGACTGGGTGGTAGCTTTGCAGAACATTCAAGTTCTGTCTGCAAAAAAGACCATAAGTTTCCAGTTGCCTGCTACTTCAACACACCACCTTGTTCCCTGGCCAATATCTCTGTCTCAGGCTTGCTGCAGTGCTCCAGCGAAGCTCAGCAAAAGCTGGATGAACAGAACCTCATTGCCGCTTTGGTACTCTACAACTTTCTGGAGTCAATGTCGAGTTCAACAATTTTAGGGCTTGAAGCACCTTTTTCCATGTCCAACACCCATCCCACACACCATGACTGTTATCACATGGCCTGCTATTACACACAACCCATTGTGGGTCTCTAATATTCCCCACTAGTAGCTATTCATTCTACTTGGCTGACAGTTATCGACTCCTTTGTCAGTACAACTGTTCTTCTCTCTCTTTGGGCTCTATCTCCCCCTATCATTTACTCCCTATTTTGTCCCTCCGCCCCCGCTATCTTCTGCATAAAACCTAACTTTTTCCAAGCTACCATCAGCTCTAAAGAAGAGTCATTGAACCTGAAACGTTAACTGATTTCTCTCCACAAATGCTGCCAGACCTGAGCTTTTCCAGCAATTTCTGACTTTGTTTATAATGATGGGTTTAGGCAATCCAGTTACTTGATTCTTCAATGTGCATCCTGTCACCACCAGTTAAATCCAATAATATCACAACAAGGGAAACCCATGATAGTGAAATATTGGCTTGCCAAAACATGGCTCTTCCTGCATGTTGTTCACCTTTAATTCGGTTTATAAATCGGTAGAATTATCACCAGGCTGAAGCTCTTGAAAAGATCAGGAGATTGTGATTTTAAGATAAAGGAATGCATTTTTAATGAATTCAATGCTGCAGCACTAGGATTGAAACTATTAACAGAAGGGGAGCTCCCAGCATAATCAAAGCAGGATCATTGATCAGTAACAATTCTCCAGGTCTCCAATGGTAAGAATGTTGTTCTATCATACCTATTTATACTGGGCTTTATTCTCGAAGACTATAATGCAAAGGGGCAGAAGGTATGTTGCAGTTTTCTTATTTTAAAAAATTGTATAGTAACTGGAGTACACGGTTTAGTTCCAGTTATCACACCTTAGAAAGGATGGCTATTTTCCTAACCAACCTATTCAGAGATTTTATTACACCCCTCTAGAACAGGTGGGACTTGAACGTGGATCTACTGGTTCATGTGATAGGGACATTAACACCGCACCATAAGAGGCTTAGAAGGAGTCCAATGCTGATTTACCAGAATGAAACCTTGACTTCAAGGTTTAAATTATGAGGGGAAGTTACGCAAATTAGGGTGTGGTCCCTTGAATGAATTAGATTAAGAAATTGGTTAGGGCAACTATTTTTCTGGTTGGGAGTTTATGACCTGGGAACATAGGCTAAAATTAAGAACAATTCTTTTAGGAATTAATGGATAATGGGTGTTTAAGGTGCATAAAGATGAATTTTAGGATGTGTGACAACTTGGTAGTATTTACCAGGAAAGGGACTCCCTATTGTGGCTCCTATTTCTTTGATGTAAAGAGCACTTTAGCATAAACATCCAGCAGCATGAGTTGGTGGAAGTGCCACAGGTATCAGGCTGCTTTAACACTAATGGCAATGTAGGCACATGCGCTTAGGCCTTTACAGAGTTGAGACACTAAAACCAAATTTGAAAGGAAAATTCAACATTTTATGGCTTAACTAAATCAAATAGAAAAACTACTCACACCTTGAGAAATGTGTCGTGCAGCTAGCAGAGGACTGACAGCCAAATGCATAAATGAAATATCAAGAAGAACATAAAAAGACTCAAGCCAACTCAGTCACCGTGGAAATAGGTGGATATAAGATTAGCTCTGGCCTCTCAGGCTCAGTGATCATTGTCCTGTCTTCCTCTCTTTTTGATGGTAATCCTGGCACTTTGCATGATTCTCAGCCTTATCCTTCTCCTGAGGTTTCTTATAGCTTCTGCATTTCCTCCTCTGCAACCACATACTCTCTTTGGCAACTGACATTGTGGAGAGCACAACATGTGGGCATGGAAACATGCTGCCTAGAGAATACTGCATGGCACTGCCTGACTGGTCCAGACACTGGAAACTCTTCTTCAGAGGTCCAAGCATGGACAACATTGTATCTCTCCTCAGCAAAAGTTTGAGGATTTCTTACAGGTGTCATCAGTTAGAAGGGAAGGGGCATTCCTTATCAGCTACCAACCATCTTTGTATGGTCCAATAGCCCTTGAAAGAGGCTGGTGCCTGTGGCTGGTCAAGGATGCAAGAGCCGTTGCAGCTTCCTAGATATTGAGCGCAAAGCTACAATATCTGGTTATTGTGATCACAAAGGATATGAACGTTAAGGAAGTAAAATTCTTTCCTGTTGATGCAGACTCCTGGTTCATGATATGGTGCTTTGAGGTTGTAAGCAGTTGTACCCTGTTCCTGCTGGAAACAAACAATGGCTGAAAGTCCTCATGCCTTCGCTGGTTGAATCTCTGCATCAAGGGAAAATGAAATGAATTGGTAGTTCATGCAAAGATGAGTTGTTTATTACAGAATTCCTTGCCTCCAATCTGCTCTATTAGCTACAGTATTTATCTGACTAGTCAGGTTCAGGTTCCGCACAATGTTAATCCCCACATGTTGACAATGGAGGATTCAATGCTGGCAATACCATCTCACACCTGGCCATCACCCCAAACAGCATGCTGTCCATGTAATTCTGCATTGCTGTGGTTATTGAGAGGATCGCTTCATATCACAAACATTGCAAATGCTTAAGGCATTGACTGCAACTGGATTATTTTTTAGTCTGCAAAAACCCCATACCATGCATGTTCATCATTCCAACCTTAAGGAGACCCCACAAATTGTCAATGTAGCCTGAGCATGAAGCAACTGCCAGGAGACCCCACATCACACTACTCCCAACCCCACACCTAATCCTACATGGGCCCTTTTCCAAGCACCTTTTTGTTTGTGTGTGAGAATGTGGCAGATGCAATGCGATGGCTTGCAGTCCTCGAGGCTGTGTGTCTTGGTGAATGGGGCAAATGAGAATTTTAATGAAAAGGACTTTGCTCCATTGACTTTTGTTGACCTGTGAGATCACAAGTTGCCAATCACTCAGTACTTAATGAGATGAGGTCAGACTAGATTGGTATGAGATATGTTTACATGCTGACTAAGTGTGAATTGAAGACTAATAGACAGCATTGTACAATCACTGAATTCCTGAATACTAAACCCTTCAGATAGCTTTTCATTCTAGCCCTGAATCAAAAGATCTATTGCTTATTCCTCCCTTTTGGGTGCTGTTTTGTTGATATCAAAAGCTTATCATGCAGTTGATTTTCAGATAAATAAGGTGAGCTTTAGAATATGTATTTGCTTGTGACACATGACACTTCCTCTACTGTATCATGATCCTTATTTACCTGATGACCTTTCACTCTCCCATCCCATTTTGGTTGAGCCCTTTATGTTATCATCAATGTTGCTATTTTACCTCAACTTATGACTATCAAGAACAAAAACAAAGTTGCTGGAAAAGCTCAGCAGGTTTGGCAGCATCTGTGAAGGAGAAAACAGAGTTAACGGTTTGGGTCCAGTGACCCTTCCTCGGAAGGGTCCACCTCATGACTATCAAGTGCCAATTCACTTGTTGGCCTTAGCTGCCAGATCGAGGCCAGAGTGAATATAATATGCCTTGACCCTTCCCCTACTGTGAGACCATCTGGTCCTCTCCCTTTTCCTACCAGGTCCCACCCAACAACACTTAATTGTGCTCTGTTACTGTGACCATTTCCCTAACTAGCAAATACAGCCAGGTCAATACCCAAACTTGAGCTTCCTGCAGCATTGACAATACCACAGACAGACCCTAATATCCCCAAGATTATGTAAGACCCACTTCCCTGACTGGTCATGGCCTTTCCCACTGACCAGACTTTCCAGGACAGATCTGACTAACCATGGTGCATCCCCCCAACCTGAATTTGCAAGATATTCGTGGCTGACCAACAGGCAAAACCCAGTCTGATTGGCTTGCTCGCTGAGCTAGCTGGTTATCATAGACACATTTCGTCACCATGGTAGGTAACATCATCAGTGTGGCCTCCGATGAAACAATGTTATTCTACTCCACTTGGTATTTGTATGATCTGGTCTGTTAAGTTGGGGTGTGTCATTTCTAGGGGTTCTGTTCTGCATGGGTTTGTATATGGGGTCTAATGTTTGTTGATCGCATTGCAGGTTGAAAACCAAGCCTCTAGGTGCAGGTCTGTGGTTGGCTTGGGCTAGAATGGTCACGTTGTCCCAGTTAAATTGATGGCCTTCATTGTCTGAGTACACTGAGATGGTGAAAAGTTTGTCATGTCATTTTGCTGCGAATTGATGTTCGTGTATCCTGATGGCTACTTTCCTTCCAGTCTGGCCAATGTAATGTTTGTTGCAGTCATTGCAAAGTATTTTATAAACTATGTTGATCCTGCATGTCATGGGTCTGGGGTCTTTGATCCTTGTGAGTGTTTATCGTAGTGTGACTGTGGGTTTGCATGCTACCATGATTCCTAATGATGGTAGGAGTCTCGTTGTCGGTTCTGATATGTTCTTGATATAGGATGGTGTGGCCAGTGTATTGGGGCGTACTGTGTCCTCTTGGCATTGTCTATCTAGTAGGCACCTGCGGATGAAGTTGTTGGGATATCTGTTGTTAGCAAAGACCTTGGATAAGTGCTCTTCCTCCTTCTTGCATAGTTCTAGCATTTTGCAGTGAGTTGTGGCCCGTTTGAATAGTGTCCTAACACAGCTTTGTTTGTGGACGTTGGGGTGATTGCTGTGGAAGTTAAAGATTTGGTCAGTGTGGGTTGCCTTCCTATATACTGTGGTTGGAACTCTCTGTTGGTCATTCGTTCTACTGATGTCTGGAATGGAAGTTGATTGTTGTCTTCCTGTTCTCTCATAAATTTGATCTGGGTGAAAACGTTGTTGATGACATGGCACATGCACCACCTCTGACATTTTATGCAACATTATATCATACAACAACTTGTCCCCCTCATCTTACATTGTTCCATTTTAGTGCCAGCTCAGCTACCATTATGGTGCATATAAACAGGCATTGACACCAAGAATGGCAGGGAAACTTTTTAATACAGAAGTATTTAATTTTAAAGCACATCTAATGGTCAACTTTGGCAACACAATAAGATTAGCATTTATTTTGTTATTTCCTTTTTCTCTATTTTCATGTCAATTTGCTCAATGTTACTTCTTTGGTTCTGAAGAAAATGTTTTGAAGAGCAAATAGAAAACAGCTAAAGGTCTGTTAACAGGACACCTAGAAAATACCAACAAGATTATACAAAATCAACATGCATTCATTAATGCAAAATCATGCTTGACAAATCAACTGGGTTTTTTTTGGCGATGTAGCTAGAAACAAGGATAAGTTAAGACTGGTGAATGTGGTGTATTTGGATTTTCAGAAAGCTTTTAATAAAGGCTATATAAGAGATTATTATGCAAGATCAAATCACATGGGATTGGTAGTAATATATTGGCTGGATTTGGAATTAGTTAGCAGACAGGAAGCAGAGGAGGAATAAATGGGTCTTGTTTAGAGTAGAAAGCAATGCCAAGTGGGATACTGCAGGGGTGAGTGCTTTGCCCCAGCTATTCACAGTTTATATCAATGGTTTTATTGAGGGAATAAAAAGTTACATTTCCAAGTTTGCTGGTGACACTGAACTATGTAGGAATGTGAGTGGTGAGGAGGATGTAAAGAACCTTCAAGGCAATTTAAACAAGTTAGTTGAGTGGGTAAATGCATGGGAAATGCAGTATAATATAGACAAAAATAAAATTGTTCACATCAGTAGGAAAAAACCGAGTGGAAGACTACTATTTAAATTGAGTGATAACATGACCTTCTCCTTCTCCTATTTTAGATATTTCTAATTGTAAACAATATGTCCCAATCCATTTATCCTATATTTTGTATATCTGTGGTTGAATTTTCCTAGCCCGTCTGAGGTTGGAAGGCTGTCAATGTACCCATTGGCATTGAAGATTAGTCAGAAACCTTGCCGCAGCATAACATATTGCCATTGTTGCATACATTTGTGGTACAGCCACCCATAAGGTGATCAACTCAACAATGTAAGGGGCAGACTAAAGGTCTTTTGTCACCCCCATGATCACTTTGCAAATGTTGGGAGGGCGCACCACTTCTGGGGGTTCCTATGGTGAAGCTCACTTTTAATGGGAGCTCAAAGCTCCATGGGTTGCCTTCACACCTAACCTGCTGCCATGTTAATAAACCAGCTTACTCCTTAACCCAATCCACCCCCTCCCGAAGCCAGGGCCTTCCTCCCTGGCTTCCTCAGGAAAATTTGCCCTAAGGTGCACCACAGCACTGAGGTGCCATCTCCCTTAAGCCGCGGCCAGTGCTTCCATTTTCTGCCCTGGTAGCAGGACCTCCTTGGAGCTGACAAAATTCAATCCCTGTGGATTTTTTTGTCCATCCAAACTTGAATTTATCATGCCTACAAAAACAAAAATAAATTCGGTGCTAATTCGTGGGTCATACCACTTTCAATCTGCCTTCAATCAAAGCGGCTATCCTGTTTCTTGCCTGTTCATCAATCAAATTTCTAGCAAAGCTGCTTTGTTCCCCAATATAGAGTCATAAAGATATACAGCACAGAAATAGAACCTTTGGTCCAACTCATCTATGCCAACCAAATATCCTATGTAAATCTTAGTCCCATTTTCCAGCATTTAGCCCATATCCCTCTAAGCCTTTCTATTCATATACCCATCCAAATGCCTTTTAACTGTTGTAATCATACCCGCCTCCACCACTTCCTCTGGCAGCTTATTCCATTCATGCACCACCCTCTGTGTGAAAAAGTGGTCCCTTAGTTCCCTTTTATATCTTTTTCCTCTCATCTTAAACCTATGCCCTGTAGTTTTGGACTTCCCAACCCCAGGGAAAAGATCTTGCCCATTTACCCTATTCATGCCCCTTATGATTTTATAAACTTCTGTAAAGTCACCCCTCAGCTTCTGATGCTCCAGGGAAAATGGCCCCAACCTATTCAGCCTCTCCCTATAGCTCAAACCCTCAAACCCTGGCAGCATCCTGGAAAATATTTTTCTGAACCCTTTCTAGTTTCACAACATTCTTCCTATAGCAGGGAAATCAGAATTGCACGCAACACTCCAAAAATGGCTGAACCAATGTTCTGTACAGCCGCAACATGAATTCCCAACTCCTAAAAATCAATGCACTGACCAATTACGGCAAACATACCAAACACCTTCTCCATTATCCTACCTACCCGCGACTCTACTTTCAACAAACTATGAACCTGCACTCCAATGTCTCTTTGTTCAGCAGCACGCCCCAAGTCTTTACCATTAAGTATACAAGTCCTGCCCTGATTTGCCTGTTCAAAATGCAGCACCTCACATTTATTTAAATATGCCAGCATTTTTTTTCTCAAAAGCCTTTTGACAAAGCTTCTGAAACTCCTTTACAGTATATCCATTCTATGTCCTTCAGCTAGTTACATGGTCCCCACTTCATCAGAAATTCTGTATAATTTGCATTCAATGCATCCTGATAAAGCAGGCCTCAAATAGACATTGAGCTCTCCATGTCCATTCAGCTGAGTACCTGTTCATGGATCTTGTGGCCGCATCATCTTGGCTGATTTTACTCTTTCAAGTTGGTTGTGCATACTGCCTGTTCTATTAAACATTTAGGTGCATGTTTCATTTCCTGGAAGTTATTTGTCATGATTGATAAGTATAGAACAGATTAAGTCTGCTGTTTCAACCTAAGTATGATGGTGATAATTTGCACTAAAGCACCTCAAAATGGGGGTGGGGACCACAAGTGGAGTTGCAAGCTACAATTTGGGGTTCATAAGATCTGAGACAGCAGCATACCAAGTTATAACAGCTGTGTTCCCACTACAACAGTTCTCACTGAGGAGTTGTAGTGGTTTTCATGTCTCTGAAGGAGGTAAAAATGAAAAAAGTTTGGGAAGAATCAGTTTACACAGACAGTATGTAATTTGAAGGAATTTGATGTTTTAAAATGGGATAATCAGCAAAATGAATAGATAGGGTTGGATTGTGATGAAAAGTAGCGATTGAGTTGAAGATTCAGAACTTCAAAGACTCTCTGAAACAACAGAAAATGAGTTTGAGAATAGGCTATTAAATATATCACAGAGAGACCAATCAAGAAAAAAAAAATCACTTTATGCATGTAGATAACTTCAGTGGATAACCATTTGATCAAAACTGACCTAGAAGTGCACAGATTATGGAGAAAAATAGAACAATAAATGATTTCTAATAACTAACATAATTTCAGACTGAAAGAAAACATTTCAAGGTCAAATGTAGACTCATGAATAGTTGTAAACTGATTCTGAATTTTCAGCTGATTGTTACTCCAGGTATTTATTAAGTAGTATGCTTTTTTTTTGCTTTACAAAATGTTCTACTTGAACACAAGTTGCTTGAGAACAATCTAACATTTCATAAGGTTTTGGATCAATTGGTAAAATCATATTTTTTAATTCTTAATAAAATGTGTTTTGGGTAATAGGAGCTTTCCTTCATGATTTCATATCATCAGCATTCTAGCACTTGTATAGAAAATAACAAGTACAATTCAGAAGTAATAATATTCCTGTGAGATATTAGCTCCTTTCCATGCTAACAGTTCTAATAACCTAAATAAACCATTATACAATTGCTCCACAAATGAAAAAAATGATGGTCTCATCAAAATTATTTGGCAGAAAAAGGATTTCAGATGCTTAACATGTGAATGGCTCTTTAACAATGCTAATATAATAGAAAATCAAAACCAAATTTTTTAAATGCACAAAGCAACTGAAAATAAGGTGTAGAGAATGACAGTTTATAGTATGTAGCTTATAATGTCTCATTTACTGTGGTGATATACATGTTTTCTATATATGGTTTTGTAAGTACAGGACCATTATATAATTTCCTATATAATGTTATTAAATATTACACAACTGGAATAATCTATAATTTGTTTGTCCCTTTTTTGATACAGGATTGAATTTCTGTAAGGGATACACTTTGAGGTGAGTTGGTAAACAAGGACTTTTTGTAGATTGCTGCCTGTTCATGATTAGTTTCTTCCTGGTGTTAAAAGGTTGTTCTTGTACTCACGTACACTTGGGAAATCAGTCAAGTTTTTTCTGCACATCATCTAGGTATTGGAATGATGTTCCTGCAACTGTGAATCTCAACAAATTCTCCCTGTGCCTGGTTCGCTAGATGTTTAGCTATGCTACTCCCATTGATTGTGAAAAGAAATTCCCTCTTCATCCTGACCATCACATTCAATGAGGCTTCAGAGAATTTAATGGTTTGCTTGTAATTTGTGACAAATTGATTTCTTGTTCCACCATTCCAACTGCGACAACTAATGGCAGAGAATTAAAACCTAGCTTCAAGTCTTGCATGACACTTTAAAAATGTTTCACTGAGAACAGACATTCCATTTCATGAGTTAAAAACTTTGGAATGGTTTTCGGGGGCATCAAGTAAGTTTCAAACTCATTCTGCTGTTAGCTGCCCAAAATCCACCCGGAATTAAAGCTGTTTCTTTTCTTTCTGCTTGTGGCATACCTGTTGCAATTCTGAAACAGTGGTAAAAACAGATACAAGTGTAGTAATTGTAATGAGGTCAGCCAGGTGGACCTCATAGAATGTGAGTTCCCTGATTGAAGGTGTTAATCTAGTGACTGACAGATATAAACAGGAGTTTCAGACTCCTGTCTACTCTGATGGCTGACTCTGAGGAAGCTGGATCAGTGTCAAGTACTTTCCACATGTAAGTAAAGGGTGACTTGGTGTTGGGACACTGACCTCTGTGGTGTTATTTCACTGTACTAACTTTTCATAGGGAATTGGATATGCACTTGGAAAGGAGAAATTTATCAGACAGGACAGACAAATGGGAGTAATTAGATAGCTCTTTCAAAGTGCTTGCACAGGTAGGATGAACTGAATGTCCTCCATCTGGGTTGTTAGAATTCTATAATTCCTGCAGTGCAAAAATGACTTCAAAATGGCACTTTTCTGACTCACCTCCTCTTAGAGCCTCTTCAGCTCCTTCTCCACCCAGGTTTAAGTGGGAATCAAAACAAATTACAATTTCTAAAAAAAAATTCTCCTCCTTCCTGTCACAGCCATATGTAGCTGTTATTCACACACTCACGTACTCATTCCAGATGTTCCATGCTTTGAGTTCATTGCCTTTCTCATAGGCATTTGAGATCCAATAATCCCACAAATTTATTCATATCGGTCCTCACATTGAGATCCATAAAAATCAAGAGTCACTGGAAAGATGCCGTACTACTTTATGTCATTGGCATCTTCAGCAATTATGGAGTTAGCTTTTTGATTGATTTATTGTCATGTGTACCAAAATACAGTGAAAAACTTTGCTTATGAGCTGTACAGGCAGATCACAGCAAGCAAAGGATGTACAGATCAAAAAGACTTAGAGGCATACAGGTTACATTGCAGGTTACATTATTTGAGGCTACAGTCCATTCAAGAGTATGATAATGGCCAGAAAGAAGCTGTACCTGACCCTGTTTAAAAGTGTGTTCAGGCTTCTCTATCTTCTGCCTGACAGAAGAGGCTGTAGGAGGTCATTAGCAGGGTATTTGTTAACACGCCTTGTTGGGAATATATGCCCACAATAGGGCTTTCAGAGCAATAGGTATGACATGATTTTCCATCTATTACTGTTTCTTGCCATGACTATACAGCAAGACAAATGAACCTTTAAAAAAATTACCATATAGATTTTCCTTTTCTATCACTGAAACTTTGCAAAGAAGATTGACAGAAACAACATTATCTATTTTGCTATTCCTACAGATCTTCAAACAAATTTATGGCAAGAGGTCAGGAGAATCATTTTGTAAATTATAGGTGGTAATGGTTACTGCATCATATTAAACATAGTCAGCCGGTGATTCAGAGCCCTAGATATAAAATGTTTTGAATGCGTTTGCATTTGGATATTCTCTCTCCCTCTTATGGATGCAAAAATTAATTAAATAATTCATCAACTTGGTTTATGAAGAGATTATTAGTCCGTGTCAGAAACTCATTTATTTAGAAAAACTCTTTGCTGCTTGTCAAATGAACAGATTTATGGAGGGAAGCACTCAACGATGGTATACGTGTTTCAGGCATATCTCCTAGTTTACCTTGGTAACAATGAAGTAATTCATGCATGATCAAATTGACTACATGATTTTAGCATGTAAACATAGAAAAAAAGACACAAATTATCCAAGTGGTCTTTTCAGTGTGTCCATTCAGATATGATATATACAGTTAATCTCCTCCCTCTGAGTCATAGACTTTCTTTGCTGAAGGAAGAAACCAGCGGAGGAAAACCCATTAGTTAATTTAGAAAACAAACTCTGGTGAATGTATCTCCAACTCTCTAAGGCAGTCAAGCAAGCCTCAAGTGGATGATATAACTAGGCAAAGCCAACCCCATCTATGCTCTTTAACTCAAAATGCTTTCTGCTTGCAGAAAGTTTGTCCAGTTCCCTTTTGAATGATGGTAGGGAATCCATGCACAGATGTTCTATTCTAAACATTAATCACTCTTGTTGAAGAAATTCTAAAATCATGACACTTTTAATGAGTACAGTTTTATCATACAATCATAGAATTCCCTACAGTGTGGAAACAGGCCCTTCAGCCCAACAAGTCCACACCGACCCTCACAGCATCCCACACAGACCCATTCCCTACAGGTCACCTAATCTACACATCCCTGAACACTATGGGCAATTTAGTATGGCCAATCCACCCAGCATGCACATCTTTGGACTGTGGGAGGAAACCGACACAGACAATGGGAGAATGTGCAAACTCCACACACTGTTGCCAGAGGGTGGAATCGAAACTGGGTCCCTGGCGTTTTAAGTAGTCATATACTTGAATTTAACAATATAACCTCCTTTCTTGTCATAATATCTTACAGTTTCACCTTTTTGTTCATTTATCTTCTCATTTTTGAGGTAATTTGCCTGTTTACATAAATAACAGAAATCAATTAAGCAATATAGAGTCATAGAGCTGTACAGCAAGGAAACAGAACCTTTGGTCCAACTCGTCCATGCTGACCACACATCCTAAATTAATGTAGTCCCATTTTTTTCAGCATTTGGCCTAAACTCTTCCTATTCATATACCCATCCAGATGCTCTTTAAATGTTGTAATTATACCAGCCTCAATTACTTCCTCTGGCAGTTCATTCCACACACGCACCATCCTCTGCGTGAAAATGTTGCCCCTTGGGTCCCTTTTAAATCTTAACATTCTCATCTTAAACCCATGCCTAGTAGTTTTGGACTCTGCTACTATGGGGAAAAGACATCAGCTCTTCACCCTATCCATGACCCTCAAGATTTTACAAACTTCTTTAAGATCACTCCTCAGCCTTCAATGCTGTAGGGAAAATAGCCCCAGCCTATTCAGCTGAAACCCTCCAACCCTGCCAACATGCTTGTAAATTTTTTCTGAACCCTTTCAAGTTTCACAATATCTTTCTTATAGCAGGGAGACGAGGATTGTACGCAGTATTCCAAAAGTGGCCTAACCAATGTCCTGTACAGCTTCAACATGACAGCCCAACTCCTATCCTGAATGCACTGACCAATAAAGGCAAGCGTACCAAACACTACCTTCACTATCCTGTCTACCTGCTATCCAATATAAATTGTGATTTCTTAATATAATCTGACAAAATTGAAAAATATATTGCAGACTGTGGGAGGCATCAGTAACAATATAAATTATGGGATATTAAAAGTTATCTAATCTTGATGCATTCAAACTTTGAGAAAAGGCACAGGGTGATTTTAAATTAATTAATAAAAGGCTATTATTTATTTCTAATTTTGCATTGCAATCCTATGAATTTTGATCTGAGATATATTGCAGGGTGGGAAAGCTCTGCGCTAATATTCTTTTGTATTTTGTTCATTGAAGGGACAAACGATTGACTCTACAAAATAAGTGAGAAACATTAAAAATTAATCGAAGGACAAAATACAAATGACATCCTTTACAATGACTTGTAAGCATGAAAAAATGGTCTTTCCTAAAGGGAACTCTTGGAAAACTGAGGGGAAGTACATTTATGGTTCATGTTCTCAATGGGGTGCAATGCACAGAAATAACTGTAAATCTATCGCATTGATCCTCCAGCATGCACATCATTCCAACATGGCTCCCCACAATAAATTTTGATTGATTAGTTTACTCTTTTTCTGATGGAAGATTTTGAATTAACTTACTATGTTCAAAAGTAATTTCCTCTTGCTGAGAAATGCTTATCTTAACATTTACAAGAAAAATTCACAATGTAAACATTTATAACGAAAAACTACTGTATCAATATTTCATCATTACAATTTGTTAATGTATTATTTAGTTCATTCAAAATGCTTTTAAAATGTCTCAATGGATTTCCTTAACTAAAATTCATAATGTTTTAAAATCTTAATTCAAAGAAAACCAAAAATGGTATCGTTAATAATAATGTGAGTACATGTATGCATACTCACTTCAAGGTTTATCGAAAGTCTGCTTAAAATGGACTATCTTAGCTGAAGGCAGACCTTGTAGGTGGCACATGAAAAGGTAATGTTTTCAATGAATTTCACTAGCCAAAATGGTGTCATCAGCTTTCAGCAACCTGCTTCACAACTCTGCTTGATTTTATTTTCTTCATTTTCTTTCATTTACAAATCATACATAATCATTGTATGAGGCTGACCTCAACATAAATCATTCACTGGCAGCCTCCTGGAATCCACACAAAGTGAAAATCAAGTCTCCGCATATACAGTCATAGAGTCAAACAGCACGGAAACAGACCCTTCAGTCCAACCAGCCCATGCTGAACACAACACCAAGTTAAACTAGACCCACATGCCTGCTCCTGGCCTATACCCTCCAAACCTTTCCTATTCATGTACTTATCCAAGTGTCTTTTAAACATTGTAATTGTACCCACATTCACCACTTCTTCCGGAAGTTCATTCCACACATGAACCACCTTTGTGTAAAAAATTTTCCCCTCATATCTTTTTTAAATTTCTCCCCTTAAAAATGTGCCCCTAGTCTTGAAATCCCCCATCCTAGGGAAAAGACAATGACCACTAACTCTATCTGTACCTCTCATTATTTTGTAAAATTCTATAAGGTCTCCTCTTGACCTCCTACGCTCCAGTGAAAAAAGTTCCAGCCTATCCAGCCTTTCTTTATAACTCGAACCTTCCATATCCAGCTTTTATTTTACCATGTGTCATGCCATCAATTTCCACTATATTTTACAACAAGTTGCTTTAATTCCATTACGGATTCTATTGGTTTGGCCTTTAGTTTCCTTCAGAAAGTCAGAAATCCTGCTGCTTGAATGTACCAATTTATATGTTTTTAGAAAGTTCATTACTTTTCCTGATGAGAAGGAATTTCTAAAATTACAAAAGAAAAACAAGTTCCATGCAATCACATTGTACCAAATAATTATTCAGTATGTAGGCTATTATCATTTCTCATCCACCCACCTAGACCACCAGCTTCTACATGAAACATGACCTTCCCAGCATTCCTAGCATCATCTCACATTTATCTGTTAAACTTTGACAATTATTTGCCTACTTTGCAAATGTATTAATGGACTTGTAATTTGTTGGGCTCAGTACTGATTAATTCCTCCCAAAGTTAGAGTTATCTGCAAATACTGAAATTGTGTTTTGATTCCAAATAGTTATTGTAAATTTTGAATAACAATTGTCCCAGCACTGATTCTTGTGGAATGCACTATTCAACTTCCACTAATATGAACAATTACCTTTTATTCCCACTATCATCTTTGTCTTGAATCCAGCTATTAATCATTTCTGCATCTTGTGCACTGGCTGCACATTTTTTGACCTTATTCATTAAGAAAGTACCTATAATAAACTAAAGGCTCTTTTAAAATCCAGGGAAATTACATCCTATTGATTAATCTCTGTCAACTCTACCAAGAAAAATAAGTAATGTTAGCCAAACAAGATTTTCATTTCTGAATCAAATGCTAACCATTAATGATGACATGTTTTTCTGTTTTTTGATGTTCTTCAATTCCCAACCTTAGTAGCAATTCCATTTCTTCCCTATCACTGATGTTACACTGACTGGTCTAAGATTTCCTGGAGATGTTCTCCTGTCCTCCTTCTTAATTGTAAGTATTTTTGCATATGGGATTGGAAAGGTCTGAAAGAGTTAACACTTGTTGAGTACAAAAAGCACCACCCATAGTGACATTGGCGTAAGGACTTGGTGAGAGAATAAAGTGGGACCTTACGGGTGACGGATCTAAGGTTTGGTCCTCCGATCAGTCTTTGCAGTAATGTAGACTGTATATGTACAACTTGTAAAAAGTTGCTGAGATTTAATAAACTACATCTTGTTTACCCTACAAGATTCTCCTCATTAGATCGAAAGATGGCAACCCTCACACACACTAGAACACACAAACTCTGAAGGAACTCCCACATTTGGAAGATTCAATGACAACGCACAACATGGTGATCAGCATGGATGAGAAAACTATGCTTAGCAGAAACAATAAGAATGAGACAAGAATGCTGATAACCCAGAAGATGCAATGAAAAGGCATCTCTGATTGCTAAGGACCGTAAACCACAAGAAGTTGTTGTGGAAACACTCAATGCAGTAGAGTTCTTCAAAGAATGACATAATATTCAAGATCTGATAAAAGATATGCTAGAACAGAGGAAATCATCAGCTCCAAGGGATAGAGGCACAAATTGCATCGTGAGACGATAGTCAGTTCAGTCAGTGAATGAACAGCCGCTGTGTGAGTCAAAGCTGAAAGTCTCTGTTTCAAACAGGAGTCTTTAAATAGCACAGCATTTCAGGATGAAAGGGTGAGAATTTTAAAAATAGGTTGCCAAGCAAATCGGGCATTGCCTCCATAGAGCACCGATGCTATGAGGCATGGATGGAAAAAAAAATGCAGAACTAACAGGACTAAGACAGAGATGCGTAAGCCAGAAGTAGAGAGACGGGGAAATCTCAAACCAGTCATTTAAAACAGGTAAGTGTTGGGTAATTCAAAGAAATGAGCAATTCTGGACTAAAGTGATTCTTTTTTGTGAAGTTCTATTAACAGTGGTAAAAGGTGGGAAATCCTACATTATAGCTGTGAAAAACGTGAAAACCTCCACTGCAATGCAAAGGCATGGGGCAAGCTTCAAACAGCGATTTAAAAAATGGAAGGCTACAGGATCCTATGGAAATCCATACATTACTTCATTAATTATTTCTACAGACCAGTGGACAGATCAGACTATGGTGAATTAAAATCAGAATTCATAAGACATTGAATTATTGTAGGCATTGCTGATGCTTATGATTTATGATGATTATGTATTTATGATATTCAAAGAAGACCTGACTACTAAAGGCCATTCACATGTTGAGCGAAGCAGAAATCTGTAAGTAAAACAATCAATCCTAAGAGAAGATCAAACCAGACACAGGCATTCTTCAGAATTCATTCAATTTTTAAGATACAAAATCGTAAAAGAGATACCGGATAAGCATAGAAACATAGAAGATAGGAGCCAGAGGGGGCCATTCAGCGCTTTGAGTCTGCTCCACCATTCTTCACAATCATGGCTGATCATCCAACTCAATAGTCTAATCCTGCTTTCTCCCCATAACCTTTCATTTCATTGGCTCCAAGTGTAATATCTAGTCACATCTTGAATACATTCAATGTTTTGGCATCAACTACATCCTGTGGTAATGAATTCCACAGGCTCACCACTCTTTGGTTGAAGAAATGTCTCCTCATCTCCATCCTAA
Source organism: Rhincodon typus (assembly GCF_021869965.1). Lineage (NCBI taxonomy): Eukaryota > Metazoa > Chordata > Chondrichthyes > Orectolobiformes > Rhincodontidae > Rhincodon > Rhincodon typus. The sequence continues at coordinate 71,483,169 of NC_063340.1, forward strand.
GTTGTCTATCCCAAATCCTCAGACTGTGACCCCTGGTTCTGGACACACTCACCATTAGGAATATGCTTCCTGCATCTACCCAGTCCAGTCCTGTTAGAAGTTTATAAGTCTCTATAAGATCCCCTCTTATTCATCTGAACTCTAGCGAAAACAATCCTAACCTAGTCAATCTCTCTTCATACATCAGACTCGCCATTCTCGGAATCAGCCTGGTAAACCTTCGCTGCACTCCCTCGAGAGCCAGAGTAAAGGATAGCAAAACTGCACACAATATTCTAGGTGTGGTCTCATCAAGGCTCTGTACAACTGCAACAACACATCCTTGCTCCTGTACTCGAAACCGCTTGCAATGAAGGCCAACATACCATTTACCTTCTTTACTGTCTGCTGCACCTGAATGCTTACCTTCAGCAATTGGTGCACAAGGACCCCCAGGTCCTGCTGCACACTTCCCTCTCCCAATTTACAGCCATTCAGATAGTAATCTGCCTTCTTGTTTTTGCTTCCAAAGTGAATAACCTCACATTTATCTAAATTATGCTGCATCTGCCATTGATTTGCCCACTCCCCCAACCTGTTGAGATCATGCTGAAGGATCTCTGCATCCTCGTCACAGTTCATCCTCCCACACAACTTAGTATCATCTGAAAACTTTTAGATGTTACATTTTGTTCCCTCATCCAAATCATTAATATATATTGTGAATAGCTGGAGTCCCAGCACCAATCCATGTGGCACCCCACTAGTTACTGCCCCCACCAATGTGAAAATGACCCATTAATTCCCACTCTTTGTTTCCTCTCTGACAACTAGTTTCCCATGCATCTCAATACACTTCCCCTAATCCCATGTGCTTTAATCTTGTACATTAATCTCTTAAGTGGGACTTTGTTAAACACTTTCTTAAAGTCCAAATATACTACATCAACTGGCTCCCTCTTGTCAACTCTACAAGCTACATCTTAATAGAATCCCAACAGATTTGTCAAGCATGATTTACCCTTCATAAATTCATGCTGACTCTGTTTGCCACTGCTTTCAAAATACTCTCCTATAAAATCCTTGACAATGGATTTGAGAATTTTCTCCACTACTGATGTTAGGCTCACCGATCTATAATTCCCTGTTTTCTCTCTACCTCCCTTTTTGAATATTGGAGTGACATTAGCTACCTTCCAATCTGCAGGTACTGTTCCAGAGTCTATACAATCCTGGAAGACGACCACCAATGCATCCACTATTTCTAGAGCTACTTCCTTAAGTACTCTGGGATGTAGATTGTCAGGTCCTGGGGATTTATCAGCCTTCAATCCCAACAACTTTTCCAGCCCAATTTTTTTACTAATAGTGATCTCCCTCAGTTCTTCCCTCTCACTAAATCTTGCATCCTCCAACAATTCTGGTATCTGATTTGTGTCCTCTTTTTTTGTGAAGACAGAATCAAAGTATGTATTCTGTTCCTCAGCCATTTCTTTGACCCCTATTTTACATTCCCCTGTTTCTGTCTGTAGGGGACCTACATTTGTCCTTATCAATCTCTTTCTCTTCACATACCTATAGAAAGTCTTAGCGTCAGTCTTTATGTTCGCTGCAAGCTTACTTTTGTACTCTATTTTCCCCTTCTTAATCAATCCCTTGGTCCTTTTTTGCTGAATTATAAACTGCTCCCAATCCTCAGATTTATTATTTTTCTTGACTAATCTGTATGCTTCTTCTTTGGATTGGATGCTATCTCTTATTTCCTTTGCAAGCCATGGATTAGCCCTCTTACCCATTTTGCTTTTGCGACAGACAGGAATGAACAGTTGTTGCAGTTTCCACATGCGTTCCTTGAATGTTTGCCATTGCCTATCCACTGTCATCCCTTTAAGTAACTCTCCGCAATCTATCAAGGCCAACTCACGCCTTGTAGTTTCCTTTATTAAGGTTCAGCACCCTAGTCTCTGAGTCAAAAGCCTCACTCTCCATTTTGATAAAAAAAATTCTATCATGTTATGGTTGCTCTTCCCCAAGGGGTCTTGCATAGCTAGATTGCAATGATTCCCTTCTCATTACTCAGTACCCTGACTGTTCTCTAGTTGGTTCCTGCACATATTGGTCAATAAAACCATCCCATATACACTCCAGAAATTCCTCCTCTACAGCATTGTGGCTAATTTGATTTGCCTAATCCATGTGCAGATTAAAATCACCCACGATTACTGATATTCCCTTATCACATGCATCTCTAATTTTCAGTTTAATGCCATTCTCGACATCACCACTCCAGTATGACACCTACTAATGTTTTTTCACCCCTTGGTATTTCTCAACTCTACCCATACAGACTCCACATTGTCAGAGCTAATATCCTTTCTCACTATTAACCAGCAATGCCGCTCTGCCACCTTTTCCTTTTTGCCTGTCCTTCCCAAATACTAAATACCCTGGGACATTCAGTTCCCATCCCTGGTCACCCTGCAGCCATGTCTCTGTAATCCCAATTATATTGTACCCGTTTACATCTATCTGCATGATTAGTTTATCCACTTAATTGCAGATGCTCCATGCATTAAGGCACAAAGCCTTTAAGCTTGTCCTTTTAATGTTTGTCTCCTCCTTATTTTTCTCAATAGCCCTGTTTGAATCTTGTCCTTGATTTCTCAGCCTATCACTGTTCTTATTCCTTTTTCTAGCTTTTGTTTTTGTCCTTGCTGCCTCCTTGTCTGACTCTTTATACAGGTTCCCAGCCCCCTGGCCTATTAGTTTAAACCCTCCCCAACCGCTCTAGCAAACAGTCCCCCCAGGACATCAGTCCCAGGTGTAACCCATCCGATTTGTGCAGGTCCCACCTCCCCCAGTACTTGTCCCAATGCCCCAGGAATCTGAAACCCTCCCCCTGACACCGCATTGCAGCCATGTATTCATCCAGTTCATCTTGTCATTTCTCCTCTGACTAGCACGTGGCACCGGTAGGAACTCTGAGATCACTACCTTTGAGGTCCAATTTCTTAACGTTCTTCCTAGCTCCCTGTATTCTGCCTTTAGGAACTCATCCCTTTTTTTAACCTTTGTTGTTTGTACCAATGTGTACCACGACCACTGGCTGTTCACCCTCCCCCTTCAGAATGTCCCCAGTCTGCCACATTGAGCAAGAGGAGCAAACCAAGACTTTGAGCTCTGTTGCCATGGTTTACCTCTTTAAATTAAACCTTGGAGAGTACTTTTATTAGGTTAAATCTAATCCAGTTACCTGTGGCCCTTCTTTCCTAGTCTGTGTACTACCCTTACAGATTAGAAGCCAAAAAGAGTACTATAAGTGATTTACAGCAGGTAGGACAGACATCAAACACTGAAAGAACTTCCTTAATGTCATGGACCAAAGGAACTTCACAGGCATCAACAGTGTCCAACTGTTAAAACTGAACGCTTTTATTGTAAAACATAAGAAACTTTCAAAAAATGTGTCAAAGCAGGATACAGCCATAGAAAAGGAAAAGGCCAATGAAATACCCACACAAAGTGATAAATGAGGTGGAACAATTTCCAGTAAAAGTCAAAACCAATATTTTCCTGAAGTAAGCAGTCATCCAGACCAAATATTTTGGAAAGCAGACATTTATGTCAATGGATGGCTCACGAATTTCAAGTTAGACATGACAGAACATATTATTGTATTGATTTTGGGCTTTATTTGATGAACATTGTTTGCAACAGCTGACAGAGCTTCAACTGTAGGGTCTAAAGATACGTTATGAGCACTTCTCCAACATAGAAGGCACCACATTCTAGAAAACGTATATGCACTTCATTACCAGGAATTCTAAGTTGACCCGAATTATATTTAAAAGCTAGAAGGCGTAATCAACAAAAGAAAGAAAATCAAACAAAGAGGCAACAACTGAACAGTATACTCCTCTCAAGACAATTCAAGTAGCTGTAACTGACTTGAGTCAGATTGCAATGCAACAAAGTGAACAACTAATGATGATGAATCCAAGTCACACATTAGATGCTGAATTGACTAAGAAAGGTCAGGTTCAAGTAGAATATCTTCCAAAGATGAAACCTCAACAACCATAATGGATATTACAGCAATCAAAAAGTAACCTTCAAGCAATCCAATTGAGGAAGTGAACAGATTAGTTTCACCAACGGTTGAGTCACTGAGGGCAAATAAGAAAATCAAAATGAATGAACAATATGAAGTGGAAAGTTTATCTACTTCAGTACATGTGGATTGAGAACAAAAATCCACTGACACAAATTGAAGTTGTGGTGCATACAGCTCCATGGAAGACACCAGTAAGAAAAGACAAGAAATGTCTAAAGTTTCAAGATACACAAAAGAATAAAGGAATTTTCTGTAGCAGGGTTGACGTCCGTAATGAAAGAAACACAATAGATTAAAGAAAAAAATCTGGTTCAGAAGAGAAACTTGAATCACAGACCACTCTTGCAAGTCTAAACAGAACACATTAAGGGAATAGTGTAACCTCCAAATTGTCTCAGTTTGTAAGACTTGCTTTTAGTGATAGGATAATTATAGTAAAAGTAATTATATAACAATGTATAACAATAATAGCTATAACAAAAAGGTTTGGTAGAGATGTTACATATTGGCTGAAAGGGTTAACACTTGATTGAATGCAATTAGCAGCACCCACAATGATGATGTCATCAGGATTTGGTGGAAGATTATAGTTGGATCTCATCAGAGACAGTTCTTTGTACTAACGTGCAGCCTATCCTTACAACCTGTAAATAACTATTGAGATGTAATAAACTACATCTCATTTACTCCACAGGAGTCTTCTTGTTAGACCAGAAGATGACTTACTCTCGCACACACTAGACCACGTAAGCACCAAAAGAACCCACATTTAGAAAACACAACTGCAATGCACACAAGTATTTGGTTAGTTTATTTAATACACACCCCCTTGTATTGAAAGTGCTATCTCATTACTGATTTTTCCATACAAAGTTATGCTCACTTATTCTATCCCCCGATACATACTGAAGCTAAGTAACTATTTAATGTTGCTGCCATCTCGCCATTGCTACGATGGTATTATCCTGTCTATTTAACTCGCAGGCCTGTAACCCATGTCTCAGCAATCCTTACTTTGGCTCCACCTGTCACACAATTAGCCTGTTTTATTGTGAACAGTTGAGATTGCTGTAGAGAGGGATCGGTACTCCACTCACTTCATGTTTAACAAGCTTTTTAATTTCCTACGTTGTAGTTCTACCTTGCCATCAATACATCTTGCCCTGATGAAAATTACCCTGTTTGCCTTATTTCTGAATTCCGCCGCGCCCCCATCTTAATTTCATGCCTTTGCATATTCCTCGTTCACCCTTCCAATAGGACATGGTTCCCATCCCGGTTCAGGTGAAGCTTCTTGAGCAACTGGCAGAGAGGCAAATGTGAGAAACAGCCGATGAGGAAAAGGCGGAAAGAAAGGCATATGGTTTGGCGGGGGTGTCACTGGCAGAATTATATCGGCAATGCCACTGAAGTTTAAAAAGCAACAGCAGGACAGTTTATTTACAGATCTTTTTGATGCTAATAACTTGCATTTATGTAACGCCTCTAACATTCTAAATTTCCAGTACAGTTTGTAGGAGACCGAGAGTCTCAGGAGTGAGTTTGAACGATTCGATCAGCAGGACGGCGAGTGACTCTCCCAGCACAGAGATCATAAAATTGTGAGGTAGGTTTCAGTTGCACAATCTTTAACACGAAGCCCACCTCACATGGCTATAATAATCTCAAGACCCCGCTCGCACACTTTGCAAGCCCGTCCTCCGCGCCGCCGCATTAATGGTCATCAGAAATCTCCTCTCCCTTCCCAGTCACCAGCATCAACCGTACCGCCCACCCTTCTCCCCCTCCCCCAGCTGGAAGTGTGCCGAATTTTATCTCACAGGAGTGGGTCACCTCACTGTTTGCACTTTCAAGACACGCTACACTGCGCGGACTGCGAGCAACTCCAGCCCACGAACACTATTTACAGGAGGCTGGACCATTGCCGCCGCTGAGTCCCAGTTCCTGGAGCGCGCGCGCCCGAGCGCGTCACGCGCACCCCCGCCCCCTATCCATCTCCCCAGAACGCGCCCGGGGAGCGAGGGGCGCGGGCTCGCGCTGCAACACATTTCCCAGGAACAAGGTTGAAAGACACAGATACACAGAGGAACAGAGACAGAGTTGGGGGGAGGGGGGGGTTGGGGCGGGAGAAAAGCCGAGCCTCGGTGCTAAACCATCCGCAAGCCCTTTCAAATGAATCATCTGAGGCCGGCATCTGGAGCGGATAAGAACATTGCAGAAATAATAAGGAGGTTTTTGCTCCTGGCGTGTGCAGCGCGCCGAGCTTGAGGTAAATCACGGTACGGGGGTCGTCGTTAGCCTTTTCTAAACAGAAAAGAGAATCTTTCAAAAGACGGCGAGAGAGGGGGAAGAGAATGAGAAAGCAAAGCCTTGAGCAGTGAGATGCAGTGCAGTAGTTAGTATCCCTCCATCGCCGCCACTGTAGCCGGCCCTGGTTGCTGTCTGTGGTACTGAACCTGTCTCAGGGCTCGGGCTGGCCGCTCTTTCCCGTCCGCCAACCTTGTGCACCCTTTCCCCGATGCTGCATCTGAATGCACAGCCTCCCCACACCCAAGGCTGCATGCAAAACATTTGATACAATGAGATAGTATTGAGGAGACTCCGCTGCATGCAGTCGCCTAACGGTACAACGCGGGGAACGTGCACTGAATGTACACTTGCCGTGAAACCCCGGTCACATTTTTCTTTGCAATCTTGCTCGCATTTCTGTGCATTTTATTGAGAACTGCTTGGATGGTTTATCCTCTTGCGCTTCCCATTTCTGCTATGCCTTGTCGTAGGCATAGCTCAGGGCAAAGATCGCATGTGCTTTTGTGATGGGCTTATCTTCCAAATCCGCGGTCATAAAATCATAAAGGGATTTAGAGTCGAAGTTTACACGAAGTGCTGCCTGCACCCCTCCTCCCTCTTGTGTTGGTATACGTGCATTGCCCTCTGCTATGTCCAGATTTGACATCTGCGGCTACTTCATTTATTATACTAATGTGGCGCCTGACTTCATCTTTTCTAATTTCATTTTCTTGCTTAGTGAAAAATCGGGAGTCCGAAGGCAGCTCAAGACAGATCTTGCGATGGCTCAAGGAAATAGTTATGGGCAGAATGCCAGTAACAACGGTATGGCAGACGAATCGCCGAACATGCTGGTGTACAGAAAGGTAGGCAAGTGTGTGGGGAAATGCATGTAACTTGTGGCCGAAGATGAGGCGTCTTCTTCAAGCTACGACGTGCAGCACGTTATTTGGGACCCATGATGTTTGTAGTGTGCCTTGCTTATGGCCCTGGTTGTGGCCGGGACGAATAAGATAATCATTTAGCTGGACGTAATCCAGTGTGTTCCCAGTGTGTCCCAAGTACGCTTGGGGCTCGGGGCGGGGTAGGTTTAAGCTAACTACCGATTGTTGAATTGCGGTTCTGGTCAGCTGTAGAGAGCTTTCTTTCAGAGGGTATTTATTTAAGTCTGCTTGTGTGTGTGTGTGAACGCTGCTGGGGCCAGGGGCTTGTCGGCAGCGGGTCTCAGTCCTGGGGCTGGCCTTACGGTCACAATAGACCGGTTTTAGGTGACGGCACTAAAGTGACAGGTGGCTGCAAAGCAGATCTGAGCCAGAGCTGGCACAGATCTTAACCTCGCCACATGCCCACAAACAGTGGGCTGCAGCTAGCACGTGTGCTGTGTGAATTCGCAAGAACGATGAGTTCGGTTTGATCCGGTTGTCCTCGTGAATCACACGCATTTTTAGAGCAAGGCTTTCCACAACTGCTGTGTCTGCTCTAGACTGTTGGGATGAATTAAATATAGCCTTTCTCACTGGCATTGGTCGAAAATACCCACACAGGCATTTAAAGTGGCAAAAGCACTCATATTCAGTACGGCACGTTTTTATGGACGATTTTTTTTCTTAAAAATAGGTTTTAGCTTATAAATACCAGCTGAAGGAAACACTTTGAAGACGGCCCAACATGAACTGAAATATGCAGTCTTGGGATTAGATCTTCCTGTACCAGTGGAAATAGTCTTCCCAGGGCCACAGAGATCACTGGTCTGAAATTATACAGAATTGAGCTGGAGCATGCAAGTAGATGGAGGGACCAGGTCAGTGCAGATGTAGAAAAACATTCAATAGTAAACACAGCTGTTATGCAGCTTTTTGCATTTCCTGAAAAGGCGAATTTGTGGTTTCTTCCATATCATTGCACACTCTTCCTTTCGTATTGAATACTTTAGTGGGGAAATGTTGGAAGTGTAACTGAGTGATTATCACCTATTGAACTGCAACATGAACACCACTTCCATGTCAACATTTAAACCTGCCGTTTCTGTTTTATAGGCAGGGATGCTATCTACGGAGTCAAAGACTTGCTGTGATTTATTGCTTTACATTTTGCATTGTTTTTCAAAGGCAATAGGAGCGTAGCTATGGTTATTATACTAAGAACTCAAAAGAGCACTGCTCTGTATAATTTGCATTCGTAGTGTTCCTGATTTAAGATGTGATTCACTAGTGAAAAATGCAGAATGGAATTTCCCAAGATTAGTCACTAAAATAAAGCTCGATATCACTGCTCGCTATATCAGGTGACTCACTTGCGGACACATTGTCAATGACTGGCATGAAATCCCTGTTGACAAAAACAGAGAGCATTAAGATGGATGTTTTCTTCTTGTGTAAGAAGTTATTAATAACACTTCCTTTGCAGAACTGCATGACTGTCAAACAAAAGATCATGCACTCCTGCAATTTTCCTGTTAATGATTTTGAGAAACCTAATATCATTAGTAGGAACAGTACATGAAAAGTAAACCATAAAACAAAATAATGCTTTTTACACTTTGTAAATGGCTGAAAAGCTGCTTAACTTGTGTAAATGATTAACATTAATCTAGCTGTGATGTGCATTTTTGTTTACACGTGAATGAAATATTTGGAAAGCCCACTTTACAACCAGGCCATGGATGTCCCAGTAGATGGCAGCATGGAGATGAAGAGCAAATGAATGAATTTCCATGAGTGACAATTGACCACTTCTTTCAAAATAAAAATGGTCATCTATGGGATGCATATGTGTTTGAACTTTCAATTTATTATACATCAGTAAACAATATGATGAATACCATTGTTTGCAATTCCTAAACTGCAATTTCATATATATATTATATATATATATTCAGTGTAGGGTGTAATTAACATATGAGAATTGAAACTTACAACTTACCAACAGGTTCCTGTAGATCTGGATCTTGCGTAGGTATTAAGTAATATTCATGTAAACCATGAGGTATTTTAGGCTTAACATTATTGTGTTACATAATCAAATGAAACCATAAATAACTGGGACTACAGGAGCATCACAGGAGCAGGAAAGTCAACGTTCCGGGTTTACACCCGTCATCAGGACTTTTTGTATTTGTCCTGCTCCTCTGATGCAGTCTGACCCGCTGTGTTCCTCCTGATCCACAATGTATTGACTCTGACTCCAGCATCTGCAGTTCTTGCTATCTCCAAATGTATGAGCTAACCTTGAGACAAAGATGAAATGCTTGAAATGATTTTTTAAAAATTCATTCGTGGGATGACGGTGTCAGTGGCTGAACCAGCATTTATTGCCTGTTCCTAATTGCATAGAGGGCAGTTAAGAGTAAATCATGTTGCTGTCTGTAGTCACATGTAGGCCAGATCAGGTAAGGATGGCAGTTCCCTTCTCTAAAGGACATTAGTGAATCTGATGGTTTTTTTCATGATTGACAATAGTTTCATGGTTTTCATTAAATTTTTAATTTCAGATTTATATTGAATTCAGATTTTACTATAGCAGGATTTGAATCCAGGTCCTCAGAGAATTGCCTGAGTTTCTGGATTAACAGCCCAGTAATAATACCACTAAAGCCATCACCTCTCCCCTAAATATGTGACTGGAGTTTGTAGTCACATTGAACTCGAGGAAGAAGAAAAGCCAAGGATAATTAAACTGTAAATGCTTAAACAGAATGTGCCTTACAGGAATAGAAAATAGGTTGCAAAAACCACAGCACAAAAGATGACATGTTAACAGAGATACCAAAATGTCCTACTTTCCTTAGACTTTCGTGAAACTCCCTTGTTATCAAAGAACTGAGAAGATAGGCTGGAAACAAGTGATTTGGTATGTATAAGTGCTGCAGTTTATTTAAAGGGCATCAAATATATCAGTAAGGCTGACATCAAAAAACCTGAAAACTGCATCTTCATGTCTCATGCAGATTGTTCAATAGAACTGAGTTGATTTCTTTGGAAGTCAAGGATACATAAAATAGTATTCTTGACACTGAAATTCATCAATCTTTAGCTTTCAGTATTAGATCCTTAGTTCTTAATTTAGTGGTTATCCTTTTCATTTTTCTGAGAGTCAACCTTGTAGTAGAAACCATGGGAACTTTAGTCTTGTGTATGCAGTAGGGTGCTTATAAAATCAAAATACATTTCCATTAGAGAGAAAATGGTTACAAAAGTCATATTAGCTAGTTAGAGGCAGAAAGAAGTGTGCTGTTTAAGTGTACAAGTTCCCCCAAGAAGACAACAATGTAGATGACTTTTAACAGCTCTTTGTAGGGTCCTAGCAAGCCATTCAAATATCTCAAATTGCTACGACAAAACAATAATGAGAGCAAAACTGGACAGCTTCCATAGCATCAACCTAAACTTTGGATTTGGAAAAGGCACAGTTTCCCCAATTGGTCCTGAAAAGTCCTCCTCATGAACACCTGGCGACATGTGCCAAAATTGGGAGACACACCCACAGCTTGGCATTGTCGTAATCACAAAGTAATTCTATGTGCACAATGCTTCAGACCTCTCCATCACCAATGATGAGCAAGCTCTGTCCTACCAGCAAGTTCAACCCTCAGAGCTGGCAGCAGACTGAATCATAGAATCCCCACAGTGTGGAAACAGACCCTTCGGCCCAACAAGTCCACACCAAACCTCAGAGCATCCCACCCAGACCCATCCCCCTATAACCCACCTAATCCACACCTCCCTGAACACTATGGGCAATTTAGCATGGCCAATCCACCTAACCTGCAAATCTTTGGACTGTGGGAGGAAACCGGAGCATCTGGAGGAAACCCACGCAGACACGGGGAGAATGTGCAAACTCCTCACAGACAGTCGCCCGAGGGTGGAATCGAACCTGGGTCTGTGAGGCAGCAGTGCTAACCACTGTGTCACCGTGCAGCCCACTGGTGGAAAGTGTTGAGGCAGTGGACCTGGGAGTCTTCAATATTACTTCTGGAGATCATGAAGTCACATGGCATTAGGTCAAATGTAATCAAGGAAACATCCTGCTAATCATTACTTACTTCCTTCCTTTCTCAAGTTAATGGATCAGTACTTTTTCATTTTGAACATCACTTGGAAGAAAACTGAGAGTTGGACTGGGGTGCATGATTTCAAAGTCTGTCATGAAGAATAGCTTGGTAGTACCACTATTACTGAGCTGTCCAAGCCCTAAATGGTATAGCTGTCAGATTGCATCTGTAGCAGGTGCAAGTGAACCTTTAATGAGGGAAAACCCAATTGACTGCACTCACATAATTCTGTTTTACATAAGTGTACCTGTCCACTTAATATTGCAGTGCAAAGGCCTTGTGAAGATAAAGTCCCACCTTCCTGAGGACAGTCTCTGTTATGTTTTGTGGCTTTACCACTTTACAAAATGGGATAGATTCAGAACAGATTTAGCAGTACAAAATTGGAAATCTATGAGACATAGTGCACCATCAGCAGTAGTAGAAATGCCTTGGAATCAAGTCATGGGATCAACCCTGGTTCGTTGAGGAATGCATGAGAGTAGCCAGGAGCTTCATTAGGATACCTAGATATTATATGCCAATTTAGTGAAGTTACAACACAAGACCATATTCTAAATAGTAGAAGTGGTATGTTTTAGATAGAACTAAGCAATTTGACAACCAATGGATCAGAACCAAACTTGCAATTTTGTCACATCCAATTTCAAATAGTTATGAAAAATTAACCAACTAATAGGATGAGGAGGCTGTATTAAAATTCTCATCCTTAATGATAGCGTATCTAACTCATGAGTGTAAAATGCATAGTTGAAGTGTTCGTAAAAAAAATTCTTCGGGGAATGCTTACTAAATGATCCATATTGGCTTACTCCTAAAGTCTACATCTGTCTCCACATTGCATCAAGAAACAGGTGAGTGCACTGGATGCACCACAGCAACCTACCTAGATTTCTATGGGCCCCAACATCCTGGCTGCTGTATTGAAGATTTGTGTTCCAGAATGAGCTGCACCATTAGTTATGCTTTTCCAGTATTTTTATGACTCTGGTATGTATCCAACAAAGGAGAAAATTATTCAGCTATAGATAACAAGGTGTAGAGCTGGATGAACACAGCAGGCCAAGCAGCATCAGAGGAGCAGGAAAGCTGACGTTTTGGGTCTGGACCCTTCTTCATTTTCTGAAGAAGGGTCCAGACC